>NC_091127.1:102807196-103130378 GCF_040183065.1 Periplaneta americana | reverse complement strand
TTATGTGTAATACCTAGTTTTAATCAGCCCATTTACATAGCTGCATGCACAAACTCCAGAACCTGTAACTATGAAAAATGGTAATAGATCCTTATGTTTCTAAATACTGAAACATTAGCATCTTTATCCAGCACCTTCCATTCCTGAAGACAAGATCCTAAAACTCAGCCAGATGTTTAGTTAAGTACAAATCACGTATATCAATCATTGAGTTCCACCTATGTTATTAAATGTGGCTTTTCTTCTCTCTCTTCATCTGGGATGTAGACGTCATCCCTTGGTGTAGAGGGCTGCACATCATCAGATGACGTTATGTCAGATTCCGATTCTTCTTGGTATGTAGAAGATGGAATGGGAACAGGTAAATTTTCTCCGTGAGGTATTGGTCTTATAGCTGACGGGAGATTAGGATACTGAATGAGTGTCTTATTTTTTTAAGAAAATCCAGTAACATTGATTAAGCAGAAATAACAATCATCTTAGTGGTTTTTTTGCTCACACCATACCATTGGTTCGGAAAGTTTTTAAAACTACGCCTTTGCTTCTTCATTTCATTTCACACAGAACAGCTCACACTACTAACAAAACCTCTACACTCGAACTAAACAAAGTACAAACTGTCTCTGTTTTCATTACCAGGTACCCTATAAGTCTATCTTATCTTTCAAGTATCAACAAACCATGATTCAGATGTGTCAAGTGAAGAGGGACTTGGCATAATGGACAGAAACCAAAGAAGCGCTGCTACATATATACTACGTATTGAAAAATGTGTATAAATTCTATATTTACAACATTAAATTATTGAAATTTATTTCATGTGTACCTTGTTAAATGGGAATACGTATGCATTATCAAAATTAAACGTAGGCACCTGTGGCTTTCACCAATTTTCTCAAGCGGCCGGTAATGGAATCCACAGTCTTCTGGAGGAAGTTGCGTGGGGCATTGGTGATAATGCCCCGAATCCGTGATTCCAATTCTTTATCGTCTCTGGACGGATTGTGGCATTCCTTCCTTTCTCCATATGGCACCATCTCGAACGAAAACAACGGAAATCCACACTTCATAGCGAGCAGCAATCTGCGCTCTCTCGCGAACACATAGGTGATCGACCATCTTTGCTATTGTTGCCCGAACTGCCCCTCACGGCCATCATCAATACTACGGACGAGCAAAAGTTCAAATTCTATTTAATGATTTATATATACACACAATTTTCATTATGGTTCCATCGATATTAAAAATTCTACAGCCAATTAATAATACCTAGTTACTTCCCGCCCGCACTGTATTTATGGCTATTCATAAAATATAACATTGGTTCAGTGCTCAGAAACCTGACGTGATGGGAAAAATATGATTACATATTCGTAATCAGCGCATCAGACTTGGTAATAATCAGCATTCTGTTTGTCGGCATAAAAAATGTTGTAGACTAGTATTATCATCATCTTTATTCCACGTACTGTACGTTCGCTCGGAGAAAAACCCTTAAAAATATTCAATAAGAAATACGGTTGTATAACAAGTGTGTGCATCGTTTTAGTCAGCAAGATCCTGATGGTGGACCACGAAGTGATTTCTTCTTAAACATAATGTCTGAACATAGTTTGCGAGGAAAGACAAACTGATGTGTTTTGTCCTGTATGCCAAAGAGCTTTAACGGATTATATATTTTGTCTGTAAGTTTTTAAATGGGTTGTATGTAGAGTAATGGGTCCATAATCTGAACTCTTTATCGAGACTGACAGCCGCAATCTGATTGTGCGCTATATTGATTGATTGACTGACAGACGAAGTGATAAAGACCATCATGGTGTTAATTAAGAGAGAGAACTATGACGGCAGAGCGGCTTTCAACTATAATCGATTATTTATTTGTTCACCTGTTCTGTTAAACGCCTTTCCGACTTCTGACAGTTCAAAAAGTTGAATGAACACACTGTGAACTGTTGTGGTATGTGGGCATTCACATAATATACTTTGTTATGGTCGTCATCATCAATTGAGTCATTTGGCCCGTTCCGTGTTAGGAATTTCGATATTTCTTACGGTCATCATTAGTGAGCCTACTCCAGTTACAACATTTCATTCTCTCGAACCACCATAAATAGAAACGATGCGACTGTTTTATATAGATCTTGCTTCGCAAGAATTTTAAGACCGTAAAGTAACCACGGTTCCGCGCCATGGCGTCGTGGTCCAATGCATACTGCCTAGGAATCGCGTTAAGGAATGCAACGCCACGGCTGCAAAAAATCTACAGTTTGGGCGCTTCATTCCTAAAGGGGGATAGTTGGATGAATGATACGCAGTGAAGTACCGTCACTGGGAAAAAAATGAAGTTTATTTGTTTACTTGTCTATAAATTTAGTTTGTTTATTCATTCAACTATTTCTCATCTTCACATTATTTGACATTTATTCTCTCTCAATTGTTATGTCTGCCTCTCTATCCATCAGTCATCCAGACTCTCATTATCTGTCCCTCAGTTTTGTGTCTGTCATTGCTTTGTCACTTGGCCCGTCTTGTCTTCTGATCATTCTTTTCTCTCAATTATTAGGTCTACTCGCAGTCAGTTTTGTTTGATAGACGGTTTTGTCCCTTGGCTCGTTTTGTTTTCTTGTCAGTCTTGTCTCTCAGTCATTACTCTAAGTCAGTTTTGTTTTTCGGACGGTTTTGACTCTTGGCTGTCTTGTTTCTTGGTTAGTCTTGTCCTTCGCTTAGTCTTATCCTTCATTCTGTTTTGCCTCTCAATCTCTATCTGTCAGTCTGTCCCGAGTTTGTCTCTATGAGTCTGTCTGTCTTCCAGTGTGTCCATGTCAGTCTCTCTGTCTTATTGTATCTCTTTTTGTCTCTCTCCATTTCTCTCTCTCTCTCTCTCTCATTTCTGTCTCTCAGTTTGTCTGTTAGGCAGGCAGTGAATCATCGGTTTCATACAAGCTCTTTTCTCTCCAAATCGTGAATTTGTATGACGTAAGGAGAGAGGTTATTACGTTCGTAACTGTGTGTATCTTAGTTCTTGGGATCGGTTTTTTAAAGGTTCGGTGCGCAATAACCAGCGGGGTAGATCGATTCCTTCTCCTGCTGCTGGTGAACCAGTTCTTGTACAAAGAGTATGATGCTGACGTAAGGGATGTACCACACTTCGCAAACACAAGTTTGAAAGGGGTTCAAATTTACCAGAAGTTGAACTGAACTTAGTTCACATATCTGTAGTTGATGGAATATTCAGCTGCAGAAATCGTTACCTAATATTAATAGTTCATTAAGCAGTGTGGTTTTGAAAGTTTTCTTTGTATAAATCTGATTTTATTTTTCTTTAACTTCTTTTTTCCGTTTTACTCTTGTGCCATTTTCATTAATTTTTTTTTATTTCTCTTTGTTTTCTTTTAGGTTGAGTTTTAGATTTTCCTTTCTTTCACCTTTTTTATTTCTTTTTTCCTCATTTTGTTTTTCTATTTTTTATCTTTCCTTTACACAATTTTCCTGTAAATATAATATTTATTTCGCTCTTCCTTCATTTAAATTGTTTTAATTCATCTGTCCATACACGTGTTTTTCTTTATTTTATTTTACCACTTTTCACCATTTTCCTTTTTCCTCTTTCTTCCTTTGTGTTTTCTCCTTTCGTGAATTAATTTAATTCCTTCATTTATTTCCAGTAATGACCCAGTTTGAATACTGACTGACACTTCAATTAAGTTCAAACAGGAGTGTATGCAAATATTAATTATATCATTTTCCTTGTGTAAAATTTAATGCCGATAATCTCTCTTTCTTTATCGCCTGGGGGAAGGGGAAATGTATCTATGGACCAATATTTGGCAGACACACATTATGTGCCTCCGTGTTGTTGTAGTCAGCACAGCGGCACAAGGCTACGCTGAGATAACAAAGGTCTACACATTACAGGAGACAAACACCCAGTTCCATTGACGAAAGAGAAATCTTCATTGCCCATGACGGGATTCGAAACACACACCGCTCGGATGGGAACCGCGCACGCTAAGCAAATAACCAAGGTGGTGGACCAATTTAAAATAATAACTTATAAAAGCAGTATCTTAACAGAAGTTTTTTTTTATACAAATTAACTACTGTATTAATACGGTTAAGTACCTTCAGTCCGCGTTTCACGAGAAGATCCGAGCAAAGAATGCGAGTTTTTCCCCCACTCTTATAACCTATCCCCGACACGGAATCGGCCGGCCATTGACTGAGCCTTGTCTGTACCAGCCGACCAATGACACCACTCCCATCCACTTGCTTCTTCAAGAACGCTAAGTTGCTGGCTTACTCTCTCCTCTTACCCCGCAAGGACCATACTCTCCTCGCAGGGATCCTCTCGTGAAATTTGGACAGTAGTAGCCCCATACAGTGAAAGTATGTTATTTTAACGAGACAAAAGATTACCTTTATACTGTAATTGTAATAAGTGATAACTGATAATGCATATGAAATGCATGAAACGTCGTAGACATTGTTATAACGGAAGTAATGACCTTTTCGTTGTCGTATGTTTTGCTGCAGATAACATTTTAATAGACAGTTCCCCACGAAACAGAGCACTATGTATGAATTTCTCAGCATACAATTTGAATGAAACTGTGAGATTTGTGCATGTGACAATCATAATTCATAAATATAAGAAGGCAGTTTGATCTGGACTTGTGATCGGAGCTGCAATGGTTGTAAAGTCCTTGTGGGCCCTCGCAACCTAACATTAGACATAAATTACACAAACGGCACGACGTCGGATCTCCATCTAAGACAACAACGCACATCGCTTTAACAGCAGATATCTATGTCCTAAAAGTTATCCACGATCTTAGCCTACTGCAGCGTCAAAGCTGAAAATTGTCGCTGCTACACGATCACCTTTCGAACTATAATAAATGTCGATGAATTTTCGCTTTCTTGCAAGAGTTGTACAGATCCAGAAACAAAATTTGAGCCACCTGAATTTCCCAAGTTCCAGTTATAAGATACTGCGCATGCTTAGTGCTAACTGGAAGTTGGAAAATTCAGGTGGCTCAAATTTTGTTTCTGGGTCTGTACAAAGAAAAACGCTTCGCAGAGTCTTCGTCTGTTACTTGTTAGTAGGCCTACTTCGCGGCTACTCATATTAAGTATGACAAAAAACTGTGACCTACAGATACTCGTTACCTGAAAACTGCAGTTGTAGCCTATGTTAATCATATAACATTAAAAAAAAATTAAACTCATTATTCCTCCCGAAAGGAAGAAAGATTACAGCATGTGTATACAGCTCGCGTTTTTATGAGATTATGATGAAACTCTAGCAAAAAAGGTCAATATATTAATGATTTTTCTGTTGATTAGATTATTTAACTAGAACGATTTCCATTAAACCCAAAGTTTACATATTCATTTCAACCAAGAACGATGGAAACAATTCCAAGTGAAAGCGAAACCTGGGGTCATAGTAAAATTATGGAATTTGATCCTTATTAACAAAGACAGATATAGGTCTCGCAAACAGGGAATACCGACGGAAGAAATGCGAATGAAACAATGCGATAAGGAAGAGCGGGCGACAGGAAAGGTCATGATATTTAAGAGCACAGTCGGAAGAGAAATGACATCGATAGAATCAGTCTTGCGTTGTGATAGTTATATTACGACTTTAGTTTGTTCCATTGCATGTGAATATGCGTCTTGTATCGCACGGTATTATTATTTCATTCGTAAACATATCTTGCGCGTTTAATTCGCTTCGAATTTTTCTCTTGCTATGCTCTTCATTTCCACAGACAATGTCCCCATCTGTTCATCTTCTTGGAAGAGGCAGTACTTCTAGCGGCCCGTACCTCTCGTTCCCTCAGCGTGAGTACATACACATGTCAAAACAGACAGTAACGCCACCATTGCTTTTCAGTAATTGTTCCTTGCGCGAGCTATAGGCCTAATCTCAGAAATGTGTGCAATAAGGTAAAAATTATCTAGATTTTGATGTTGCGCGTTGCTAATCTATAGTTCGGTTTTAGGTAATGCCAAGTTTGGTACAGATTAAGATAGCTGTGTTGTAAAATTTATTTTATTTTTTCGTATCTACGGAAGAGAACTGAAAGATTATCTAGATTTTGATGTTGCGCGTTGCTAATCTATAGTTCGGTTTTAGGTAATGCCAAGTTTGGTACAGATTAAGATAGCTGTGTTGTAAAATTTATTTTATTTTTTCGTATCTACGGAAGAGAACTGAAAGGTTCTTGCATTGCGACCTTAGTAGTGGATCTGTATTGTATGCACCTCCTAGCAGGACTGAGATGAGTGAAATCTCTACAGGTTAATTTTGTAACCCAGAGATGGCTTATATAGGTCATCAGACATGTGAACCAATCCCGTGTGCCAGTGAGTTTAGCAGCTAGTGTCCCAGACTGGAATTAGTATTTGGTCGTGTTTCACTGATAACGTAGTAATCTGACTGCTCATTTCCCTCTTGGCGTCACAGAAGAATTAACGTTATCCTGTGCTATACTTTGGATTAGTGAGATGAAAGAGAAGGTGAAACGGAGTACCTCTGTAGAAGCTGTTGAACAGTGGTTTAGAAGAATCGTTTCCAGAATATTTCCGTCGGGTATAAAAGCGATGGTTGTCTCGTACGGGGGCGTCTTACAATATTAACGTAAAAAGATGTACACCCTTTGACAGAAAAATGGTCGTTCTCCTGTAGCATAAATTTGTCTGTCATTCGGGTTAATACTCCATTCACACCGGGAAATATTAAGCATCAAGGTCCGAGAATGAAATCAAGTCATAGCAGCACATTATGTGTAGGCCTATATCACGAAAGACATATTGCCTATGAAGCCTTTATATAGCGTGCAAACACGGCGTATACGATGTCTTCCGAGCAATTCCAAGATGTGACTTAGTCTCTGAACAACGACCATTTTCCGTGTCGAAGGGTGTACACGTACAGAGAATACAGAGCGATGATACAAATAGTTGGTGAGACTGGAGGAAGCCTTTCTGATGCATGAACACTGCATCAACAACGATTTCAGCGACGTCGTTTGTCTTCGCGTCATGTCTTCTAGCACACTATTGTGCTGATTGATGATGGTCATCAGGAACTTGTTCTGGCTTTATTTCCTGAAAATCCCCACGTGAGCGTCAGGCAAGTCGCAGTCGATTTAGGAATCAGCAATACTTTCATTCATCTAATACTGCAAAGACAGAAGTGGTACCCGTACAAACTTCAGTTGGTTCAAGCATTAGCATAAAATTACTTTCAAACCAGAATTACCTATCGCAATGCGATGATACGCTGCCTCCAACAACAGCCGGATTTCATCCGCCAAGTTCTTTGGTCAAATGAAAGTACCTTAACAAATACTGACGCTATAAACTGGCACAACATGGTGTACTAGGCAGATAGCAATCCTCGATATTCTGTGGGCGTCATAACAAGATTCGGTGGAAGCTGAATAAATAATGTAGTATTTTATGGAATCTTATTATTGGACAAGTTTTCATGGATGACGATCTCAAAGGAGAACGTTTCTTGGATTCCTACAGATTCGCCTAATGGACAGTGATGGTTTAGAACAGCGGCCATCAGCACAGTGCACCCTCGGGCTAGCGTCTCTTACCCGTGGATAAGACATTGCACTATCGTGCATCCGTGGCTGCTTGCGGGTATGCTTTCTCTCTCTCTCTCACTTTTGCACTACGGTGCATATTTCGAGACACTGCTACCCTTTACCCATTTCAGCGCATGCTGATGACCACTGTTTTAGAGGATGTCCCGCTGCATCTGGCAACACATCACTGGCTATAGATGATGATGCACCAGGACATTATGACCTAATGGTACAGGTTTTCCTCCATCTTACCTATCCAGGGAGGTGGATTGGCCGTGGCAGGCCTATATTCTGGCTCCCTAATTCACCGGACCTCGGACTCGTAAATTATTTCTATGGGGACACCTAAAATCACAGGCATATTGCAACAGACCACAAAACATTGCGATTCTCTGCACACGAATCATCGAATCATAATGTGACACCTCAGATCCTTCGGCGGGTACACCAGGATACAGAGCGGCGTCTTTGCCACTGCATGCGCTCCGAGGGAAGATCTACCGAACTCGAGTAATAAAGAACAACAGAGCTGAGGTCTGTGTTATGCGTAGTGGTGCGCCGTTGTTTATTAACTCTGAATGTAGAGTGAGAGCAGAGCGAGAGACGGAAAGCCCAAAGAAAAATTCATGTGAATTTACTAACATCATGTACCTATCAGCAGTATTACAGTATTAAGGCAATAAAATGGGATTATTGTTTTGTTGAAACTTTAATGCAGTTTCATTTTACTTTAAAACCCAACTTTAATTTTTATCGCGCATAGGGACATTACATGGTATTGTAACTTCCCTAACATTTTGCATTCTATTAAGGTGGCAATCAGGAAAAATCATATTAAAGTACGCAAACAAAGAGAACACACACAAACACGATATACTGTATACCCAGTTTACTAGAAATACAAATTACACCACCACAGAGACATCCACAATCAGACTCGATAACACTGGCCCTTCAACTCATCGTGACGCACTGGAAATGAGCGGAAAACAGAGGAAGATGCAACTTTTCAAAATTATTAATTTTTACGAAATACAATTAGAATAAAAATAACCGTTAGATTATATGACATTAGTAATTCCATGGAAATGCCCTTATACTAACAAACCATTTGCACTGTCTGTTCTAAATTCGACTAACGTTAACGTATTTTCATTAACCGTATTCAGTATCATCACAACTTATGATGAACACACACCACTACTCTTAAAGAGCCCCAACTCGTAACTGATTATAATTTGTAGTACCCCTGTAACCAGTGTATCATGCAACCAACATTACGGCGCGCCATGCACCTACGAGATATAACTTGTATCATTGTCTCTACTAGTGTCGTGCAATGTTCGAACATGAGGGGATGTCAAGATACTACAAACTTCGCCGTACTCCATAGGCATCCCAACTGTAAGTGGAAGAGAAGCATGTAAACTAAAATAACCGAGTCTATTGGAAACCGATAAGAGGCCTTACAGTACGTTCGGTTCATGTTTGCCGAGTCTCTGTAGAAGCGAAGCTCCGTTTGCGTTTGTTCAATCTTCCTCTTTCCTTACATATGTTCAGTGCCTTTCTCCTTAGTTCCTCTTCTCTCTCCGCCTTTATGCTTCAGCTGCATAAGGATATCAGGCACATATCTTGTGAACTTACGCACAGTAATGAGTATAGTTAACTTTTCTTGTTATTAATATGAATAAATATTCACAAAAATATACGTATAAATAAATTAAACAAAATGTATTAAAAAACGCATATGTTCAAAGTACCGACTAATATTGTGCAATATTCAAACATGAGACAGGAAACCAAGACATTGCAAAATTTGTCTTATTCCATGTGAAAAACTAGTCGCAAGGTATGTGCTCAAATCCTTAAGCGGTTTAAAATAGTGTCCTGCAATGTTCGAACATGAGAGAGACAATCAAAACATTATAAACTTCTTCTTACATCGTATTTCATATTAAAACTAATAGCAAGATCTGTGCTAAACCATGAAGGGATGAAAGTGGAGGACAGCGAATATTTTTATAACAAAGTGGAACAAACACGACAGGCCTTCTTTTGCAGAGCGAAAATCGACAAACTTCAATCGAACATAATGGTTATAATACACGTCGCTAATACTTTTATCATCCGTATAGTCACACAAATTTTGTGTCCGAGCAACTGTAATTAATTTGAATATTATGTTGAGAATATAATAATACTGTAGCTATTTTCTGTTGGTAATTGATATAGTAACAACTGTCATGTATTTTTAAAACATAATGTGATGTACCGGTACCTATGTATATGTGCGTATATTTCTGTCGATGTTTAACCATATTTTTATAATAAAAAGTACCTGTATTTACATCTAAATAAAATTTCACAAGAATTGTTCTAAAATCTTTACTCAGCTAATAGCATGATGAGATGGGAGGGGAGGGTAGGAGAAAACAGCGAACTTCAAGGACACAGATCACACAAGGCGCAAGTCCGAGCGAGCTGTGACAGACTCGCTTTTTCAAAGCAGACTTCGGTTCTTGTCTCGCTCGACAAATTTGAACCGAACATAGACCTTGAAATGCACGACACTAGTCTCTACTATTCCTACATTAAAGCCACACTACACAATTAAAAATATATAATATTCAAGTCTTGGTGTCTACGGAGTTATGAGTATTCGAAATTAGAAAGCAATGATGTGGATAAATGATATCCTCATTTATGATTTTTTAGCGACAAAGAAATTGTGCTTCTTGGATGTTTAAATGAAATGCACATCTTCGTAAGAGAGTAGTGGTAAGCTTACAAGTACAGTTTTAAGAAGGATTGAGGAGCTAATAAAAACTACAATTTTATTTCAGATAAACGCCTACATTTCCTACTGGAATTCCAGCACGGTTTCTTAATAATTGCGTCTCTCCGTATCTCCGTCTTTTTCTCTCTCGGTCTTACTGAGAATTTCGTTTCTGGGTATTACAGCTTCTCTAGTTTGCAAGTATAAACACCGAAAGTTAAATTACATTAAAGCTGAATTTGCCTTTTTCTGCAGTTTGTTTTCTTAAGGAGGAACACGTACATGAAAATATAACTCTGCGTATTTTTTCTGAAGGTCATTAAGAGTTTAATTTTTTTACTGTTTTCCACTCTTTAACATCAGTTTTTAGGATTCGCCATGCTAAAATAAAACCATTTTCCACAACCAGTTTTCTTAACGATGCTTTTAAACTGTACAGACCCGAAATTTCTCCAAAAAGATCGCTGTCCTATTCAAGCTATTTCTTCGAGAAACGTAGTCTACTGATCAGTGCTATGAAAGGGGGTTTCCTTTAGCAGCTATAAATTATTTAATCCGTCCGCAAAGATGAGGGCAGATAACTTGTTATAAAATAAAACTTATAAAATATTGTTGCTGATGCTGTAACGTTTACATTTTGGTATGTATTTTGAAGTCCTGTACACTAGTCTAGAGATGGGAACGATATATCGGTTTTTACAAAATACCGATATTTTCGTTTCGATATAGCGATGTATTGGTATCGAAATTTTGATTCATTACGTATATCATATAAATCGGTTTTCTCATAAATATATCTTTTTTTTGTGGAATTATTATCATTATCAACAATAACAACAAAATCCACACTAGATAACGTCGATAATTCCCGAGAGATGGCGCTAATGAAGGTGAACAGTTACATAATTGTGCAACCACACTCAATACCTTTTTCTGATTGGCTGGACTGGAATTCGAATTCAAACTGTTTAATATGCAGCACAAAATTCAAAATGCAGCGTGTGCGAACGTGAGACTGACGGGAGGTTTATCTACTACTGTTTTGATATTGTTATTAATGTTCTCCAAGGTAGGAGCAACTGCCACTCTGAAAAGGAACCGTCTGACTTGAAAACTTTTATTTCTATGTTTTGAAGTGGAAAGAGAAACAAGGACATAATACTGGTTTGAGATTTGTTTATGGCTAGGATTTCCATGCACAACCTAGTACTGACATTGTTTTCTTATATATTTTAGTACATAAAAATTCTATCATCATCATCATCATCATCATCATCATCATCATCATCATCATCATCATCATCATCATCATTGATGTTTGGAATGTTGGAGTGTAACAATAACTTGCAATGGAAACTTACTATAGAAGGATTGTATCAAATCAATTGTGAAGTTTGTTAAAACTTGTAACATTCTAAGTACTGCTTACGTACATTTAAAAATGAATACAAGTACTGTTTACTGACATTTAAAAATGAATGCAAGAACTGTTTACTTACATTTAAAAATGATTACCTTGTTATCTAGAAAAAGGTATTATATTTGAATCCTGGATTGAATCCTGTATAAAATTAGAATAATTGAATCGTGGATTGGAGTAAACTGATGGGGATCCTAAAGAAAATTGGCGTGGATCGGAAAGAGAGAAGGCTTTTCAGTAACCTATAAATGAAACAACGAGTCAAAGGAGAAGAAATTTAATGTTAGAAGCAAGTGAATAGGGAGAAACGTACGACAAGGATGCCTTTATCACCTACCCTGTTCAACATCTACTTGGAGGATTTAGTGAAGAACTGTTTTCAGAAAATGGAATGAGTGATAGTAGGAGGAAGAAGAATAAAGTGTTTAAAATTTGCTGATATGGTGTTGTTATATGATACTAAGGGATAAGTTACTGTAGCTAAATGACGCTGTGAGCAATATGGAATGAAGATAAATGACAAGACGAAAACCATGGTCATAGGAAGAAAAGTAAAGAAGGTAAACTTGCGAATTCTAAATGAGGCAGTAGAGCAAGTGGACAGCTTCAAATACTTGGAGTGTACTATAAGCAGTAAAATGAGCTGCTGCCGAGAAGTCAAAAGGAGAATAGCAATGGCAAAGGAAGCTTTTAATACAAAAAGGAGCATCTTCTGCGGACCTCTGGAGAAAGAACTAAGGAAGAGACTAGTGAAGTGCTTTGTGTGGAAAGTAGCATTGTATGGGGCATAAACATGGACATTACTACGAAGTGAAGAGAAGCGAATAGAAGCATTTGGAATGTGGGTATAGAGAAGGATGGAGCGTGGGAAATGGACAGAGTAAGAAACGAAGCTGTGTTGGAAAGAGTGGATGAAGAAAGAATGATGCTGAAACTGATCAGAAAGCGGAAAAGGAATTGGCTGGGTCTCTAGTTGAGAAGAAACTCCATACTAAAGGATGCACTAGAAGGAATGGAGAACGGGAGAAGAGTTTGGGGCAGAAGAAGATATCAGATGATAGATGACATTAGGATCATATGCGAAGGCAAAGAGGAAGGCAGAAAGTAGGAAAAACTGGAGAATGCTGGCTTTGCAGTGAAAGATCTGCCCTTGGCAGAATACTATGAATGGATATTATATATATATATATATATATATATATATATATATATATATAGCTTAATATCAAAGACGGACATCTGTCGTCTCCATAGTTTTGATCTAGAGGCAATTTTTTAATTCAAAGTGTTCTTTGTAACATTTAACACAATTTATTTTATAAATAAAATGTTAGAGTTTGCATATGGTTTCACTATAACTGGAAAGAGCATGAAAAATTGTATAAAAACCATAGCTATGTAAATTTCGATTGAGGTCAGATGTCCGTCTTTGATATTAAGCTACTCATATATATATACGAGTGAATGAATGTTTCAATATCAAATACTGACCCATTAAGAGTTCACTTAACACTTTCCCATTGTATCATTTAAGCTCGTCTCACCTCCACCATAATTTTGATTTAGGTTAGGAACTACATAATAATTATGGTATTGGAAATGTATTGTTTATCTTTGAAATTTTACATTTAATCTTTTAACTGTTACGTTATTTTCAATGCTAATAAGGAATAGGCTATTAAAATTTAAGAAAGCTTATTGTAATAAATGTTCACCTGCAAATGTAATTGCATTAGAATCTATTAATTTGCTAACGGAATAGCGATATATCGTTAATCGTTTCGATATATTTTCTGCAATATGTATTTAAATTATTTCCTCCACCTCTAGGAAGATCAGTGACGGATTACATCACGCGGGCACCATAGCTTTTACGAACTTCCTGCTCTGTTCATCAGATTTTTGCTGTCTCATGAGACTTTGTTTCACAGAATATATTTACTATCTAGATCCAGATTTTCGAAATAAAGTACGTGGGAATTGTTACGATCTTTTATGACTTCACCTACGGGTTTGAAACTTCGAACATCGAATCTGGTGGTGAGGATGTTAACCACTGGACCACCAACGACACGTACAGACACGAAAGTTATTTTTCGTTGAAAATGGTAAGTGAATTGATGATGTCTTTGACATCACTGATAGTGTGGCAGCATCTGTGATGAACAAGGTCACAGAGTCAAAAGCTGACTTCGCATTGTATGGGACAGAGTTGGTTTGAGATGGCGAAGAGAGATTAAATGGAAATGTATCGGAAAGGAAGACAAATGACTGCCGGAAATGTTTCCCAGCAGAATAACGGGATTCACTTTGCACAGCATCTGCTGCAAATGCTAACATTTGGCACTGACTTACTGACCCAAATGTTTCAAGATTACTGTCGCGGGCTGCGAAGGAGTGTGGGTGACTGCACGCTACAGACCACATCCTGCCTTTAAAAACAATTGTCTTCGGCAGACAGCAGAAAGAAGTTGAAGAGTAGAGAGGAAGAAAAGAGAGCCACAACAGGGAATGTAATGGCTCTTCACATGTTTCATCTACGGAAGTTCAGATTAATGATTATCATTTCTTGTGTGGGTGTTTCAGCTGTTTGGAAAGTTAAGTAAGTATAGTAATTACAAGGTTTAAAAATAAATGTGTACAAAAATGGATGAGGTAGTCGACTTAATATACAAGATAATGAACAAAAGCGGAAAATTTTAACAGGTTCCTCACTTAAACTATTTGGATGGGATGCAACATACGAACCAGATGACGACATGAAAAAATAATGGTTGAGAGATGTCAGAATATAACTGACTTAATAAGAACATTACAAAATAATGTAGAAATTAAACTAATAAAACGGTATAAAGTAAGTCTTCACAAGATTCTTTCAAAACCCAAGTTATTCTACAGCACATTGTTTAAACCCTATTGAATATGTGTGGTATGAATTGAAAAGAGGAGTTCAGTAAAAAAAAAAATGTGTTTGTGAAGAAAAATTTAAAGATCGTTAGAGTATTGATAGAATACGTTATGACAGAAATTGACAATATGAAACATTGGTCAAAATACGTAGCGCATGTGAAGGTGACAGAAAGAAAATATTGTAGCATTGATGATCAAGGACAAATAGATAGGCCATCATTTGTGACCGACTTGGACGATACCGAAATATCATCCTCGTCATCATCGGAAGAAGATGAGTTCAGACATCAATAGAACTGGAATGGAGTTTTTATGTACAATCTTAGCAAAAATGTTGTCTTGCAGATACTTTATAAGTCTCAGAAAAGGGGTAGTGTGCTTGATCATATAAGGAAACAAATCTAAGTTTGTTACCACAACTGTCCTTCTCTTGTGAAGCAGTTCCTCGTCCTCTGATCATGCGGTCTTCTTCCTTTCTGGGACTTACAAAGTATCTATCTGTGCTACAAATCATTTTGTAAGACTACGTGTACAATCACCAAATAGTGGCTACAATATGAGTGATGATGATAATGATGATCATGATATTCATAATAATATTATGAATAATAATAAGCTAACAAGAAGGACAAATGTTATTAGTGAAAATAAATATAGGTCGTAAGTGGGACATTTAAGTGACGTACTCGAAATTATTCAAGTCTGCTTCACAGGGAACATTACCTGAAATACAAGACTTGTATAATAAGTTATATACGTTACTAGAGGTACGTTAACAGAAAATCACAATTCCAAGTTACACAGAATTATGTGCACTCGATGTGGGTCTCTGGCGTCTTGTCAGCCCATTCGAGTTGTGTGGATATAAAGGGGAAAAATTGAGACGGTGTCGGGTGGAGTTCCTGGGTAGCTCAATGGGTAGAGAGCTGGTACGTTGAACCAGAGGTCCCGGCATCGATACCCTGCCCTGGAACAGTTTTTACCTTGAAATTATTCAAGTCTGCTTCACAGGGAGCGTCACCTGAAAAACTAGACTTGCACGTATATCTTATCTGGTGTTTCACATTACTAGACCTGAGATTTTAGGGAACTAAAATTGTATCTTTAGGTACCTAAAATAAGCTTGTAGAATAAAAAAACAAGTCCTCAAAATTTTATTCTTTTCAAGTAAACAACAGTTAAACAATAAAATAATTTAGAACAATTTCACTCACAATTTTCTTTGTATTACACAACAATAATATTTTCCAAATTTTCCACTGTCAGGGTCTTTTGTCAGTTAACATAAGTTTGTAAGCAGAATAGAAACGCTCCACACAAACACAGGTTAGAGGGGTATAAACTTACCTTCATTTTTTCATTTCAATTTCAACAGGGAGATCCTCACTTTTTCATCCATTACTAGTTACACATGCCTTAGCACTGACAAACCAGAATTTTTTTTTCAACACATCCCACTTATCTCTGTCTTATCCCCCCAACTTCCCTTTCACATTTTAAATTTTATTCTCAACTTCCTGTAGCACTGATAGTTCATATTGAAACTAGGACTTTCCTTTCTCTTCAAGCTTGGTGAACTGAAAAATTGGTCTGAATGTATACAATATCTCTCGCTTTATATAGCAGACAGTTTTATGCTTGTTGTTGACCTGTAAGATTATAACCGACACTACTGATATTTCACGAATTGAGAGTTTTAAAAGAGCTGTATATATTAATTTAGAATGTTTATTGCTGATTTTAACTAGGGTACACAATGTACACGTGAAGGTATGTGCATTGTTGTAAATCAGTTGTTCCCAACCTTTTTTGACTGACGACACAATTTACTGAACGCCCACAATATCGCGGCACACTTATTTGTTTTTATTAATAATAATAACTAGTGATTTTATTCTGGAGAAAAAGGTGGTGCAATGGACGGGGAGATAATTACTCTTCACACTGCACGGGAATTTGGTCCTTTTTAACCTCCTTTTTTCCAACTAAGTCTTTGAAGGTCTAAGTGGAATTTAAAGAAAAATTACTATATTGAAAGCATAGTTATTCACACATAGGCTATTTGGGTTCCATGATGAAAAATGCAACAAAAAGGTGTCGAAACTTTGTAACGCATTTAGGTGTTCTGCTATGAACTTCTTCAGACATTCTTTTTTATTTTCAGCAAGTCGATTTTCAAAACTCTCAACTAAAGAAAAGGGCAATAATTTGCCTGCTATAACCGAAAACTCCCAAAACTTCAGATTTTTGCAAAATCCTTGAATTTTGTTTGTGGCTGAAATAATACTTTTTTTTTTGTTTTGCATTCTTGTATTTAAAGAGTTCAGGCTCTCGAAAATTTCGGCACGATATACTAGTTTCGCATACCAAAAATTATCTTCCAAAAGTTTAGCATACTCTTTTATGATATTTGGCACCGTCGACTGATTTAATAAAACATTTCCGCATATGAGACACTCGAGATTTTTTTTTTATTATTCAACTCCACGCCACGTAAAACCATACGGGAAGTATTCATCACTTTATAGTTACGAAACGCAGTACATTTTTGTGAACTTTGAAGGGAATTTTCGCTCACATTATTTGAATTAGCACTGCTATCATCTGACTCAAAACTTGATTCAGATTATCTTTTTCGAATTAAAAATTTGACCATGATAAAATCTAGATAAAGCACTTGTAATAAAATAGTCGCACTATCACCCACACACCCTATATACTGAAAATGGCCAATATGTTCTGACGATTCTAAACTGTTTTTATAAGTGTTCAGTAAACGAATTGCTAAACATCGTTGCAGGTCTTCACTTTCATTCCAATTATTGCTAGCAGAAAAATCAAACTGAGCATTGTTGCAGGTGTTCAAGTTTCATTGTTAAAGTTTGTCTCAAAATAAAATGTACCATAACAAAGACATGGTTTTAAACAAACAAAAAAAAATGTGTTGTAAAGAGACTTTCTGGATGGCATAATATTTATTTTTCATTCCAAAATTTCGCGACACATCCATGGGGTTGCGCGACACACCGGTCGGGAACCCCTGTTGTAAATACTAAAGTCCCGTCGCTCTAATTTCCGGCAGCCAATCGCGTTGCAGGTCGGCTATATTTAAACGTGTGCGTCTTGTGATTCGCTGATTCATTTCTTAAGGCTCGATAAATACTTAATATAATCGCCCGCCATTTTAGCTCTTTCGTTGGCGTTCGCAGAAAGCACACGAAGACGTTATTTGCCGCTCAATTATTTGCTCAATTACAGTGCGTTTGATTTATTATCATAGGAGCTACAACATGATAATGTTTAACGGTGTGGCAAATAGATTCCTCGTATGGTAGCTCGACAAGATAAGAACAAAAATGGCGAATAATACTACCTATATAGACTTTATAGAACCTTCACTTTCTAAGACATAAGCAAAGTGGCGGAGTCACGCCGGAAATAACAGCGTCGGGACTTATAGTAAACATTTATAGAACTTAATTCTTTTAACATGCAGGAATAGATATTCTGAGCACTAAAACAATGAAATAGGCACTAAAGACGCAACTAAGCATTTTAGGGCATTATAAAACTCTACTAACTTGCATGGTCCTTAATGAAACGTGGATATTTTAACATTTTTAACTAATGCTTAAGGAACAAAAAAGGAAATTACCCTAAAATTCCAAGTCTACACATTAAAATACCAATCCTAATAGCTATCGTACCGTCTAAGCGTAAAAAAATATGTCCATGGAAACAGCATATCTTCAAACACATCTTATTACCATACATAACACATAACATAACAAATTTGTTATAGCAGAGTATCGCATTATGGTCGAAGATTCTGCTTACGTCCTTTGCTACTTCCTCTTCTGCGTCCTGCTTTTATTTTGTTGATGTGGGCCACTCTCCTCACTTCCACGCTGGGGTCCCCATGGAACTTAAGATACGAAAGACAGAAGTGGTGTGCGGAAAGCAACGTGAAGCTACCCCATTTATTTTTGCCAAGAAAAACTGCAAACCCTTTGAAGCTTTTCAGTAATAGATAATTCATCTGGCCGCCTTAAAAGGGCTTCAGTATATGAACTAAACAAAATATGCCACAAGCATAACTTTAACATATCAAATACAAAAACAAAAGTAATGGCATTTCAAGGCAAAAATACTGTAAGATCTAAGATTGAAATAGATAATATAGCAGTAGAACAGGTAACAAATTTTAAGTACCTGGGATGTGATGTAAGTTACAAAAAGGATAATGATATAAAAATAAAATTACAATCATTCCAGACAGTATGTGGCACAATTAATAGAACTTTGAAGAATAAAAGCAGAATGGAAACAAAAATGAAATTCTACAATGTAATGGCAGTCCCTACACTTTTATATGGAAGTGAAAGTTGGGTTACAACAACACCTGAAGTTAGTAAATACAAGCGGCAGAAATGAGATTCTTGCGGAAAGTAAAAGAATGCACGAGATTAGATAGAATTAGAAATGAAGATATTAGGCAGGAACTAGGAGTATATCCACTTATTGATAAAATAGACAATTACAGACAAGATTGGAAATTACATGTAGAGAGAATGGACGACTACAGACAGCAATAAATTATAAACCAAAAGGACGAAGAGTTCAGGGTCGACCGATGAAAAGATGGAGCGACCTTTGAAGCCGGAACGGGCAATTGCCCATACCATAAAGTGAAGAAGAAGAAGAAGAAGAAGAACTGCAAATATGTCATTATGATTCTTACCAGAGTAAATCAGCCCCCCCATTCGGATGTTCAGAATGGAACTCCTGGCAAAGGACACATGACGCAACCCAACCGAGAGAAGAAAAGAAGACTGACAATTTTATTGGATCATGGAATGTGTGAACTCTTCTATAAACGGGGAGAAATGAGAAGAAACGGAGTTTATATGATAGGAATATCAGAAGTGACATAGGAAAATAGTGATGAGTTGGTGAGTGATGAATTTACGATGTCTTATTCAATTGATGATTGCAAAGGAAGTCATGGTGTTGGTGTATTACTGAGACTACGTGTGAAATGTAAAGGGATATCAGTGCGCTATGTACTCGTTGATAGAATGATAATGGAAAGATTATTGGCGAAGAAAATAGGCTTAGTCATATTACAAATTTACATGCCATATAGTGGATTCGCAGATCAGAAAGTGGAAGAAAGCTATGACAAGATAGAAGAGAAAGTTGGAAAATAGAAGAAGGGAGCATGCCTAATTCTAATGGGCGACTGGAACGCAGTTGTAGAAGGCCAAGATGAAAGAACAGTTGGAAAAAAAAAATGGATTGAAAAAAAAATGACAGAGGAAAATTCTTGGTGAAATTCTGTAAAAGGAATGCAATGATTATTAGAAATATTTTATTTCAAAAACATAAACTAAGATACACATGGACATGTCCAAGGAACGAATATCAAATAGACTAGTATATCGTCGTTGTTCCTGCAATAACTCCTATGTGCAAAATATAAATTTTTTCAGTAAGAGGCCGGAGGGAAAAAGACCTTTAGGGAGGCCGAGACGTAGATGGGAAGATAATATTAAAATGGATTTGAGGGAGGTGGGATATGATGATACAGAATGGATTAATCTTGCTCAGAATAGGGACCAATGGCGGGCTTATGTGAGGGCGGCAATGAACCTCCGGGTTCCTTAAAAGCCAGTAAATAAGAGGAAAAAAACACATTTATTCATCCTACGGCAGCCGTACATAGAAGACTGTGAATTCTTATATTTTCGGAAACAAAGAAATAGGCTATAATTCATATAGGAAATTTTATTATTTCCTGAATCACTATTTGAGTTATTTAATAGAGCAAAAACCTGAAAATCGATAAATATGTCACATAGGAGTTATTGCAGGAACAACGACGATATACTGGTACAGGAGAGATTCCAAAATTTCTTTAAAATTACAGACTCTACCAGGAGCGGACATTAACTGAGCATATCCTACTGATAGGCGAAGTAGAGATTCGTCTGAAGAAGGAAAGAGGAAGACAATTGATGAAGAAATTTGACACGCAAAAACTTTAGAACACAGAGAAAAGAAAATGTGGAGCAAACTTTCAAGAGAAAGTCGCTAAATTAGTGCTCACATCTGAAAATATTAATAAATGCTTGACTCATATAAAAAGCTGTATATACAGATAATAATAAAAGAAAAATTGGTTATAGAGAAATGTTGGAAAAGGTGGAGAAAAGGCGATAATGGAAGAATACCACCAAAGAAGAAGGTAAAAGAGAGTAAAGGAAACTAAATAACGAACTAAGAAGAGAAACTAAGGAGACAAAGGAAGACAGGATGAAACATATGTAAAGAAATAAGAGTATCTAGAGAGAAAAGGAAGATATGATCTAATGTATCGTAAAGTAAAAAGTTTGAAATTCACAAATAAAAACCCTAAGTCAGTGACTCACTCATGATTCTCTCTTACATTAGGAAGCTCAAACTCGTGACTTTTTCTTATATTAGAAATATCAGTCATGACTTTCTCTTACATTAGAAAGTTCAGTTATGACTCTCTTACATTAGAAAGTTCAATCATGACTCTCTATTACATTAGAAAGCTCAGTCATGACTCTCTCTTACATTAGAAAGCTCAATCATGACTCTCTCTTACATTAGAAAGCTCAGTCATGACTCTCTCTTACATTAGAAAGCCCAGTCATGACTCTATATTACATTAGAAACCTCAGTCTGACTCTCTCTTACATTAGAAAGCTCAGTCACGACTCTCTCTTACATTAGAAAGCTCAATCATGACTCTTTCTTACATTAGAAAGCTTAATCATGACTCTCTCTTTCATTAGAAACCTCAATCATGACATATTAGAAAGCTCAGTCATGACTCTCTTACATTAGAAAGCTCAATCATGACTCTCTTTCATTAGAAAGCTCAGTCATGACTCTCTCTTACATTAGGAACCTCAATCATAACTCTCTCTTACATTAGAAAGCTCAGTCATGACTCTCTCTTACATTAGAAAGCTCAATCATGACTCTCTTTCATTAGAAAGCTCAGTCATGACTCTCTCTTACATTAGGAATCTCAATCATAACTCTCTCTTACATTAGAAACCTCAGTCATGACTCTTTCATTGGAAAGCTCACTCATGACTCTCTCGTTCATTAGAAAGCTCACTCATGACTCTCTCTTTCATTAGAAAGCTCAGTCATGACTCTCTCTTTCATTAGAAAGCTCACTCATGACTCTCTCTTACATTAGGATACGTATACGTTGGAGCAACTATAAACGATAAAGAAACGACCTAGCGAAGCTTTGGTATTATCAAAGAATCAAGTGTTCAAATCGGAGCAACGAGGACACGGGAAGCGAACATTTTTATTTATCAGTAGAAGATATTCTATACATCAACTTAATGAAAGAAGATGTGTAGAAAATATCAACTGCTAGGTTCAAAGTTAATATAACTTGAATACGTACAAAATTGAACCCGTTTCTCATCGCAAAGCTAGTATAAATTCATTGTGATGTAATTAGTTATTGTGATCACATAACGTATCACGAATAAATACGCGACTGATCAATTTTGTCAATATCCATGATAATTCATTTAATATGCCGAAATAATCATGAATCGATTAATACTCGGATATATTAGCAACCACCGGGAATACATATTAATATTATCTTAATCAGAGATCATATGAACGACAAGAGCGAAGAAAATGGAATATTTCTTTTTTGTCGGTTTTATCGTGTATCTTCGCTTTTATCGTTACTCCAATATGCACACCTCGATGACAATGCATGCTTCAATTCTCTCTGATATAGCATCGCTGCTTCTTTTATCGTTTATCGTCGCTCCAACGTGTACGTACCGTTAGAAAGCTCAAACTCGTAACTCTTACATAGAAAGCTCACTCATAACTTCCTTTTAATTAGGAAGCTCATTCATGACTGCCATTAGGAAGCTCACTCATAGCTCTATCTTTCATAAAGATACTCATTCTCTTTCATTAGATAGTTCACTCATGACTCCTTTTTAATTAGGGAGCTCACTCATGACCCTATCTTTCATTAGGAAGCTCACTTATTGACTTTTTCATTAGAAAGCACAATCATGGTCCTCTCTTACATTAGGAAGCTCAACCTCGTGACTCTTACATCAGAAAGCTCGTTCACGACTCACTCTTTCATTAGTGAGTTCAATAATGACTTCCTATTTAACTACAGAGTTCACTCATGACTCCTTTTTAATTAGGGAGCTCATTCATGACTCTTTCATAGGAAGCTCACTCATGGCTTTTCCATTAGAAAGCTCACTCGTGACTTTTCATTACAAAGTTCACTCGCGACTTTTTCATTAGGAAGTTCACTCGTGACCCCCTCTTTCTGTAGAAAGCATATTCAAAACTTTTTCTTCCATTATCAATCTTATTTCACTAAATGATAACATACAGAGGTGAGCCTGCCTGGAAAGAAATAAAAAATAGGTTGCAGCCCCCAAATTACTCTTCAAGGAACGAGCACTCATATAAATTGAGGGAAAAAAGACAGAGGACGGACACTGGAAAGTTTTCTTTTCTGAATCGTACTATCAGAGACCGGAAGGCTTTACCTGCAGACTTACTAAAGGCTTTACCAATAACCAAACATGTATTTAAAAATAGGCTTAAGAGCTTTACTAATACACACGACTGAAAGGGTGTAATTGATGTTTTGTTATTTGTAGTGCTGTATCATTGAAGAAGTGTGTTGTGTCAGTGAAGTGTGAAGTGTGTTATCAGTGAAGTGTGTTGTGTAAGTGAAGTGTGTGTGTGTCAGTGAAGTTTTATAGTTTATAGTGGCAGTGCAAAGTATTTGATCAGTGAAATGTTTTTGAAGTGTTAGTGAAATCAGGATAGAATCAGTGAAATGTGTCGCAGTTCCAGTGCAGTGAGTGGTTTGACAGCGAAATGAGTATAGTGCTCAAAGATACTTGTGCAGGTATGAACATATCATACTCGTGGGTTTTAGTTCGAACTTAAGGTTAAGATACAAATTAGATTTACTTTAAATGTTATTTTAAGTGATCGTACTTCATTTAATTTAGGATGCTCGTTGTTATTATTATTATTATTATTATTATTATTATTATTATTATTAATTTATTATTAATTGTATTTTTATTAATTGTGTTTATTATTAATTGTCATTATTGAGTGTAATTAGTTACCATTGCCACCGGATATTTACCCATTTGCAGTGTGAGTAAATACATAATATATACATGGTGATGGACTGATGATGACAGCAATGAATACGACAAGGGTGATTATAATCGATGGAGAAGTGATGGAAAGACGATTGAAAAAACAGAAGTACCCCGAATAAAACACTGCAAGTGCTATTTTAAAGTCTCTAGACTGGAAAAATTCTAGTTCGCCAGATCTCGAAATATCCAACCATTAACTTAAACGCCAGTTGGGCGATTTGCTAGAAAAGCTTTGATCACGATGATGGTGGGAGGGACGTGCTATTCACCTGTTGCAGTGATGTGATTGAATGATGAGATGCCAATTCCACGACCTTCAATAAACAGAGAAAGCTGGGCGTATCCTAAGGGAGCCGTCAGAGGTGCTTGCATGCATGGTCATTGCAGCTGATTCGATTTGAAATACCGATATACGTGGCACATCGGCTATCCGCTAGAAGTTCTAGTGACAGAAGTCGACAGAAAATATTGCATCGGAATATTTTCATATAAGATAGTCTATTAGGTAATTACTTACAAATTACTTTTAAGAAACCCGGAAGTTCATCGCCACCCTCACATAAGCCCGCCATCGATTCCTATCCTGAGCAAGATTAATCCAGTCTCTACTCTCATATCCTACCTTCCTCAAATCTATTTTAATATTACTCCCATCTATGTCTCGGCCTCCTCAAAGATATTTTTCCCTCAGATCTTCTACTGTATGTGCATTTCTGGATTCACCCATAAGTGCTACATGCCCTGCCCATCTCAAACGACTATTAGATGAGGATTACAATCTGAGAAGTTCTACGTTGTGTAACTTTCTCTATTCTCCTGTAAGTTCGTTCCTCTTAGCTCAAATATTTTCCTAAGAACCTTATTCTCGAACATCCTTAACCTCCGTTCCTCTCTCAAAGTGAGAGTCCAAGTTTCACAATCATACAGAACAACCAGTAATATAACTGTTTTATAAATTCTAACTTTCAGGTTTTTTGAGAGCAGATTGCGTGAGAAAAGCTTTTCAACCGAAAAACAGCAGACATTTCCAATATTTATTCTGAGTTTAATTTCCTCTTGAGTGTATTTATATTTGTTACTGTTGCTACAAGATATTTCAATTTTTTCACCTCTACAAAGGATGAATTTTCAATTCTTATATTTCCATTTAGTAGTATGTTCTGGTCACAAGACATAATCATATACTTTGTCTTTTCGGGGTTTACTTCCAAACCTATCTTATTATTTGCTTCAAGTAAAACTCTCTTGTTTTCCTTAATCGTTTGTGGATTTTTCCCTAACATATTCACATCATCCGCATAAACAATCAGCTGATGTAACCCGTTCAAATACAAACCCTCTCGGTATTCCTGGACTTTCCTAATAGCATAATAAGATAGTCTATATTACCGAAAAATTCCCATAGCTTTTGAGCTGCACGATGATAAACCTTTCTTCGATTGTAATACTCTATGAACCAATTTGTCGTTTTATTTCGCTAAGTATGCACTACTGTGATGAGTGCATTTTATAGCCTACATTCGGTAATTAGTACAGTTTTTGGCCGGCGCGGTCTCCAGACTTGACAACATCTATGGGGCTTCATGAAGAGACGCGTCTACAGTTCTGAGAAGATAGTTGCAAAGATTAACGGAGCTGCAGCGGATATACAACAGGAAGTGTGAAACTTTCAACGCGAGATCAGAATGCACGCTGAATTGTGTATATGTGAGATAGACAATTTGAATCCCTGCCCCACAGGCTTTAATGAAATAATAAACTAAGTACTTACCATGATTAATAAGCGAAATAAATACCAAATAAGTTCCTAGAGAACGACATTCATAGGAAAGTTTATTATCGTGCAACTCGAAAACGGGGACGAAATAAGAAAAATTATATTAACATATTTTGCGGAAAATCAGGCCCTCAACCATCTCATAACGATTTGACCTTACCTTATGATACACAATGTATGTGGTTTCCAACTTATATTTTTATACTTTCCTTTTCATTACTTGTTTTTTGCTCCTTTCTTTCTTCTGCAGCTCCCGTCATGTATTGCCCTCCTCTCTTCATTACTGCATATTTTCTGTTTCTTCCTTTCTTTACAACTTTTGTAATATATTTCGTCCCCTTATTTTCTCATTTCTGTTTTCGTTTTCTTCCTAAATTTCACAATATATTTTCTTTTTCCTTTCCTGCTTTTTTCCTCTATCCTCTCTTTCCTCCCAGCGTCCAAGGTGTCATTTTCCTTTAATCTAGCTTCATGTATTTCTTTCTCATTTCTTTTCTTAATCTTTCAACGCTTTTTTATATCTCTTGATACCTTTTTCTTTTTAGTTCTGTCTTCCTTATACAAGGTGATTCACGAGGATTTGCCGTCCTTTACGGAGCTATTTCTGAAGACATTTTGGGCAAAAAAGTCATGTAAACATAGCTCCTATTCTCAGTACTTTCAGAGTTACACTAATTTATAGTTGTTTGTAAAATACATTTTATCTTCAGTCTGAAGGTAAAAGAATAATACAAATAGAGAATGAACCATTCAAAAGTATCATTTCTTTAATTGGCAAGTATTATGAAGCTAAAATGTGCTGTGAACTCCTTAGTTTCTTCGTACAGACATCTTTTTCTCTCTTTAACTAGAAAATTATATTATTCTTACGCACTTATCACAACAATTATTACAAATCACACCACTTCCACCGACTTGATTATTTGCAGTTCAATTTTGCATCCAAATTTACAGTCTTGGAGAGATTACAACACATTTTATAAAATGTCGCCGTCCGCTTCAATACACTTGGTCGCAAGCCTGTGAACGGCACTCGTCGCTCTACGTATTATCTTTTATTTCCGTAGCGCTCGCGCTGGCTGCTGACTGCTACCTGTCCAATATCACACGTTGTTCACAGCAATGCATTCCAATAACGAAACGTAACTCTTTAAATATTCAGAATAGGACCCATGTTTAAAAGACATTTTTTGCTCAAAATGTCTTCAGAAATAAGCTCCGTAAGTGGCGGAAATTCATCGTGAATCATCCTTTATATTATTTTATATTTTCGCCCTTTTTTCTTTTTTTACCTCTTCTCTTTTTAAGTTACTTATATTTTTTTTATTCATTCTTTCTATATTTTTTCTCCTTCCTCTCTTCATTTCGCCCCCCCCCCCATTTATGTCTCGAAATATTCCTTATAGATTTTTCTATAGGTCCATGTTACAAAAAAAAATCAACAAACTTAAAATTAAAAGTAACAAAATGTAATTTATTAGAGCATATTTTCCATAGTAAGCCCAATTTCCGCAATTGCACAATTTAAAGCTGATTCCACGTATTAGTAATTGCAGTCACAATTCAATGGAAAGTCCTATATTGAAAATGAGAATTCTTAGCAGAGATTTTGTCTGCAGTTCCAATGGAAGCATGGCGCATGAGTTTCGTGATTGGCATTTCACGAGTGACTAAACTACTTGTACTGTAATTGCCGATGTGCTTCTGAGAAGCGTCTCGATAATCAATTTCACGTGTATTAACAGCGGTTAATTGCTGGGCTTTAGAGTCAAGCAGCTGTGACCGCATACCCTACACCCGGGGGTTACTGCTCCGACGCGACAGCCAACTGTTTGGATCGGATCAAGCATTCCGCAAAACGCTACTCTTTGTTTTACTGTAATGAGCCTATATCGAACATATTTTCATACATATTCATTCGAATAACTAGCACGCCGGACTTTTACGTCAAAGATCCAAATTCAAGTCCGGTATAGGCAGTGCTGTGAGGGTAATTCTTTTCTTGGCCGTATGCCCCACCCCTGTATTCTCCCTTGAAATCTATTTTACTCTCCTCTCTCTGACTGTCATTTAATGATTTTTTTTTAATATTAAAGAAGAAATAAAGAAATTCTTTTGCTTTATATTTCAATTGTACAAGTTGGATTTAAAGAATAAAACATGTAGCCCTATCATAGATGCACACTTGTCTCGATGAATCTTAGCGTGTGTATTTGCAGCACTTCTTGTTTTTCAACCATTATTTTATATAATTCTGGATTCCAGTGCTGCAGAGGTGGACACTTTTGTTTATGAACATCAAACCAAATACATTAGGGACAGCAAGAGATGATCTAAAATCTGTACATATCTCATCGTACAAACCTTAGGCACCCATATCCCGTATGGCTCCATACAGACAAAATTTCCTTTTCACATACGATTAATTAAAAAAAATTGTATGTTCCCGTACGATGTATGGCCCCGTATGGTCTCCATGACAGCACCGGGTATATGCAATATAAGAGCGTAAATATGTAGGCCTACTATTAAATGAAGGGCTCACAACCAGAGTGGACCAAGTCCACCAGTGATCAGTTTGTGGATTAATACAATCTCGGATGAAGAAAACTTAGATTTATTCATTGCCATAACCCTAGATCATATATACTAACAGATAGCTCTTTTATATAGGCTTTAGAGTTTGCAGTCGAGGCCGGCTTGATGTAGTTCAATAATCGTCAACAGATGGCACAATGACCAACACCATCACAAGACACGAACTCTGAACCGGTCTGGTCGGTCTAAATCGATTATTTCTTGCTTACGAGATATTCTCGTAAGCAACGGTATGCACTGTCGACAATTGATGACCATGGATAAATATTATTGGCCTATATGACCTAGGCAAGTTCGGAACGAGGGAGTTCTAATTATAGTTGTCACGTGGACGAAGCGGAGAGATAAGATAAAGTACGCCTTTGTATTGAATAGAATACAATGCAGAGTCTCGCGCAAAGCCAATCTACCTAGAATTTTTAGACCATGTTATAAAGTTATCGGTGGGCTAAATTATGATTCGTTATCTCTTCTGTTTTTATATATTTGTCGTGATTATTAATTATATTATCAACTGAGTGTATAACATAATTTATCCGTTAATTGATATTTCACTAATGATAAATCCAAAGAACAATGGGAAATAAGGGACTAAACACTGAAAAATAAATAAAATAAGAGAATTTGACGTTCATAATTATAATGTTGTCGGAGTTTTGTTATACTTTACTTTGAATTATTTTAATTTGCACCACAAAACCTTATGAAAATTAATGTTAACATTACCTATTTAGTTATGATAGTAGTATATTGGAAAATTTGTGCATATAGCCTGATTACAATATATAAGTAATCCTATCCTAACCTAACCAATGGTAGTCTTATTTATTTCAGACATGTTCGTATAATTATACAAAAACAAGAATTATCTAGTTTGCAGCCTGTGATATTGTCTCGTTTACAGTATTATATAATATACATATTACGATATTTACTAGGTACTTTAACAATATATAGTTAATAATATTATAAAATATACAGGCCTAATCCATTACCAAGAAATAGCCCTTCCCTCACATGTTCAATACTGTTTACCTCAAAAGGCCTTCAAACCTTAAAAACTATTAGAAACTGGATTAAAATAGTCATGTTGATGTAGGCCTACAACATTACATTTTTTGTCACTACTCCTGATCCCATTCTAACAGTTTCAGGTTTTGTAATTTGTAACAATACTAACAATACTGATGGGTCATTCCATAGTCACACACGTAACATTTTCGAAGTAACTATGATCTTCACAGGATACTTAATCAAATACTTAGGAGTTCATGAAAGACACATCATTGTTTTTTAACGTAAGCATTCCAAAATATAAACAGAAAATCATAATGAAAAGGAATAATTAATAATGTAAAAAATATTAAATATTATATGGTGTGACACATGAACATTTTCTTGCCACTTAATTTATTACCAAAATGGAAAATGTTCATATTATTGTGCCAAATGTCATAAATGCATTTAATTGTTTTTGAAACAATTAAGACATTTGTGAAGTACATGTAACTGCTAAATCGCATACTTTAATAAAAATAACAGTGCCATTAACAAATAAAATATTACAAATTATATTGTGACACACGAACATTTCTGTCAAGTTGATTACTAATCTTTTCAAATGCATATAGAGATTTACCGTATACACTGTGTCTACATTTCTTATTATACAAAGCAACACTTGATTACACTAAAGTGTCCACACCTGTGGAGTAACGGTCAGCGCGTCTGACTGCGAAACCAGGTGGCCCGGGTTCGAATCCCGGTCGGGGCAAGTTACCTGGTTGAGGTTTTTTCCGGGGTTTTCCCTCAACCCAATACGAGCAAATGCTGGGTAACTTTCGGTGCTGGACCCCGGACTCATTTCACCGGCATTATCACCTTCATATCATTCAGACGCTAAATAATTTAGATGTTGATACAGCGTCGTAAAATAACCCAATAAAAAAAAATTACACTAACGTACACTTTCAGATTTAAAATATCCACGGTTGTTTACAACTATATGTGGTGATATCTCCTGTGTAATGTCACGTAACAAATACACCAATATAAGCTATCCACTTTTTCTGCCATTTGTAGTACTTCCCTTTTTTTAACAACACAGACGCTTTAAATTCTTCGCCACTACAAGCTTTTGTAACTTCCTCTGCTTATCTGACGTCTTTTTTTAAATTGATTATTTAACGATGTTGTATCAACTACTAGGTTATTTAGCCTCGATGGAATTGATGATAGTGAAATGATATTTGGCGAGATGAGGTTGAGGATTCGCCATAGATTACATGACATTCGCCTTACAATTGGGGAAAACCTCAACCAGGTAACTTGCCCCAATCAGGATTTGAACCCGGGCCCACTCATTTCACGGTAAGATGTGCCTACCATTACTCCACAGCAGTGGACCGAACATGGGTTATGTACATTAATTCTTTTGACTTTCGGTTAGCTTTCTTAAGAATACGCATAAAGAAATGTAGTGTTTTCCAGGCTATCCTTGTAATATTAGTGACTTATTTCAACCAGTTTGTTACTAAAATATATACAGTACCTAAGTGTTTACTTGTGACACTGGTGATCCATTTAATTGGTATATGAGACGAATTTAATTTTGTGTTTTACAGAAGGATACATATTGATTTACTTTTGCTCACATTGATTTTAATTTTATTTGTTGTAGTCCAGTTTTCAATAACGTCAAGCTAGTTTTGCAAGGCGGTGATATAAGATTATCACTAATTTTTTCTGTATATTATACAGTCATCCACGAATAACCTTGCCTGAGAAGTGACATTTCTAGTCAAATCCTACAATAATTTTCAGTAAATATTTTGCACCGAGAAGCCATTATACATTTAATTTTACTTCTGAGACCAGTGAAATATATGCCAATTTTATTAGAAAGGTGCATGTATAATTATCCAATAGCATGATATTATCTACAACAAAAACTAAAGGGCATGAAAGAAAAGAAGAAAACATTAATGCTGTGGTTCTTAGAGTTCCATTAGAGTTACACGTTCATTGTCCACTGAAAGTTGTATTTCTCTATTGAAGTGTAAAAGAGAAACTCTCATAAATTATGTCAGAAACAAAGAAAGGCACCACCCAAATATGTGGGATAATTAATTTAATAATGTTATTACCGGGACTTGAAAAAAGCAATCATATGTAATGGGTGGGGAAAAAAATACTTTTTAATCGTGCTTCTATAGTTCGACAATGCTGACTATTCAGAGTTTTGCCTGACAGGTGAGCTACCATAAATTCCTTGAAGTCCTAGTTATTACTGAAGCCAAATGTGTGTCTCTTGTCAAGAGTCCATTTTATTTATACTTGTTAAGACATCATTCATAGACTAGTTACCGCTTTCAGTTTTGATACTACATACACTGAAATTAATCTATTATTATTCGTCCTATTTATACATTTATATTGAATGATTCGGTCTACCTTCATAACACATCTCATCAACAATACTCGATAAGAGTTGAATTAGCTTCCATGCTGCGTTGTATTTATTTTGTCATGTTCCTATAGCAGGAATATTAAATAGGAATTCCTTAAAACAGATTTATATTCACTCCTATGCCTTTATATAGAATACCAGTACATATACTGTATTTCTTAAGATTTGGTTACTTTATAAACAGTATGTTAGTGCAAGAATTCTTTTTTTCATATTTAATAATTCTGGCATGTGTCAATAAATATGCTTGAGACCTCTGTCTCTCTGAATTACTCTTTACTAACTGGAAACGTATTCCAAATTTATATTTTAAAAAAGTATTAAAATATCCTCACAATTTAGAGCATAACAATTCCCGAAATAATCATCCTACATTAAATTATTAAGACAAAAATGATTCAATCTATCGCTTGTAACAATACCTTTATGGTCCTAATAAATTAAGAAATAATTTACATCCAACAGATTTATTTTAAAATGGCCTGCAGTTATTATTTTGAATTTTATTGTACCTTAATAAATTGAGTTAAGGTACAATAAAATTTCATCAAGTTTCAAACAAAGTAATTCCATCTTTCCAACAGGGGGACAATAAATACTTAAAGTAATGCTAAACTCGAAAAACTTATTGATGCAACTTAATTTCATATTCTATACCACTAACACCAAAAAAAAGTGTCCTATTGTTCATACTGATTCAAGATGAATAGTTTCTTAGTGTTTGTCCATTCCACTTTTTTTATTGTCCTTCCCATTTCTATTTCTCTCATTTTTAGTAGGTACTTCACATGTAGTATATGTTTTATTTTAATACATATAATGACCATGAAGATATTTGGATATGTCTTACAAAATTCTTGCTGAAGACCATTGTGGTAATATTCTGCCGCATCTGTAGTTTGTACATTTCGAAATTTTCGTGCTTCAGCCCAGAATTCAGGCGGGGGGAGGGGAGGTTGATGTGCCAATGTAGTTTTCCAGAATATAATAATATTCAAAACATTCTCTAATAGGAGGGGCCTCTGATATTAGCTCTGCAAAAAATCTGATATCGGTACTTCTGTTGCTGGTAAATAAGAAAGAACGAATTATAAAAATTTTTAACCACTTTCGAATTTCAGGTGCTTTGTGTCTCAGCTGCTGGTTTGATATACTGTTTGTTTCCTTTAATTTTCCAGAGCAAAAACTGTCCTAAGCGAAATTTACACTCTGTAATTTTAACACTGGGAACATTTATTTTGCGGCAGCATTGTGTGATGCTATTTCATAATATAACAAGAGCTTTGAAATGATTAACTGCTAACTACTTACCTGGGTGAAGCGGTTCCTGTGATTTCTGAAGTGAAAACCGTTCAATTTATAAGGAATTTTTTTGTGGAGATGCATTTGATTGTATATGCAAGGTGTAAAAGTGCCTAAACTAACTGACCCCAGTGCTGTCATGGAGGCCACACGAGGCCATATATCGTATGGAACCTACAATTTTTTTTAATTAATCGTATGGGGAAATGAAAATTTTGTCTGTAAGGAGCCATACGGCATATGGGTGCCTAAGTTTTGTACGTGGAGATCTATACAGATCTTAGATCATCTCTTCCTGTTCCTACTGTACCTACCGCCTATTTTGTTTGATGTTCATAAACAAAAATTATCCACCTCTTCAGCACTGGAATCCAGAATTATATAAAATAATGGTTGAAAAACAAGAAGTGCTGCAAATATACACTCCAAGATTCATCGAGACAAGTGTGCATCAATGGTGGTGCTACATGGTGTATTCTTTAAATCAAACTTGTACAATTAAATTGTAAAGCAAAACAATTTCTTTACTTCTTCTTTAATATTAAAAAAAATAATTAAATGACAATTGGAGAAATAGAGAGAGGAGAGTAAAATATATTTCAAGGGAGAAAACAAGGGGTGGGGTGTATGGCCAAGAAAAAAATTACCATGACAGCACTGACCAAACCTAACCTGTTACAGACTCATGTATGTAAGGTGAATAAGCTGAGTATGAAGGAAACTACCTCAGCGCTAATTTAACTCTTATAGATGAACTATATAAAGAACTTCAAGTGTCAATATTGTCTCAAAGGTTTCTGTGTAACAAACTTCATTTAGAAATGCCCATCTGCGATTATGTTAACTGTAGAAGAAGGAAGAAATATTGTTGTCATATGAAGTTACTCAAATTTCCAATTAAGGACAAGGAAAGGCTACAAAAGTTATTTTTGATTTCACCCTTATAAATTGAACGATTTTCACTTCAAGAAATCACCGTAACTACCTCAGCACTAGTTTCAGTAATTTAAGGACCAGTATGAAGTAAATTTGATTAAAGTGAGAAAGAAATTCGTAAGGGAGGCGGTCAGGAGGGATTGAGGTTGTCTACTAATTCGTTACAAACAGCTATTATAGACTATTTCATTTGACTAACGATGATTTGTAGAGAGCAAAATACCTACAGTATTCTAAAGATTCTAAATCAGTACGTTTATGAGAACGGCTATAAAAGTGTCAGGAAAATAACAGAATTACCGTATATTGCAATTAACTCTGCATTGGCAGAGAAACCGCACAGGGTATCGTAAATCTGCTGAAAATTAGAAAATTGTGTAAAAAAATGCATTCAGAGCGAATTTTCCAACCTGATAATATCTCGCCCACGTTATGGACATAATTCAATACCGTAAGACTGATATAAAACGAATACTAGAACAATTTGTTAACCAAAGACGATGTTCAGTAGTTATTTAACAACATACAGAGCAAATAAAAACACAAACGCATATTCTAGCAATAGTTCAGATGAAAAGAAAATGATTAGTACGACCGCTTATTCGTAAAAAGAACACTGCCAGCTGTGTAGCCTACATGAAGCAATATATCAGGCCTACGTTATGAACACGTTGAATTTAATGTGGACGAGAAACGTACAGTTATTATTTATCTGCTTCCATATCGCATCATATAATACACCTGTAAAATGAAAACATATAGGCCTAGAAAAGAGGAAACAAGTTTGGGTGGAGGGAGTTGTAATTCTTCCCCTTTCGGATAAATTTCAGAAGAGGGATACCTGCTTTTCCTTCATATTCAAAAATTGTAATCTTGTTCACACAAAATAAATTAGTGCCTTTTCGTGAGCATCATGATGTGCATTCAACAAACGCAGACAAATCTGCTCTTTTTAGTATTTTGTGATAATTGTTGCTAGGGAGGTATTGTATACTGAAAATTAAAAACAATTAGATTTCGTACATCAAATGATGACAGATTATATATTGAACGCAAACAACATTATATCAGCCATGTACCAAAATGTCATCTATGTGTGTTGATGAATTTGGGTAAAACAAGCTTCTGTATACTACAATTTAGCGACACATCAAAGTCTTATTGTAACATAACCTCACATTACAATGAGAAAGAAATTTGGAGGTGGCATGACGTAAAAAAGTCATCCCACAGTCGTATTACTCTATGTACTGTTCAGGTACTCTGCCATCTAGTGTTTGTTATTGCAAGCTCATTTCTCGACACTAGCGACGCATAGCGTCCGTTATTTTCCAGTTGCGTCTAAATTTAATATAAGCTTGGTCAATCTGTTTTATATATGATCTAGGCCATAACAAACGAAGTCCATAACTCATTTGTTACTCCACAGAGGGCAGCAATTCCTATGGAAGGCGGAGGTTGCTAAGCATGAGCCAGGAACTTTAAGACTCAATATCTCAGAGCTATTCGAGATGGACTTGGTCCACTCTGGTTGTGAACCCCTCAAATATAAAATATTTAAAACATGTATTATGCATGAATTTACTACCAAAAAGGCCAAAACATGCATTGAGAATGGACAGTTATTTGCAATCTATAAGGCAAATCTAGTCTTTCAGGTAAAGCTCCCTGTGAAGCAGATTTGAATAATTTCAAAGGAAAAATTGTTCCGGGGCCGGGTATAGATCCCGGGATTTGCATAATATATACGTCACTGTGTACGATAACAGAAAACCACAATTCCAAGTCACACAGAGATTGTGTGCACTCGATGTGGGTCTCTGGCGTTTCGTCAGCCCACGCGAGTTGTGTGGATATAAAGGGAAAGGTTGAGACGGTGTCGGGTGGAGTTCCCGGGATCGATACCCGGCCCCGGAACAATTTTTCCCTTGAAATTATTCAATCTATAAGGCAGTCATAAAACGAATATTTGCAAAGTTTGAGATGTGTAACCAGCTTACACAAAAACATGCACATCTATGGAAATCCGGCTCTAGTTATAAATTTACATTCCTAATCTTTTTCCGTAGCCCAACGAGAATTCGATGACATGGAAATAAATACGACAGAGTTGTGTTGTATCTCGAGCGAGTGTAGAAAGGTAGAGGCTAAGTTACAGAGTGGATTTATATTTGTACAAAGGGGTAGGAAAACTAACTTCTGTATGACACTGTGGAGTCTGAGGAATGTGTTTAAATAATGGAGAACTATAAGTTACCATCGAAGAAGAAACGTCTGGGGAGAAGGTAGGCGTTGTTACGTCAACAAGACAATGCATTCTGCCACACTTCGCGTAAAATCAAGGCGTGATTTAGTGAGAATGGCATCTCTCCATTTTCTTGGCTAGAATCCTGATCTTAGCACTGTACAAAATGTTTGGGAAGTTCTGCATAAACATCATATTATCTCAAACTGTCAAAATTCAAAAACACAACGGGAGGCATATTGGGATTTTCTAGATAAGTACGTACAGATACGGAATTAAAATTTATAGCAAGTCTTGAAGGGAGTCCACCTGTATGTATGCAACGATTTCGCAAGACTGTCCACAAGTAGCATACATACAGGAGCTCTTGTTTACTGCACATGCGCAGTGTGTTGTAAGCGAAACTTACACAATATGGGAGCTCCAAATTTTATTTCTGTATCTGTCCGTATGAAACTTAATAAAATCGACTGTATTGTATTGTATTTATTTACATTCCATGGTATTCGTACATCGCTTCAAAGCTAGAATATGGAACACGTAAAAAATCTTAATAGCACTACAAAGTCTTAATTATAGTCACAGTTTAGTTGAATTATATACAGAAGAGTTTTACAATATACTAGTACAACACAAGGGGTTAATATCGATAATTAATACAGAACAAAATATTCATGCAGCGTTGTTGAATGTCATAAATTCACCTACAAAATAGCAAGCGTGAGAAATTTGGCTCTAAATGAACTTATGTTTTGAGTTTCACTTTTTATATCCATAGGGAGGCTAATATAAAATTTTATTGCTTTATAACGCACTCTTTTTGATAGCACGATGCACATGCCGATGGAGTATGAAAGTCATTTTTGACGAGTATTTATGCTATGGACTGTTGGATTAGTCACAAAGTTTTCACGATTATATAAGAGGAAGTTTATCAATGATAAAAATATACTGACAAGCGATGGACATTATTTGTATTTTTTTAATGGGCCTACACGATTCCCTAGATTTGACGCCTACTATTATTCTAATTACTCTTTTTGTAGTAGGAATAAACTGTTATCTGTAGAATTTCCCCAGAATATTATTCCAAAACTCATTGCCGAGTGAAAGTATGCAAAGTATATTGTTTTTAAGGTATTGATATTTACTATCTCTCTCATAGACATAACAGCAAAACATGCTGAATTTAGTTTGGGGGTAATTTCTTTAATGTGATTTTTTCAATTTAACACATTATCAATTTGTAAATCATGTCAGCAACAGTTTGAGCTTGTTATGATACCAAAGACAGTCCAACAAAGTTTGTGTAAAACTATCTCGCATCACAAACACACATTTCTTTTTGCATTTTTTTTTTAAGAAACAATACAATTTTTGTAACTTATTTTAATTTTAGTTTGAAAGTATGCAACCTGTAGAAAAATGTATAAATTTTAATGAATTTAGTGAATTTGGATCTTAATTATTTATTAATGTATAAGCAATTAAACTTATGTTTCATAGATACGACGTTTAATTCGCCTTCTTTTGTGCACAAAGAAGTACTCATTTCCAGACATCTGTTGAATTTATAAGTATGGAATATTCTCCTAAAATTTACAAAATATATACTTTTTCCAAAGATGTCCTTAACTTTTGGTGACCACTATACAGGGTGATTCACGAGGATTTACCGCAACTTACGGAGCTTATTAAGACATTCTGAGCAAAAAAAGTCATATAAACATGGATCATATTCTCAATATTTAGAGTTACGTTTCGTTATTGGAACGCATTGCTGTGAACGCGTGATCTTGGTCAGCGTGCAGTCAGCAGCCAGCGCGAACGCTACGGAAATTAAAGATAGCCGTATGCAGTTACGTAGCGCGACGAGTGCCGTTCACAAGCGTGCGGCAAAGTGTACTCAAGCGGACGGCGACATTTTTTAAAATGTGTTGTAAACTCTCCAAGACTGTAAATTAGGATGCAAAATTGAACTGCAAATAATTACTGTTAAGGTTGACGCTCACTGGCACGAACCGACCGGAACGGAACGAACCGGAAATATTCTGCGAGAGACGTATGCATGTATTTTAAACGGCAAACGCTCACTTGTCCGAACGGAAGCAACCGGCTGCCGGTCCTGACGGACAGGGTTCTCGCGACACGACTCTAGCGGAATTTCCGATGACGATCGTCAGCATTCGTATGTCTTCGCTGGTCATCGGAGAAAAGTGTGTTGGCTGTTCTCAGTACTTTCCCATTCAACATGTGCTGGTGCGTTGTCCAGACAGATTATTCTTAAAATGGGTGATGAAAAGTTAATTCTAACAGTGCTAATCGCGCTTCTGTGCTGATTGGCCTTCGAAATGTGATGTTTCCCTTCATTATTTCAGGTGCTAATAACAGATGAAGTTTTAAACATTTTTCTTCGCTCATACGAAAGTACTAAAAAAACCATTACTCGATCTTTACACAAATGTGGGCAAAGATGGCTAAATTAATCAAAACACTTTTTTATATTGTTATGACTAGAGCCCGGATTGTATGTAATTACATATTCCGTTCCTACATACGTAGCTATAAGGAAAGCTAAAAATCCGCGAATCGTATTAAATTTAAATTTAAATATACAGAATAAAGAATATAATTACAAACAAACAAGACAAATAGAAATAAAATAATACAATCAATATAAAAAAGGAGATACAGTAGTATTGACAAAATTTGAGACCGAATGAGCAGCGCTCGTGTTCGGTCGCAGTTCAGATATAATATTAATAGGCCTATAAGAGAATATAAAATAAAATAGGAAATAAAATTAAAATTACAGTTACAGAAATTATATAATACAATATTAATATAAGAGAAATATAGAAAAAAAATAAGTAAAATAAAATAGGAACTAAAATTTAAATTACAGCGACAATGGAATTATATAATATAATATTAACACTAGAGAAGAATAATATCGCACGTGAAAAGTAGGACAATATATATATATATATATATATTTCAAAATTATAGAATATAAATATAATATAAGTTGATTAATTCATACACATAGGCTATAAATTTATTTAATCAAATTGAAGATATTAACAAGTTTCTAATTTTCTTGTTATATGTTAGTGGATTACATGTTAGAAGTTCTGGGTGTAATTTAGTTAAAGCTAAAATTAATGCTATGCTTTAGACCAGCAGATGTGAGACATTTAGTTTCTATTAATGTTGAATTAATATTTCGTCTTGTGTCATAATTATGTGTCTGTAATACAAACTTATTACGATTTTTATGATAAAAGTTTAACAGCGTATACTTATAAATTTGTTCAATATTAAATACATTAAATTCAGAATAAATTAATTTAGTTGGATAATCGAAACGTTTCTTCAAACAAATTTTAATTATTCTTTTTTGTAGTAAATTTAACGAACTAAGATTAATGTTTGTACTTCCACCCCAAACAATTATACCATATTGAATGGTAGACTGAATAATGGCCAAATAAACATTTCGTAGAACTCTAATGGGTAAGTAGCATCGAAGATTAACGAAAGGGATCATCATTCCGAAGTTTTAAATGTTTTTACATATTTTGGTGTATAATAAATATTTTGGCATATATTATATATTTTTAAATACTTTGAAGGATATTGTTTATTTTGAAAGAATATATACATTTTTTCACTAATTTTCTCTCTACGTAATGCGTAAGTTATTTTTTTTTAATGTTTATAAAGCTTAGCCCTTCGTCTCTAGTGCATAAATATAATTTGATAATTGAAAATAATAACGTATTCTGTCAAAAAATGGACATCTCTTTGCAATGCTAATAGTTTGTACGCTATATCCCTTGAGAAGTAACGGTGAAGTAGGTACAAATACCAATGCGAATGGTAGTAGTGAAGGAAAGAATGAAAATTACCCTGTGGGTATGACTGTTTCGCACAAACACCCCCAATCAGTTGCTCTAAAAGAAAACAATAGTTTTTTCTGTTTTTTTTTTTTTAAGAAACTTATTTTGACATCAGGTAATACAAGTAGCAAGCCTACTGCCATTCGCATCCAAGTTAAAAGACTGGATTTCAATTGACGATTCCTTTACTAAAATGGTAAAATCGTGCAGTCCTAAGTGTGTGACAAACGCATTGGGTGCTCCATGAAGTCACAATTAGAATAGCATTTAAAAATTGGACTTCATGTGAGAAATAAAAAATGTGCTCCGTCCAAAAGAAAAAGTTCTTCTTACACAAGTGGTGCTGAAACATTCGTCTTCTACAAGTGAATTTAATAAAAACTTGTGCATGGCAATGGTTGCTGCAAACATATACAGTGGTATAAACTTGGAGTTCCAAAGTTCCAAGCATTCCTACGCAAATACTGCAACTTCAATATTTCGCATGAATCAACACTCCGGAAAAAATATTTGAACTCCTGCTACACTGACACAATGGAAACGATTAGAGATGGACTTGATGATTCCTACGTATGGGTTGCCGTTGACGAGACGATCAATAACCGCAGAAAATATGTAAAATATTTAATTATTAATTGCGCCTCCAAACAATGAGGTTCAATCACATGTGCATCTGTAATGTTTTATTAGTGTGCAAAAATACATCTAATAAAGCTTAGATTTTAAATTACCAAAGTTTTTTTTTATTTATTACATATTTATCTACATACTTCATTTTTTTTTTTACGTTTGAGATGGGCAGGGCACGTAGCGCGTATGGGCGAATCCAGAAATGCATATAGAGTGTTAGTTGGGAGACCGGAAGGAAAAAGACCTTTAGGGAGGCCGAGACGTAGATGGGAGGATAATATTAAAATGGATTTGAGGGAGGTGGGGTATGATGATAGAGGCTGGATTAATCTTGCACAGGATAGGGACCGCTGGCAGGCTTATGTGAGGGCGGCAATGAACCTTCGGGTTCCTTAAAAGCCATTTGTAAGTAAGTAACTTCGTCATTTTTAGCTTCATATTTATGTAGTCTACATAGTTCTCATTTTCACATTACATAAAATCCGGGCTCTAGTTATGGACCCATATTTTCTTTTTTCTTTTCTTTTTTTCTTCTTCATCAGCTAAAGACTCAGTAAAATAAAATAATCTTCGGAACTACTATCCCACTCCATGTTTAAACCAGACTGGCTGTCGACTGTACCGGAATATTCCGAGCAGTGAGCGTCAGAGCTTCCGCGGAAGACGGACGGCTGTAGATTTCCGTTCCGGTCGGTTCGTGCCAGTGAGCGTCAACCTTAAGTCGGTGAAAGTGGTGTGATTTGTAATAATTGTTGTGATAAGTGCGTAAGAATAATGTTAAAATAGAAAAAGATGTCTGTACGAAGCAACTAAGGAGTTCACAGTACATTTTAGCTTCATAATACTTGCCAATTAAAGAATTAATACTTCTGAATGGTTCATTCTCTATTTGTATTATTCTTTTAGCCTACCTTCAAAGTAAAGATAAAACTTATTTTACAAACAACTTTAAATTAGTGTAACTCTGAAAATATTGAGAATAGGAACTATGTTTATATGACATTTTCTGCCCAAAATGTCTTCAGGAAGCTCCGTAAAGGACGGTAAATCCTCGTGAATCACTCTGTATAACAATACAATGTAATACAACACATAAAAATTCGCAAATTTTGGAACAGCAATGATGTTTTTTCACCGACTGTCTTACACACTTATAAGTACTCCAATTGCAAATTTGTTCTGTCCCTTCGGTCTGAGCTATGGACATGTTTCTTGGGACTTTGCCTAGACTGTAAAATTTAGTGAAAACGCAGACAGGATCAATGACAGAGGCAAATTGCACAAAGGGAGCTAGTGTAAATGACGGACAAATAGTGCGCGGCGACTCTGGCTGAATAGACAAGAGTAGCCGAACGAATTTAATTAAATTCAATAACACAGCAATTCTCCATTACTAGGCGTCTCACAAACACTGTATATCCCATAGATGTCAAAACGCCTGAATTACGTGCTCATACTACAAGCAATACAAATCCAACAAGGTCAACTTTTCAGCAAGATAAAGTACAATCATCACTCTTAAGGAAATGTCGTGCGGGTTCTTGAGAGCACGCAGTGCAAGCGTTTTGACATCCCTGGTATATCCAGACCAAGAACGTGATTCTAACTCGTCAATAGAGCGAAATTCCAGTTGTAATACTAGAATTCAGAATTATATTTATTACAAATGTCTTTAATGGAAAAATCTTAAAGTTTCAAAGGATACGTTATATTTTATAAGCTTAAAACTAATTAGGAAGATGAATTACCAAACATTTTAAGCACTTTAATCTCTCTTCCTACAACGGTGGCCTCGAATTCAAATTCCGTCAATGGACGAGTTGTATTTTTGGTGGATAAAGCGAAGGTTGAGAGATTTCCTCCATGTTTTCCCTTTTTTCCCCTCGTTGCAGTTGTTAAGTAAGCACATCAGAATACTGTGACGTAGCTCGTTGCCTTTGCGAAGCAATCGTGTGACATACAAAGTGCAATCAATATATTTCCGAATTGTACTTGTATTTATTGTACCGTTAAACATACATGCGTGTGTCATGAAGATCGTTACTTCCATACCTGTTGAGACAGTCTATCAAACAGCGTCAGACTGTCTTTAAAAACTGAGCTTCTACATGTGATTTTGTGCACACATCTCAAGGACATACTACGATTTTTCATGGAATCTCTCCATACGCCTTATGAATAGTCTTCTTCTCTGCCTTTCAAGCGATACATTTAGTATGAATTCCAGGCGTTTCCCAGGTTCTAGATAACTTCTCCGTTTCCTATAGATATCTTATGTGTTGCCTACATTCAGGACAGTCCGAGAACTTATTGATCGTTCCTCGTAACTCGCTGTCTCTAAGCAAGTGACGTCAGATGTTGAAACTTTTCTAACATATTTTTCATTTCACACTCGAACATAATCGCTTCACGTTAAGAAAAAATCGTCTGAGCTTATTTCGAGTAAACGGTCAGTTTATGTCAGTTAAAAAAAAGTAATTAATACTTTACATCCTTCTCAGATAAACTGCCTCGAAGATGCTAAATATGAAGAAAATCCAACCTACAATTTGGAAGAATACAGGACAGATACATAGAAATATGGACAGGCGATATGCTTAGAACAAATTTTTCAATGCAGTGATGCTCAAGAGTTTATTTCCGCGAAAATGTGAAACAGATTTTCGTAGCATCAAAAGACAGATTCTTTACACTTCGTACAATAAGACTGTAAAAATGAGATACTTTTTTTCCCCGGCTATCTCCACATTGACTGGTTCACGCCACAGGCCATGTTTTCCCAGAGCGATACATCCACAAATAGGTGGCAGATCTATCGAGATAGATGAGAAGTGATGGTGAAGAGTTTATTAGAATTGGGAATGAATCGGGTCGTGGCTCTTTAAATTGGTACTACCCCAGAATTCTCCTGGTGGAACTTGGGAAACTACGAAAAACCCGTCACGATAGGACCCTGGAATCGAATCCCAGAAATTGTAACGCCTGATGGGACTGCAACCAACTCAATAGATGAACGTAGATGTTATCGAGTCAGCAAAGAATTTATATAGAAATGACGCATTTGTGAAGCAGTAACAAGCGAAATGATCTTGTACGTAAAGTGGCCGTCGCAAGGCATACTGCATTAGGAACATTGCTTTCTGACTTGCCTCAGATAAGAAAAGTAATGTCGTCCGCCTACACGCTATCGAGACCTGTGACACACAGATCCGTAATTTTTTGCACCGAGAATATTGATGAAAATGGATACTGGGGAAGGGCGTTAACAGGGAAAACAGAAGTACGGTACTTAAGGAAAATCATAAACGCTCTGCCAGTCACCAATCTTAAGGCACATACTACTGACCTCTTTCATTTGAAGCCAATATGCACAGACGATCCATAGCGATAAAAATTTATATTTTCATACTCGCAATACATTCAATACCATATACTGCTGAACAAAGAACACAATATTTGCGCTTCTGTCCTTCTCTTAGAGAGAAACTTTTTGCACAACACACGAAAAGACCACAAAGAAAATTGCAATTGAAGGGTCCATTGCAAGAGGGAGCTATGCCACAACAATCATAAAGGGAGAAAAAATAAGACTTTTACGAAACAGGTCATATCCTAGAATTAGTCAGAATGTTCTAGTATTGGCTGGTGCAATGCCACATCTATACAGTGTAGGGAAAAAACAACAGATGATAGGAATTTGCTAAAGAAAACAAAATGTCATATCCCTGAATTTTGTGGCATAGCTCCCTCTTGCAATGGACAACCAAATTAATTAAATGGATTACTTCTATGTTTCTTTCTGTACGATAGAAAGTACTACAATAATGCCAACTCCATAAAATAAAACTGCCATGTATTTTGTTAACTTTTTTCATTCCTTCCATCTTAGGAACTTTAAGCCGCTTGTATTTTACAACGTCCCTCGTCTTCCCCTTGTGTGTATGTTTTAGTACATTTCTTAACTTCAATTGTTTGCCTCGTATAAAATTGTCTCAATAAATTTAACGTGTTCCTATTTTTGGCGGTGGGAGGTTCTTTATATTATCCTGTTATATTCCAAAAATGCTTGTTTTTATTAAGTAGAAAATTGACTTAAGAATTGGGCTACAATAAAACGTTCAAGACAAATGAAAGGTGTCACTGGCGTAAGTTACCACACAAACCGCCAGTTCTAACACATGTTGTTAGAGTATTCACTAGTTACAACCGAAGGTCAAAAGAATTAGCGTACAAAACCCTTGTTCGCCCAATTATGGAATGTGGAGCAGTAGGTTGGGATCCGTACAAACAAACCAAAATTGATTCAATAGAAAAGGTCCAACTCAGGGCAGCAAAATATGTCAAAATGGGAAAGGGACATGGCGAAGAGATAGTAAAAGACTTAGGGTGGGAATTTCTCAAATCAAGGCGACGAAAAACCAGACTGACAGCATTGTTTAACGCACAAATGGGACACACAGCATGGACCGACATTAATGCTAGATTAGTGACACCATCATGCTTAGGCAGGGCTGATCATATTAGGAAGTTTAAATGCAGAAAACAAAGAACAGACGTGGCAAAATTTTCCGCACAATAGTAGATTGGAACAGCTTACCTGCGGCAACCGTCTCAAAATCAATGCATTTAAGGAAAGGTTCAGAAGATTAGATTGAAAATGTAATAAGTAGGTGCAGTGTAATTATCTAAGTTGTGTCATGTAATTAATTAAATTCATATGTAATTAATTAAGGTGATATGTAATTGATATATAATTAATTAAGGTAATATGTAATTTCTTAAGTTGGCAATAGTAGGGTTTAATAGAAATACTTATAAGTTAGGTTTACTTTTGATTATTGTAGGCGTTATTATAGCATAATTTTTATTTATAGTCCTAGGTTTATTGCAGCTATCTATTTATAATTAGAATTAAATTTACGTTTATTTTATTTTTTATTGCTGTAATTATTGTAAATTTTATTAATATAATTATTATAATGTTATTATTGTATATTATATATCACTGCCACCGGGTGTATACCCAATTGTAGTGTTAATAAATGCATGCATACATACATACATACATACATACATGCATACATACATACATACATACATACATACATACATACATACATACATACATACATACATACATACATACATACATACATACATACATACAATTATCTTTAAATCTAATTCAAACATAGGGCTACTCACTCTGTAAATAGATTAATCGAACTGGCACAGAGTTCAAAGAGAGATTCGATTTTCTCTATGTCACTTCCAAACTTTATGCTCATGTCATGTGATTTAGAGAAAAATTTCAACGCGTCTCTCGATATATTTCGTATTGAATTGTAAAAGTAAAGTAATTATGGTAAAGAACCATAAGATTAAAAGTTAAGTAGAATTATTATTATTATTATATTATTATTATTATTATTATTATTATTATTATTATTATTATTATTATTATTACAGATCATGGAAGATTTACAGGGCAACAAGAGCTTAAAGGTATAGAGATGCTTATCGGGCTGGTCATGGAGCATCCTTATGCACTGGAGCCTAAAGAAACTTTTAGTAGGCCTACAACTACGATGGAACTAATTCCTTCTAATCCGTATATCATTCCCCTGGCCGTGTCTGCAGTTTCTCATAAATTCATAAATATACATTTTATGTATGAATCGTCATACTCCTTCAGGCAAGCAGGAACCTGTGGGGTTTCGGTGCCTCTAATATGGAACTGTGAGTCGTTTAGAACTCAACACCATAATCACCTATGAATGTTTGGACGAATCGCGAGGAATGTCTACTGTGGCGAACGGCGGCTCTGACATTACACAAACACAGGAGATGCCGTATTTTTCGAAAAGATGATAATGAAATGGAAATTGTGGAGTGTATTAGTGGACTAACGAGGGGGAAAATGGAGAACCCCGAAAAAATTCCTCACAACCTTGGTTTTGTCTATCACAAATACAACTCCGCTGTCACCGAGATTTGGACTAGAGTCCCCGGTAGTTGTAAGCCAGCACCCTCCCACTTGCGCTACCAAAGCGGCATAACAGATTCATTACAAGAACATAATATTATTTGACCTCTCTATCGTGAGAACTATGAACCAACTTAATGTATCCAAAAGCAGACATAACAGCAGGGACATACGTCAAGATGTCTGAGGGAAGGAGACAGATTTCTACTTTCCTAAAGAAAATAGAACCCAGTTCCGCTGATTTGTAACTATAAACCCTTTCACTTCAGCAAAAACGGACGACATCACCAAATATTTTAAGCCAAAAAGCTGTGAGAAAGGGTACTGCAATTAAGCCCTTCTCAGTACACGCAGACTTAGCACAAAAACAACTTTGTTTTAAGGGTTAGGATTAGTAGTGTCTCCCTTCAATGCACAGTTCCTCATTTCAATTGCCTGTAAGAAGTTGATGGTTCAAGTTATAACCAAACGAGAGGTTTTGCACTAAAGGAAATCTCATCAAGTATTATTTATTAGGAAATTTATCGTTTAGAGGTATCATCTGTTTAATTTAAATAATCACATCTCTTATTATTCATCGTTTATTTAATTTTTGTGTCTTTCATTTAGAGGTATTATTTACATCATCACGCCTCTACGTGAGCTCCAGCAGTTGCAAAGATTACATCAAGGCATCAAGGAGATATACGATCTCCTGTCAAATATGTAGCAACATATTTGAAGTCACGCTGGCTTTGGCTGCAATGATGCACTGCTGAAGATTCTCAAGGTCTCTGACTGTTGTTGCTTCGACCTTGTATTTCAATAACCCAAAAGAAAGAAATCTAAAGCCGCGTATCCAGAAGCGATGCTGCCTCATGATGCTGGCTTCGCTCACTGGACACTTTGCTTCGTAATAGTATGTGGCGCCCTCGCAAGGGTACGAGGCAGCCTCGCCCGTGAGCCAATTCCTGTCGGTTTTAGACTGCGATCAAAGGTGCCTCGCAGTCATTAACTCGCTCCGTGTGGACTGTTCGTTGGTAAGGATGCCATCACGCAACCCGATGTTTACTACGGTATCTTAATTGCCGCGCACTAACTGGTGGTTCACGCTGTTTTGCGTTCTTGCATAGTTTTTTTTTCTCCCTACGAGGACGGGAAGGGAACATTCCTGTGCACCGCGACCTGAGGTCTATTGTGCGCCCCTGGGATGAGTTTTAAGCCCACCGACACCATCTACGCCGAACAGACTTAACAGTCCCGCCATCCTTCCAAATCCGTGTACCATTCCACCCCCAACAACCCTCCACATTCTCCCCTCAAACGGTCTAAGGTGTAAGCCCCTCTCCCGTCTCCTCAACGGTCTGACGTGCAAACTCCCTCTCCTGTCGGAAGGGGAGTGGGTTCCCCTGATGGTCACCAGCTACCATAGCTTGACATATCCACGGAAGCCGGCCTAGAGAGCCAGCGGCTTCGGAGGGCCCCTGCAGGCACGATCTGAAAACCAAGTAAGACAACCAGAATGATGAGGAAAGGATGATGATTGAGGAAAGGAAGTGGCGAGAATGAGTAGGGTTCCATACATCTGATAAAGTTACCTGATATTCATTCATAGGAGTGAGGGAAAACCCCCGAAAAACCTCACCCAGGCAACTCGTCCCAAGCGGGGAATCGAACCCTGGCCCTTTGGGTTCGGGAGCGAAGACGCCACTACGAGATCACAGCGGTAGACTTCTTACGTCGTTACCAAAAGAAAAAAACCGCGAGGCAAACAAGTGTGGCTGCCGTGATATGGCACATGAAAAGTCGCTTCATCAGAAAAGAAATCTTGGAGAGGAGCAATCATCACTTAATACATGGTTAAGTGCATCTTTGACAAACTGCACTTGTGCGTGCTTGTCGTACATCTGTAGACGCTGTACTAACTGAATTTGAAAGCTCACAGTTTTCGCTGGTAGTGTACAATTCGGTGGAGTGTTGTTCGAATTTGCAACTTTTGAAAATTTAGCATGAGTGAGCATTCCTTACACCTTAACAATTGATTTTAACTTAATAAACCACTTCACGCCAGTGCCTCTTTCTGTAGAGATGCCGTGACTGATATAAAAGCTCACGACGCGACAGCAACTCCATCCTTTGATGGGAATTGGAAACATTAGAAAACTGAATCACTTTTTCCTTCAGATGGCATCTATTCTTTCATTATATGTATATCTACAACCGATAACTTCTACAAGAAATTTAGCGTATTCGATTGGGAGGAAATGCATGCATCTTATTTAACGACCTTCCAACTGCAGAGGTTATTCAACATAAAAATTCAATGCGGGTCAGAAAGGGCCAACAAATTTTGCATGGATATCTATATCACGGATAGGGTTATCTTACTTCCGTGGCGCTTCAAATCGAAGGAGACTTTTGGCCTCATTCACAAGCTTCTTTCATTACACTCTATCCTGTGTTCCCTCTTCTTTTCCTCCTGCGCGGTTCAGATCAAAGAGGACTTGATTTCTCCGAGTTTGGGTCTTCTCAATGTCTATGTCCACTAGAGTTTCCCTGCCAAGCTGTTTTTAATAGGAAAGGTATCTTCTCTTCTCAACACATATCCTAGCCAACGCAGTCTTTTACTTTTAACTATTGCTATTATGTCTACTTCAGAAATAAGGACCTGATTTCTCTGTTCTTTTCTTAATCACCAAATCTTTTCTCCATTTATTGGGCCAAAAATTCTTCGCAGTACTTCGTTTTCGAAAACTATTAATTCATCTTCAGCCTGCTTTTTGAGGGTTCATGTTTCCGCACCGTAAAATATGACTGACTATATGACTGTCTCATAGCACTGAACCTTGGTAGCTGCTAACAGAATTTTTAATGTGAGGATAGACTTTAATATAAAGAAACACTTATTAGCTGTTGCCAATCTTCGTATTATTTCCAAATCCATCAAGTTCTGATCTGATATTGTATATGACCTAAATATTTAAATTCTCGGTTCTTCTCAAATTCTAAGTTTCCTATTTTCAGTGAACTGTTATTTTGGTAGCTTCTTGACACTTCCATGCTTCTAGCATTAAAACTTATGTCAGAACATTGATTTCTTCTGTGATGTTTCTTAATAATACCACAGTCTAGTATATAGGCCTACAGGCATGAAACTTGAGTTGTTGAGAGTACTAGAAACAATAGACTGTGCCGATACTACTTCGCATTGTCTGTGATGAGGCAATAGCAGCGATCCTAGTGGTTAGCAACTATCTATGGATGCATATTTCCTACGTATTGAGCTTCGTGACTGTATATACTAGACTGTCATCGGCGTATGTTAGAAAACTGTATGTGTTGTTATCCAGATCAAGTCCTATGTTGCGAGAACCAATAGCTTGAACTGTTATCTTACGTGCCGCAAGTATGAAAAAAGGGACTCACAGCTTTACTTCACGATAGGAACTTAATCGTTAAAATCTATCGTCTCGGCTGGATTTGAGCCAGCGAAAGTCAGATCCAGCAACTAACATGACAACAGTGAGGCTACCAAGAACAACTTCTTGGAAATCACAGCCGTAAATTGACATCCTACCAAGAGTCTGCTTTGGTGGAAACAGAGAGAAAATAAAAAATAAAAGTGTTTAATTGAAATCGCTGATATTAACAGACGAATGAAAAAGAAAGAATATATGAAACAAAAACGAATACATATAATAAAAAAGAAAGAGTTAATGAATGGAAGTGTAACAGGAACGATTAGTTAAATGAATGAATCACTGATTTATGTATTTAATTACAAGATACAAATGAACAAGCGGGACGAAAGTGGTGAAGGAATGAAATGAAAAGGAATTAATACATTAATACTGTAATTATATATAATGGATACACGAATAAATGGAAAATGAACGCAGTAATTCAATAATTAATGGAGTAAACGAAGCGTGAGTGAGTGAGTGAGTGAGTGAGTGAGTGAGTGAGTGAGTGAGTGAGTGAGTGAGTGAGTGAGTGAGTGAGTCCTAGACGGAGGCTGACTGAGTTAACTCCATGTAATTGTGTCTCGCCTAGGCGTCATGCCTGGAAATGTTGAATAATGGCCTAAGGCCATAGATCTTCAAATGCTGCAGCGTCAAAGAAAATGCATGCAATAATTCGTATAAATTCAATAAGATGGAAACAGAACGTCTGTGTTCTTTGCAGCACGTGACCATATTGATCCCCACAAAGGCACGGGACTCATAATAAAGAATTGATTCGTGTTCTTTGGGAATCTTATAAATTTGTCAGTGGGTCAGCCTGGTCGATGGGCTCGCGTGCGGAGGCTCCGTTCATAATCCGCCTTCGTGCATTGCATCAGTGTTCTTGTTACAGTAAGAATATCGTGCACCGATCGATTAGTTCAAAGCCCCGCCACCAGGCGGCTAGCTAACTTTCTCTTTAAACTGTGTAGCCAACTTTAAATTGTACTTTTAACAGGGGTATAGCAAACTGTTCCTGGATTATTTACAAGCAAAAATACAGTTATGAACATAATGACTCGAAATTTAACTGATCAAATTTGACACCTGTACCAACGCGTAAAAAGTTTGGAATTCCTGTTGAATAAAAAATGAATTAGTAAGAACGAGTGAGTCAATGAATGACAGACAAGCAAACAGCCAGACGAATTGGATGGGTGAATGAGAGCAAGATAAAATAAACAGAAAGAAAGAAGCAAAAGTAAACTATTGATGAACAAAACAAAAATGAATTAATGATTAATGAATAAATAAATGAATTATACAATAGAATAAAACGAACAACTAATTGGAAGAGTGAGTGAGTGAGTGAGTGAGTGAGTGAGTTAATCGAAGGAAAAATTAAGGACTATAAAAGAACGAAAACGAAACGTGAATAAAAAATTTATAAAACAAATAAATACGTAAGTAAATAAAAGTATGTAAATAATGGATAACTAAATGAGTTGATTGATTAATTTATTTAGTTCTATAATGAATGAAATGCGTTAATAAAAGCATGAAAAAGGATTTAGTAAATAGTGAGTGAATTAGGAGATGGCGAATGAATGAATCACAAAAATTGATGTCATGCGTATTACACATACAACAACAAATACAAATGGTTTTTAAGGAACCCGCAGGTTCATTGCCGTCCTCATATAAGCCCGTCATCAGTCCCTATCCTGTGCAAGATTAATCCACTCTATAATCATTTCCCAACTCCCTCAAATCCATTTTAATATTATCCTCCCATCTACATCTCCGCCTCCTCAAAGGTCTTTTTCCCTCCGGCCTCCCAACTAACACTCCCAACATATGCATTTCTGGATCCGCCCATACGTGCTACATGTCCTGCCCATCTCAAACGTCTGGATTTAATGTTCCTAATTATGTCAGGTGAAGAATACAATGTGTGCAGTTCTGTGTTATGTAACTTTCTCCATTCTCCTGTAACTTCATACCTCTTAGCCCCAGATATTTTCCTAAGCACCTTATTCTCAAACACTCTTAATCTCTGTTCCTCTCTCAAAGTGAGAGTCCAAGTTTCACAACCATACAGAACAACCGGTAATATAACTGTTTTATAAATGCTAACTTTCAGATTTTTTGACAGCAGACTAGATGACAAAAGCTTCTCAACCGAATAATAACAGGCATTTCCATGTTTATTCTGCGTTTAATTTCTTCCCGAATGTCATTTATATTTGTTACTGTTGCTCCAAGATATTTGAATTTTTCCACATCTTCGAAGAATAAATCTCCAATTTTTATATTTCCATTTCCTATACTATTCTGGGCACGAGACATAATCATATACTTTGTCTTTTCTGGAGTTACCTCCAAACATATCGCTTTACTTGCTTCAAGTAAAATTTCCGCGTTTTCCCTAATCGTTTATGGGTTTTCTCCTAACATATTCACGTCATCTGCATAGACAAGAAGCTGATGTAACCCGTTCAATTCCAAACCCTCTCTGTTATCCTATGCCTATTACACATACTTTTGAATAATATGTTTATCGCGTTTCGCAGCAATTAAGGTCTTTGGCGTTGCATAGAAGCTATTTTTCCATATAGTAGGCCTTATATTTTCTTGTACTTCCTCATAGATTTTTTTTTATTTTATTGGGTTATTTTACGACGCTGTATCAACATCTAGGTTCCGTATAGAAGATAAGCTGAAAATGTGTCTTACTCCGACCCAGGCACTGCACACAAAAGGTAGGATGTTTGTTTTTTCAGGACCCAAAATACATGTGCATCATTCACTGATAAACTGACTTGTAGATACTGAATATAAACAAAACCAAGTAACATAGTGCATACATTTTATCTTTCCACGCTCACATGCGAGAGTTGCTCTGCACTTCGCACCAGTGTGGAAAGATAAAATGTATGCGCTGCAGTAGTTCAGGAGTTTTCGCTGTAAGCTGACGGACAGAAAGACGCCATGCCCAAAGTCATTTTTCGGTATGAGGGACAAATAAAATATGTAATTCTGCGAAAATATCGAAGTAAATTTGAAGAGTACAGGGGAAAAGCAATCAAAGTCACAATTCTCTTAAGGGTAACGTCATCGTCTAATTCAGTATATATTACTGGAAATTTATTGCTGTTTTTAATGTAAAAGTGAGAAAGGATGACTGTATCAGTGGTTATCTCCTTTACAGTTTTAACAAGAAAAGCAATAAAGCTTGCAGTGATATACTGAATTATACGATGGCATAACCCTTATGATAATTGTAATATTTTGTTTTTTCCCTGTTTTCTTTATTTATTTTCAGAATCTTTATAATTCGTATAATTATACGGTAAAATATGTATAAGTTGAAAAGGAGGATATTGGTATTGTGTTTTTCAAACAAAACCCTTGATTTTAATATTGGAATTATACTTCATGTGTATCACTTCAGTCCAATAACTAAGAAAAAATTTGGTATAACAAGAAAGGTGGAAAACTGAAAACCACTTTTTCGGTATTGAAAGTAAAGAAGAAATAATGTATTAATAAAATGGCATATGGAAAGTTCTCAAACATGTGTCACTATTCAAAACCAGAACTACTCATGCTTATCGTCCTACACACCCTAGACAGACGTTTATACTCCCTGAAAAGTTTAGCAGACAAATTCATCTCTGTAAGAAGATAGCATAAAGAGATGCACATCAATCTTTTGGCAAACTGAGTTCTTGGAATGACCGTACAGTGTGGCGCTTGCTATGTAGTAGGATGGAGTGAATCTATACATGAAATTGTTTTTATCTATTTTCTAAATGTAATAGATGCAAAAATGTGTATTTTCACTTAACTTAGGAACGTGAAAAATATGGAGTTTCTATATTTAATTTTTGAGGCGCCCCAAGGGCTTTGAAGTTTCTTAAAATTATAATTTTTATGCCTATTTGTATGTTTGTTCTATTATTTTGTTTTTCTTTATAAAGCTAGTGAATTGCTGAAAAATCAAATATTTAAACTTTATTTGAAAGACTTTAAATTGGGGTTGCAGTAAACAGAATTTTTCTGCATTGCTCATGGTAAGCACGAATCAATTGTGAAGTTCTTGTATGACTGACTGTCAGAATAGATGCCTTTGCCCAGATTTCCTTACTTTTGATAGTAACTCTTTCTGAAATCTCTCCAACAGTAGGTTCTTTTGATTTTAAAGTCAGGTTTTAATTCACTTTTGATCCCCGGATAATATATCATTACGTCATGATAGTAGGTAATTGTGATGGGTTCAGCCCCCCAGCATTCCGAATACATGGCAGAAAGTCAGATTTCTTGTCTTAATTAGAGCCATTGTTCTGATTTAAACACCCTGCAACTTCAGAAGAATGAATTTCCATTAATTATATTAATTATGTCATACCTAAGAGTTTTGTAGTTATGCCCAATGTTCTTATAAATTGAGGTTTCTATGACATTTCAATATGAAATAACAGGGGACCAAAAATGTGCAGAGTCTTTTAACTTATATTTTTCAAACATTTTCCTGGTATCCTGTTCATATTAAACCACTGGAGAACGTTCTCTCGCTAAAAAATCTGAACGTCCAAATTTTGTGAAAATTTCAAAATATGGTGCTTTTGGGGCACCTCTAAATACTAAGCTAGAGAAAAAAATTGCATTATTCTTTATCGTATCATCCCACAACTTTTCCCTGATACTACATTTTGATTCCATAAACTTCATATTTTCACTGCACCGTACTATGTAATCTCGTTTTTTATTTTACTTTGTTATTTAAAGACGCTGTATCAACTACGAGGTTATTTAGCGTCGAAGGGATTGGTGATAGCGAGATGATATTTGGCGAGATGAGGCCGAGGATTCGCTACAGATTACCTGACATTTGCCTTATGGTTGGGAGAAACCTCGAAAAAACCCAACCAGTTAATCAGCCCAAGCGGGAATCGAACCCGCGCCCGAACGCAACTCCGGATCGGCAGGCAAGCGCCTTAGCCGACTGAGCTACGCCGGTGGCCTGTAGTCTCGTAATAAAACATATCCCCATATTAAAATGAACAGAATTTGTTTCCACAGTACATTCATACGGAACCTATATTCTTATCAAAACATGAAGATAAACAAGAAGGATAAATTACGTATCGAAATTCGTTGTCCATAGGCGGAAGCTTCAGGCAATATTCAGTAATATCTCTGCTCAACCCAAGCATAAATCCATCCGCCAGCTTTAACCTACCCCGTTACTTCTACATTAATACGTACAATGTAATGTAAATGGAAGTAGCAACTGTGTAATAGGCCCTATAACCACGATCCGAAACGAATGATGACATTGGGTTCGATAGTGTTCTGTAGCTTCGTTTGTTTCGATCAATTCATGGAACAGATCAATGCATATTGCGTGACTTGTGAGAACAAGCTTTATATTTACAGATAGCAGATTGTGGTCAAAGAGTACTTATATGTCACAGGTACTATGAAACAATGCTTACGATGTGCAGGCATGGTGTTGTGAAGCACAAAAATGGAGCACGTAAAAAAAATGGCGGAAAAGAAAACCTTTAAACAGATTTATTTACTAGGCTTGTTGTTCTGGATCTTTTTTACGAGGCAGAACCAATATTTGATCACGTTTCCTAAGGCAATACAGTGTCGCTCCAAGCCTCGCTTTCGTTTGTGGACAGAATGTGTCAGGAGCTGGAGACACGGCGTGCGTTAGGAATGCGACTAAAATTCCGTCAGTCTCCTGTTACACATGTATACTAGCTTTCATGAAACATTAAGACCGATATAACTGACCTTGTGCCCTTTATGAAACTGATCAGGAAGAGGAAAAGGAATTGTCTGGGTCACTGATTGAGAAGAAACTGTCTTCTAAAGGATGCACTGAAAGCAATAGTGAACGGGAGAAGAGTTCGGGGCAGAAGAAGATATCAGATGATAGACGACATTAAGATATAGTATGGGTCATATGCCGAGACTAAGAGGAAGGTAGAAAATAGAAAAGACTGGAGAATGCTGGGTTTGCAGTGAAAGACCTGCCTTTGGGTAGAACACTATGAATGAATGATTCTCTTTATCACATACCCTGTTCAACATTTACTAGAGAATTTCGTGAAGAACTGTTTTCAAAACATAAGAGAGGTGACAGTAGGAGGTAAATGAATAGAGGGCATAAGATTTTCTGATGATATGGCGTTGTTAGCAGAAGAGGAAATTATACCAAAGTATATTATGCTACTGGTGCTAAATGACAGCTGTGAGCAGTATGGGATGAAGATAAATGCAAATATGACGAAGAGCATGGTCATAGGACAAAAATGAAGAAGATAAACGTTGGAATTCGAACTGAAGCAATATAATAAGTGAAAACTTCCAAATACTTAAGATGTACTGCAAGTAGTAACATGAGCTGCTGCCGGGAAGTCAGAAGGATAGAAATGGCAAAGGAAGCTTTTAATAGAAAAAGGAGCATCTTCTGCGGACCACTAGAAAAAGAACTAAGGAAGAGACTAGTGAAGTGTTTTGTGTGGAGTGTGACACTGTATGGGACTGAAACATGGGCATTACGAAAAAGTGAAGAGAAACGACTAAAAGTATTTTTAAATGTGGATATGGAAGAAAAAGGAGCATGTGAAATGTCTAGACAGAATAAGAAATGAAGCTGAGCTAGAAAGGTGGATAAAGAAAGAATAACGCTGAAACTGATCAGGAAAAGAAAAAGAAATTGCCTAAGTCACTAGCTAAGAAAAAACTGCCTACTGAACAATGCACTGGACTGAATGGTGAATGGGAGAAAAGTTCGGGACAGAAAAAGATAGCAGATTATAAAGATAATTAAGGTATATGGATATATACTGAGATTAAGAGGAAGGCAGAAAAGAGGGAAATTACGAGTGAAAAAGTAGGTACCATAGACAAAACCACGTGAAAGTAAGAGACAACACGTTTGAAATAATTAATAGTACAGATATTAAACTGCTAAGAAACCAGGCCAATCACATCGCCTCGCCACGGCTTCATTGTCCTCTCAAAAAGTCATCTCTCCGGTTTCTACCATTATCAGGCACGTATCTAAAACGAATAATAATAACTCATCAGTTTTCACTTTCGGATATAATCCTGAGATTTGGGGTAATGAATTCCGCCTTAAATGTAGATCTACTGCCGTCTTAGTAATGGAACTCTTCACACTGACACACTAGCAGAATAGAGGAGACTTTTCATTCATCGATCACATCCGGAGAAGCGTTTGCTAAAGGATTCATGTTTAGAAGCGAACCTAATAACAAAAACCAAGTGACGCGTGCCTAATAACTTACAACAGTCAGACGTATTGTAAAGCATAGTTCGCAATGAAAAATTAAATTTTTTATTTCTTTTAAAATCATACAAGTTGTTTCTTAACGCTATTTGGTTCTTTCCTTCCATTTTATTTTAATTTTTCCATAGTATACGCTTAATCACAAGTGAGCAATGAATAAGTGTGACCATATATTATGATAGTGACATCTATACAGCCAGCAACAGGTGGCGGCGTAGTAATACATCCTTGTTTGTGTATTAGTACCCCGCCTGTTGTGATTCTTTTCATCGCTCGCTTATTAGTCAATGTACAACAGAAAATGCAAGACACAAGAAAGTAGCACACACCAATAAGAAGAGATGCTAAAAACTTAAATCTTGATTGCGGACTGTACTTCACACTAAGCCTGACTATTGTATGTTGTCAGGCAGCATCACGGGGTTTTTGTTTACATTAGATTCAGTTCTTAAACGTGAATCCAATATACCAACCAACCAGCACATCTTAATTTTTATAATAATCATTAGGAGTTGAGACGATAGAATCCGGAGTCTCTTCAATTTCCTCACTGAAGAGGAGGTGACTTGATTTGAAGAAATACTCTCCAAAGCCAACCAACAAAATGTGGCAGGGGGAGGAAGAGCTAAGCGACTCACATAATGAAGACTGCTGAGATGAAAAATGACAAGTTTGGGTATCATTTGTTAAACTATCATCAAACTGATCATAGATTCCACATCAGTCTATTGGAAAATATAAATTATTAATTTATTTTTAATTATCTTTACTTCGTAGGATTATATTATATTATTATTATTATTATTATTATTATTATTATTATTATTATTATTATTATTATTATTATTACAAGTGACTTAAAACAGCTATTTGCATTTAATTCCGGTATATTAAATTCCTGTCATTAATATTATACGTAAGAGCGTATACTGACACATTTTAAAATGCAAGTTGTTATTTCAAATAGTACAATATCTGTTTCAAAGGATTGTCTTCAATAATAAATGATTATGTTCATTACTACATTCAAAAAAATAAGTACTTGGTACAAGCACTAAACCAAAATGAAGCTTTCAAATGTCAAGTCCTACGAACATGGTTTTCTGGTATACGCACATTGTACATATAACTCAATTCATAAGACGAATAAAGCGCTAAGGCAGACTTGCAGAACTGGGCACCACTTGTAGCGTTACGTCACTCATCAGAATACGTCAATCACCCCTTCCTTCCAACCCCGCGTCATTGAATTGGTAGGGGATTTGTATTCAGTGTACGTCTTAAGTGATTGCGTACCTGCCACATATGTCATACAACGCCGGTGGACTATGGACGGGAAACCAACACTTCCCTCATGCTTTTCACTCCTCTCTCGCCAGTTCTGTATCCCTGAACTAAGGCCTTCCATGCTTGCGCGCTGACCTTCCATCCACGCGGCCCGGGTTTGATCCTCGGTCAGTCCTGGGTAAAATTTGTGGTGGATAAAACAGACGCAGAGGGATGTTTCTCGGGGTACTCCGGTTCCCTCTTTTATTCCGCCAACACATTCCACTTCTCCCTTATATCGTCTACCATCTGTAACAGTAAAAATTGCTGGGAGTAGTGTGGGTTTCGGATGTTGATCTAGGCTCTAAGAGGTTGGGGCTCCGGGCTCTAGGATTCGAGCTCGTCAGTAGCTGATGGGAGGACCTTACTTAAAGGGCCCGGGAAGGATGGTCAGCCTGTCAGCGTCGGATTCACGAATACCACTGGCCATTCGTTGGACTTAAGATATTCATCCCATTTAGGGCGTACAACGGGCCTAAACGACCTAAATGCAAGGATCCATCCTAGATTCGACCCTCGCGAAATAAAAAAATCAATTAATTAAGACCTTTCATAAATGTTAGGCTATTCTCTCCTTCAACTCTTCATTCATTTTAGTCTTCAACGTTATTTTCTTCATCTAAAGTCCATGTAGGCCTATCTGGTGGCGTAAGAACAACAAGCTCTCTTTTTAAAGTGGTTATTCAACGACGCTTATTAATTGTACGTCTGACTAACTTAGGTGGAATTGGTCATATCAAGATGGTATTTGGCGAGGATTCGTCATGCAATTACCTCATTATACGGAGTGGGCAAAATAAAACTGGTCCGCGGATATGAAATATATGAATTTATATGTATAAGACTGACGCGGAAATTACCCAGACAATTCAGGAAACCGTGATTTCGAAGCAACAATGGGTTGCTGTCACATGTCCGCGCATGCTCTGTCCCGAGCTTCGCTGTGTCATTACTAGACATCGGATTTTTAGACACTAAAAATTGCAGTTTTAGGCGCCTAAAATAAGCTCAAAATTTGTAAAATTAGGCTCTATTTGAATGAAAATAGGCATTTTAGGCACATCAAGGTATCATACTTATTTCTTTCACTGAAATTTTTAGTTATACACTAAAATACGCACAAAAAAGTATGTTTAAACATTGAAAAAGAATACTATATTATATTTATAAACAGAGCTGCACAAATTTAATATATTGAAACTAATGAAATAATGATTATTGATATCAAGATTACTCATTTTAAGTTATTGAAATTCAGTTCCATGCTCAGACTTTATTATAATTATCTGCACAGTACACCACCAGAATTTTTTCTAAATTCTCCACAGTTAACCTTTGCCTTTTGTCACTGAGAATCATTTTGAAAGCAGAAAAACTTCTTTCAACCGAAACTGATGTGAGAGGCGCAAATTTTAAATTAGGTACAATAGAAACATCAATACTTACTGGAACATTTACACTTTTCCCCGATATCACTCTTGATACTTTTTCCAACAGTGAAAATCCTACATTCTTATTTAATACGTTGTCCCACTTATTTTTAACTTTTTTCCCAGTTTCGCCCAAAGCAGAATGTATGTTCACTTGAGCTTCCTTTACTATTGCTATTTGGCTACAAAGAGATTGTTTTTCACGTTCTAATTATTCAATGCTTGCAGGTATGAAAGAAAAGTTTGATGTTATGTAGGCAATATCGTTTTTCACTCGTGAGTCATTCAGACAATCTTTCACTGCTTTCACACACGCTGCACTATCAGTTTCAGGTAATTTATCAATAACTGTGACCACTTCTTTAAAATACTTAGAATAATACACCACTGACTGAATCCAGGTTCCCCATCGTGTAACAACCGGCTGAGGTGGGAGTGGGATATCTGGAAAGTTCTCTCTGAATATTGAAATCCTGGATGGGGCTTTACAAAAACATTTTTTTGTGTTAGAAATAAACGAATTGACAAGAGGAAATTCATTCCGGAATGTTTCAGAAACCCTGTGAAGGCCATGTGCTAGACAGGTTACATGCGTGAGGTTAGGATAAAATGTTTTAAGAAGTGGAGCTGCAGCAACCATGTATGAGGCAGCATCAGTACAAAACAACAGAACTTTAGAATCGTCTATATTACCTGAGTATAAAGAATGTAGGCCTTTATTTACAAAATAAGCAATGGCTTGGCTATTCACTTTCGAAAGTTCCTTAACACATACGAGGTGTGGAATCGAAGGTCCATCAGGACTAAGTTTTCCTACTACCATATTTGCTATATACCTATTCATAGGATCTGAGGTTTCATCCACAGAGACCCATATGTAAGAATCACCTATATCCTCCCGAATGGAAGCTAAAGTTTCATTGTATATTCTGTCTAAGTAATTTTTTCTTAGGGTCGACTGAGATGGGATATTTTGTTTGCAGTATTTTTGTAAAAACTGTCTTAAAACCGGATTTTCAATTGCATTCCAGGGAATGTTAGCAGCAACAAACGCTCTGGTTAAATCAGCAAAGAAATTGCTGCTGAGATTGGATGAAGTAGGCTGTGTTAGTAAAGTTTGTTGCAGTTGATTTTTCTGCTGAGCTTTAGCTTTATGAGCCTATCCTTGCACATGTTGCTTTAGGTGGCACTTCTTTTCTTGCGAAATCTAAAAATGTAAAGTAAACTGAATTAAAATAAAATCCTAATTGTTGTATTGCCGTATTTCTATCACAAAGTTAGTGGGTTCGAACAATCAAAATTTTAATGACCTGCAAATACTTTAACTATCGGAATTTAAAAGGTTAAAGTGTAGTGGTCTTAAAAAGAATTATACCTCAGTCAATGTATAAATATTATAGGCCTACTCATTAAAATTAATAGAATTTATATATTTCAACTATTGTTACATACCTGTTTGCTACAAATCTTGCAGAATATTATTTTTCCATCATAAGTGAATTCTGAATATTCTGTTAGCCATTGCCGGATCAATGTAGATTTTGCACTTATATTTTTCGGCATTATCGCGTTAAACTTCACAGGAAAACGTCCTACCGCTCAAAACTTCTCAACACAAATAAGGTGAGGGAAAGAGCAACTGTTAACGAGCATTCAAATGAACCGTTGTTATTGAGATTCAATTGGACAAAAATACAAAGTTCCACTTATTGTTGCATTTCCTGGTAGTGTTAACACTAGGAGGGCCATTCTTTTAAATATTTTGTAACGGTTTACCCTACTAATTCGCAGTTTTACGACTTTTCATAAATATTTCAAAAACACTCTTTCTCCAAAAATTGTGATTTTATGACACTCTGAAGGGCAGTACAGCTAATCGGTTTCAGACCGAAAACAGTCATTTTTATAGTATAGTATATCTCTGAATCGGTAGCAGCACATGTTGTGATTGTTGCCTGCTTCAAAACTAAGGTTGGTTCTTTGTCGGCATTTATGCCTCCAAACATGTTAAATTCGGTGAAATCTATTGCGAGTGTCGTGAGATTCAAAACATTTTGTTTCCTTTATCAATGGTTTCATGGCCGGTGTGAAGCAAACTTTCCACTTTTTAAATGCCTTAAATTTCGCAGTGAATGTATGTATAAATTATAAAAAGTAAGAGTAAAATGCGAAACTTTACAGTGAGTTAGGCATTTTTAGGCGAATATTAACAAATTAGGCTCTAATAACCGTTTTAGGGCATTTTAGGGCACTATGAAACTCTTTGAATACCTTTCAATTTCCATGAAACACAAATATTAATAATTATTTTTACTTTTCTCCTAAAGAAACAAAATAGGCATTTGCCCTAGAATCCGATGTCTGGTCATTACGCTTGAGTGAGTGAGAGGAGCAGACGTGTTTAGTGGCCAGTTGAATGCAACACAAAATGGTGCTCACGATAAAACAACGCGTGTTCTTTGTCTAGTGTTATCCGAAGCACCATTCATGGAAAAGCAGTGCGTCACTGTTTGCATAAGAATTTTTTTGGCAAAACCTCCAGAAAAGGCTCCAATGCAAAACTTAGTCGCAAAATGGCGTGAAACGGGCTCTGTAGCGAATAAAAACCGTAAATATCCGAAAAGAGTTCGAACACCAGAAAATATTGCTAGAGTGCAGGAAAGCCTGGAATAAAGTTCGACGAAATCGGAACGCCGTTTATCTGTGCAAATGGGAATTAAGAGAACGTCGTGTCGAAACATTATCAAAAAGGACCTGCATCTGTATCCTTACAAATTTACTGTTGTGCATGCGTTAAAGCGCCCAGACAACCTCCTTCGCGTGTTGAGTTCTGCCTGTGGTTTCTGAGTGAAGTGGAATCAGGACTTTTGCATCTTCAGTTTTTCATTTCTTCAGATGAGGCCTGGTTCAGCCTGTCAGGGTATGTTAACTCATAGAACATGCGCCATAAAGCATCAGTAAATCCCTATGAGTACTTGGAAGAGCCGTTGCATAATCTCAAGATTGATGTTAGTTTTAAATAGTCTTATAACTAGAAATATATATAAATGTAAATATTACAGATTTTCCGGGTCAGTTTTATTTTGCCCACTCTGTATTTCTTACAGTTGAGAAACCAGATGACAGCGCAAATAAGATTGTAATCACCGCCAGAGAGCAACCTCGGATAAAAATCTCATATATACATACGAGATATAGGTCCAGTAGATGAAAGCCGCGTCTATGGCTCATGATAGCGAGCTGGTATTCCATCCACGTGGCCCAGGTTCGATTCCCGGACAGGTCGTGACAGAACTTATGGTGAACAAGCGGACATATAGGCTTTTTTAGGTTACTCCCGTTTCTCTCCATTGTCCCCTTATTTCATCTATCAAGTGCAAGGCTGAAGTCTTGGGGTAGTACTCTTTTCCGAAGCTGTTATAGAAAGAGCTTAGGGCTCCGGGCCCTGGATCTTATTAGGGACTAGTCTGAGGATGAAACCTGGCTGTCAGGGCTGAGGCAGCATAATTCATCTGTAAGCTTCCAATTCACCAATAGGACCTGGGCCACCTATCAGACTTGGACTTCCAGCCCATAAGTAGAGCGCACAATGGGCCAAAATAAGCTTTAGTACCGGGTCTGGCTCTCGAAAAGCCAAGCAAGCTAGTAGCCTACCTGAAGGAGTATTTGGATATTTTAGGACATTTTTAAATATAATCTATTTGAGAAGCAAAACAAAGAATCCACATTTAGGTTGACCTCAAAGCACTGGGACTGCACAAAGCTTGCGACAGGGTTCTTTAAGCCAGCCATTTATCGATGTTACGCATGAAGCAGAACAGATGTGAGAGCCCACGCTTACTTTACTGTAGATTCTAAAAATATCTCATTATTTATAGCTAGAATGCTAATATCTCGTCTCTGTGCTGTGAAAATTAACTTACCACACATATAATGAGAACCGTCATCAAGGTAACACATACTTTCTCATACATACTTCATGAGTTTCGCAACAATTCAATTCCTTTATTTGTTGTGACCTTTGCCAACATCATTCTGAAGGTGGAGAGCGAAACCTAGAACTATGTGCACCTGACTTAACTATTACGCGTATACCCAATCCACACCAGCTGATTGTGCTAAGATTCGCTGAGTACCGTCATTCCTGGAACAAAACTATGGTCCACGATACAACCATTCAAAGAACACTGTAGAAGTAACATTGACCGTTCGTCGATAGCTGCAGTGACTTGACTTCAAACTACAGTACAACAAAAATATAGATAGACGAGGTAGTACGTTATGGAGTACAAAATTTGAATATACCATAGTTGTGTTCCAGGACCATAGTTATGGGAAATGACTGTACATAGTTTTCAAAGCAAGCATCCTCAACCCCCGCTCGTCCCTAGACTGTTCCTTCTGAGTGTCACCAGCCGGCGATTGGAGATGCTGTGGAATGATAATGGTTTGGAGATCGGACGGAATAATGTAGGTACCTAACGTGGGAAAAATTGAAAATCTCAATTACTACATCGCCTATTCAGTAGGGATTTTCCAATGAAAGATTCCAAACCTGACAGAGACTCGAACCCTGGATGGATGGTCCAGATCCAGGTAGCTTATCTCCGGTAGCTGCGTGTATTTATATTAGTGTTTATATTTCGTTTTTCTTCAATTACTGTTGTGTTTAGATAGCTCGACCGGTGTTATGCGAGAACATTTGAGAAGGGGTGATGTGGCGTGAGTCAGTTTCTCAGTATATTCAGTGGGGTAATAGGGGGAAGAAGGAGAACTGAATGCATGCTGACATAAGTATGTTATGTCGAGAAACATCATTCGCGTACCTGAACTCTATGAGCGATCACAGTTTTTCCATTCACTGCTATCTAAACACTCGTATTTAACACAATACAGTCTTCTCTTTTTATATTTTTACTCTTTCACTCACAATAAAGTACCTAATCTAAATGTCTTTATTGGTTCCATTATATTATTAATGTTTTTGCAACAGTTAGTATACTACGCACTTGCACTACAATGTCTTTATTGGTTCCATTATGGTATTAATATTTTTGCAATAGTTAGTATACTACGCACTTGCAGAATGAAAAGAAATTAACTCTACGAGAGCTGCATAGCACTAACCCATACACCCCTTTTCCAGTTATCAGTATAAAATGGACTTGTCTGGTTTACTGCGCAGAATGTTATGACCGGCCTAGTTCCCTAAACTCAGCAGTACTGTATTATTTAAACGTCATAAATACGTCCAATAATTGAAGACCTGAATTGACAACATCCCAAGTCCAAAATGTATCGAATTTTACTTTTTACCTGACATATGTTGTGTTTTACATACGCTAACATCCTGAAAAAAAAAAAAAAAAGAATATCCTAATTCCGACTCTAAGCCTATGTTTTTTAATCCTAAAACTATTTATATCAATACTCTTATATTGCAAGCCTATGTAGTTTTCTTGCTCTTCTCAACAATTTACTTCAATGGACTTGGAAAGTTTGCCTACTCAAGTTTATTATCCATCCAAATATGGTGAAATTTCGTCTTCTGGATTACACACAAAAGATATTCAATACATGCCCAAATTCAGGTTTTGACTTCATTTATAAAATGTGCGGTTTACGTAGATGTATAATTATTTTTTACAAATTTACATACAATAACTATTTGCATATTGTAATCATATCTATTATTACTTTTATTTTTACAAAAATAACTGCAGTTTAAGGTGATATAAATGTTAAAAGTATAAAAGTCGTTTGATGCACTACTCCGAAAAAAAATCCCTCCCTTCACACTCTAAATCTATCGTTTATTTTCTCTTCAGTTCATCACCCGCACTTAACAATTTTTTATAATTGAGCGGAAATTTTTCTTAACAATGGGAGATCTCTGGATTCATCATACTTGCTCACTGTCAGACTTTAAAATAATTCGCAACTAAAAGTACAAACAATGTATATTACAATTAATTCCTAATAGTGAAAAATCTCCTGTCGATATTATGTAAACTGTATCATTTTATAGGTTTATGTTGCGTAATATAAAAAAAATAAATACAAGGAAAATCATCTAAGCTTCTCGAATATGTGCGTCATTGTTTGTTTTTTTTTTTATTTTAAATGAAAGCCAATTTATTTTTTTCATTTTGTATTATTATTACAGTATTATTATTATTATTATTATTATTATTATTATTATTATTATTATTATATTCCATTTGCATGCTCCCGAACGGATAACACTCGTGAACTGAATATGAACACAATTCCATCAATAGTGCATGAGAAAACGCTATACACAGATAGACAAACGGCAAAAAAAATTTCAAATTTTAGGCATGCTTCCTTTAATAATCGTTGACATTTGTCTAGTCATGAGCTTATGTCTATAGGCCTATCAACTCGATGGTAGTCTTGATTATGTAAAGTAAGACTGTTGTGTTCCAATGTTAAAATTCCAGGTCTGAAGATGACCCAAAATAGATCGAACATGTTAACAAGGTACGTTAAAATTTAACACAAGAAAGTTCTTATCATACATATTCCGAAGTGATACAGTGTTAAAAGTTGTGTAATCAAGATGTATAAAATTTTGAAGTAAATATTATTGAATTTGTAAAATATTTATCTCCCTTTATTAAATTTAAACACTTGAACACAACAGTCTTATTTTACATAATCAAGAGTACCATCGAGTTGAGTAGGGCTATAGACATTACGCTAATGACTGGACAAATGTCAGCAGTTGCATATTTCAATATTTATTTATTTATTTTATCAATCATTGTTCACGTCATGGCGGATTAGATGTATTCCAGTTCTTAATCCGCCATCACTCTCTATACAAATATAACACAAACTAATACATAATGAACCTATAAGCATCCTCTGTTTACAATACTAATAATAATAATAATAATAATAATAATAATAATAATAATAATAATAATAAGTATGCTCTTGTATTTAAAACTTCTACCTTAGCTTTTTCATTTTTTGCTCAATCTCTTAAGAATTATTCTGTTAACTTCATTGACTACTCTTCGTAGTTTCTTATCGTGTGACTACTCAACATTTATAATTCCATCTCCGTTAGAGATTTGACTTTCTCTTCCCATCTAATTTTAACTCAAAAAAAGAAATTTTCCTAATTTATGCAAATTGCTGGCTTTAGGTGACCATTCATTTTTATAAGCTACTATAGCGTTTATTTGTAGAAATTTTTTATCTACCCAACTGTGTCTCAAATCATTCGTTGCCTGGCACTTTAGCGCAATATGCATTGCGTCTTCAGCTAGTCCACACAAAGGACATTTATCCTTCTCTACGTTCCCTCTCCTATTCTTGAGTCTCCAGATACCTAATCTCCACCATGCCATTCCTGTTCTTTCTTCCCTTGAATTTAGTCTAACATATTCTTCCTGTTCCCAAAACTGCTTAACTTCCCTATAGTATTTTAGTGATCCTAGGTCTTTAATATTACTAAAAATATCTTGTCTCGAAGTTTCGTTTGTCCTCCCTTTTACTATTCTTCCAATAGTTTTCGTGTTTATAGACCCTAGTTCTCTCCATAGCCAATTTAGACCTAATCTGCTTATTTCTCGTTCCAGCTCCTTCAGCCAATTCGATTTCCAATTAGCGGCTTCCATACAAAAGATACATGTTTTCATAACTGCCGAATCATTCCTACACAGAATATTACCTAAATATTTGATTTTTCTTTCTAGAATAATTCCCAGACTCGAATCAATTCCCATCTCTAGTAACGCTGCCAGGTTAGAAGCATTATCCGGTATTCCTAGAAGTTTTTTGACACATTTTGGCTCTTATTTTATCGATGTTTCTGCTGGATAACCTACTACCCCAGATCTCAATATTATATAATATCTTTGATTCTACTAGTGCATTATAGATGTTGACCAAATTCTTCACCCCAATATTCGGCCATTTATTTAGGCATCTGTCTACTGCTTGGAGTGCATTTTTACCTTTATTCAGTGCCAATTCATTTTGCAACTTCCAATTTCCCCTACTGTTTATTATCACTCCTAGGTATTTGAATCTGGAAACACAATCAATTGGAATTTTATTCACGTACCATTCTCTTTCTTACTATGCACGTTGCCCTTTTTGCAGATTAGGACTTTTGATTTCTTGTCGTTTATTTTTAGATCCCAAGTTTTACAGAAGCTATATTTCAATATAAATGAAGGGTAAGAGAAATAAAGGGGATAAGTCCATTTACAGAATTTGTTTTTTAATGAAACACTGAAACATAAGCTTTGCAATACACTTATCAGATTGGAAATAAAGAGGTTCGGTCCATATGAAAATGAAAGAAAAACAAATGAGCCAAGTGGAATAGAGGAGATCAGTCCAATAGAAACGATTGAATAATGGGATCAGTCCAGTATAGAAGCATACAAACGGAAACAAAGAGATCAGTTCGCGGGTCTTGGGTATAGTTTGATGCTTACTGTCTGTACAACTTCAAACATATTTCAATCTGTAGGCTATATAATGTTATTTTCTTCCTTTTGGCCTCAGTGTAGCATCATTCAATGTCTTGTAAAGCTGTATTTGTTAGCGAATGTATAATCTTTTTACTGTTGTGTACTTAATAACAGCAGAAAACTGTGATTTTTCGATGAACATGGGAAATAAGAAAGGTAAGAAGAGGAAGGTTACTGGTAGGATGACAGATGTGCGAAAAAAGATTAACTTAATGACATGTCCTAGGAGCATACTGTAATTGCCGAATGAAGTGTTTTCAAATTGTGCCAAACAATACCCAAAACTCAGTAGGCCTACTTCATAATTTTAATATTATGACTGACAAGGATGAACAGGATTCATATTTATGTGGCCTAATATCCGTTCTTCCTGTAGCTAGGCGTCGCAATAGAAAACCAGAAGGAGCAGCAAGAGTTAATGAGGCTAGTGAAACGTGGAATTGTAGGTGATAACGAAGTTGTTACTGAGTTTGATGTTAGCAAGAAAGCATTTATGGCCATGCATGGAATCGGGGGGGGGGGGAGTGGAACGCCTTGTAAATGCTTAGAAGAAAAGTGGAATTAGTTCGAAAAATAAGCAAGGAAAGCACAACAAGCTATGGTGCCAAGTTTTGTCTTTATACGCTTGGAAATATTATCTAATTATATTTTTCTCCACTTTCGAGTAGCCTAAGCTTTTCAATTAATCTTTTAGGACCGCTACCAGTGAATGCAGCAAAGTATCGTAACTTACACTTGTTGGAAACGTTTTGTGAATCGGACGCACAGGTCTATTTTCAAAATCTCAAACATAAATGAAAAACACTATGGGAAAACAGACTGTCAGAAATTATTGTTACCTTTGTTTTGATGTGTTCAAGTAAAATACATTAGGCTACTGAATGTTGTTATAGGAACATAATTAGCAAAATATTTTTAAAATAAAATAAAGTGTAATCATTCTTATAACTAAGCAAAATATTTTTACTGTGGATTCCTTTACTAACGATTACTTTGTTTTTACAGTGCGCTAAATAAAGAAGGTAAGTCCACGGGACTGAGTCCCTTAATTATAAGAAAAGTTTGCACTTGTGTTCTTTTTGATCGAAGAGCTTGTTAATTGTTTCTATAGACATATAATTATATGAAGTTTTGCAATAGTTTCAACTAAAAAAAAAATAGATACAATAATCTTAAAAATGTTACTGGGTTTCATATACTTTAAAATGCTCTCCTGAAAAATTATAAAAAGTGAAATTATTCTCTTCATTTCTCCTACCATTCAAATGGTATTAATTACATTACATATCGCATTCCCTGTAAAATACTGTCGAAAGTCAAAAATCAGATATTACTTTCGTGAATTATTTCCAACGCTGTTAGTTGGAGGTATAAAATTCTAATAATAAAATTATGGAATGTTTTGGCACCTATTTATTAAACTTTACTTTTTCAACAGTATTTTACTAGACAATAGCATATCTTTATAAATCACAATTTTCGAATTAGTGAGAGTTCGATACGGACGGTGGATGGTTGAAAAATATTTAACGTGGTTATTGCAATAGGCATCTAAAACTAAAAAAGAACAACTGAAATTATACATTCAATAAAATCATCGTTGCCCAATGTAAGAGAGAATACCGCAAATGAATCAGTACATTCTTTAATTAGTAAGATAGGAAAGTACTACAAAAATATTACGAACGTCTCTATATTAGGTAGATTCAGGAAAATTTTCTATTAATAATGAAGGAGTTGATGGTAAGGAAGAAAAAGGACGATGAAGAAGTAGAAGAAAAGCAGTCGATGTCATTGTTCACAGGCATGTTCAAAGAGATACAAACTGTGTAAAGAACCTGCTTGCTATTGTGGGATCCTGCACAATAGGCGGGCTGGAATGTGAGCTCAGCAGATGAGTGACGTAGGCGGGAATCAATGCGTGGGCCTTACTCGGGCTCGCTATATGGATCCCGTCTCAACGCAACCAACTGGGCCAGAGCTTTTCAATCCGTGATACCGTTACGTACACCAACTGCAATTTAACTATTTCAAAGTCTCAACAACAGCTTGCTCTCTCTCTCTCACCCCCTCCTTTCCCGTTTTCTTTTTTCTTTCATATTCAAAATCATTATCATCATTCATCATTATTAGAGCCCGGAAGTTTAGGCATTTATTTTGATTAAAATAGGCAAGCATATAGGCACTAAAAATAGTAAAAAAAATAGGCAGTGAAATAGGCATTTATTATTCATGGTAACAGACAAAAAAATAGACAAATAAGTAATAAACTATCCCATATGGTACTCACTTTCCTTGGTTACATGTCACAACAAGATGCTTTTTTTTAAGTTAACTGTCATAGTGAGCCGCCTGTCAGAGAGAACGTTTTTCATGGTGGAAAAAGATCTTTCTACTTCTACTGAAGTGATTGGAGCAAACTTAAAACAACTTATATCAGACGGACTGTCTCTACTTTCTTTCAGAGATTGGGAAAAACCGACTGTGTATTGTCTCAAAAAGAGGGGTGTGAGAAGGAATTAGAGACTTCAAAGTACGCGTGACTTGTGCGTGCAAGCGACAACAGTAACGGGACCTGGAGACTTGCTTTTAATACTTCCCTCATCCCCTTTCATTCACTGGTAAACCCCGAAATGACCTGAGCACTGAGGTTTATATTGTTCAAACATCTCTGTTAAGTGACATAAAAATGGAATCGGTAGGGGAGAAAAGTTTACGACTGCTTGGAAGCATATGAATTGCTGGAGAATAAGATTCTCAGCAAATATTTGTGTGGGGTGAATATATATTTTTAATTTGCATAACCGTTTTTTTTTCTTTTTAATATAATTTATGTGCGGTTTATTTTAAATGCATTAAGATATAGAAAATATACAATAACGACGTAAAAAGGCTTTAAAAAGGCATTTAACCTTAAAATAGGCAACGGGAGCTAAAATAGGCAAAAAAGACAAAATAAAAATTGGGCCTATCGTCCCCAAATGTGTGGAAACGTGTTTATCTCTAATAGGTCTTTCATACAAACACTCAGTATAAAAAAGGCATTTTGCCTAACATCCGGGCTCTAAATCAATAATCATAATCTCGTTTTATGCGTTCATTATATGGTTATCATTCTGAGTCGAGGGATCTTGTCATTCTTATTGAATCCTCAATGCTAGCGCGTTGGTCTTCAATCGCGGGGACACGAGTTCAATCCCCGGCCAGGTCGTGATGAAATCTGTGGTGAACAAAGCAGATGTTGCGGAGGGTTTTTCTCGGGGTACTCCCTAGATTGTCTCTACCATTCCACCAACGCTCTCTCCACCTACGCTTCGTTTCATTTACCATCTCCAATAGTAAAAATAGGCTGTGATAAAGTCTTCGGGTTAGAGTGGATTTTCCTATGTTGATATAGGAAAGGCGTGGAGCTCCGGGCCCTGGGACTTATCAGGCTACTCGTCTGAGAAGAGTACCTGGCTCTGTCAGGACTGAAGCAGGATGGCCCACCTATCAGTATTAGATTCACGAATGTCACCCGAACCACCTGTCGGACTCGAACAATCATCAGATATTTAGGACGCGCATTGGGGTAAAGTAAACCTGAAGTACAAGGGCCCTATAGGGTCCGATACTCAAAAAGCCAAGTCAAGAAGGTAGCGGAGAACTGAAGCGTAAGAGATTAAAAGACTTTGACCTGACTTCGCTTTTCGAGGGCCAGGATACGGGACGGATACATTCATATAGGCTTACATTGGCCCATCGTGCGCTGTAAACATGCTGTGATGATCCTAGTCTAGGGTTACCATAAGAAAAAATTCTATAGGACATGGAATCTAAAGAGGATATTGTTGAAAAAAGAAAAAAACTTTTTAAAAATTAGTATGAACAAAATTAAAGATAAAAACAATGGCTCACCTTAGTTTTCTCACTACTTGCTGGATCAGTATTACATCTGTACCCTACTTATCGGTGGAGCCCACTTTGGGCACAAGAGCCTGAAGGGACCAACTTATATCTTGTAACAAATAACTATGGAACTGTTCACAGGACATGCCCTTGAAATTATATTTCACCATGATGATACCTCTGACTGTCTCCGTTAGCATGCGATTTCGTTCTTTTGTCCATTAGGCAGATATTAGGGAAAATACTGTCTCAGCACTTCCATTGTGACTTGGGATAGGGAAATAGAATTGACATATTTTTAAGAGTTCTGAGAAAGTTTCAGTGCTCGCAGAACTACTGGAATTGAAAAATTTGCACCACAGTATATCTAAACTTAAATCTTTGTCCAAATCAACTTGATTGCATATCTTGTACATTGCACAATAAAATTGATAAATAGCTTAGAATCATGAATAATGGACATTTTTAGAGTGTAAGAATTCAATGCATGTCAATAGGTCATCATATTTTATGTTTTTTTTAATGTGTTCCAGCTTCAACCATTGAAAGCAGTTAAATTCTTTCATAGGTTTTCACCATTTGTTTAGATATTCTATGCATAATATCGCACATTATTCAATATTCATATTAATTCTAGTTGAAATGCGAAATGCCAGACATTTCAAATATTTTTAAAATGCCTGCTGGATACAATAAAATGATTAAAAAAGAGGGCATGTCCTTTTACCGGACGGATGGTAACTCTATCCTAGTCCGACATTTGACCGGATAGAATACGTCAATCCGATGTGGGTGGGTCATCTTGCTGCAGCCCATCACCAGATAAGTACCTGGTAAGACCCCATGACCCGGAACTCCATGTCCTCGCTATATCACCATCAGAAAATCGTATTACTCCCAACACTTCACACCTGCATATTTTTAACTACTGCTGATGATAAATGAAATGAGATATGAAGAGGGAGATCGGAGTACCCCGAGAAAACTCTTTGCAATGTCTGCTTTATCCATCACTAGGTCCTTCACGACCTGACAGGAGATAGAAACCGAGCCGCGCCACAGACAAGGGAAGGGATAAAGACACAGTGATGTATGTTACGTTTTGTACAGCCCTGGTAAGAGAATGTCGACCATCTCGGTAACTGTATCGTAAATATATACACAACACTGTTTCATGATTACTAAATAAATAATCAATAATTATGCACGCACGTCTGACTCATTTGCGTACATCTGCTAAAGGACGTCCAAGATTTGATTATCAACGGAAGAAATGCTTTCTCTCTTTCATCGCTATACTTTCTTCACTTCATTCTCCGTACTCGTAATTACATACTTAATATGAATACACTTCCTATTGCACATCCCGCGTTATGACCTACAAAAATATCAATATGGCAAAAACTGTTCCAGCAGGAAACAAACATTCATGTATTATTATTATTATTATTATTATTATTATTATTATTATTATTAGTACTACTGCTTATTGGCTTTTAAGGAACCCGGAGATTCATTGCCGCCCTCACATAAGCCAGCCATTGGTCCCTATCCTGAGCAAGATTAATCCAGTCTCTACCATCATATCCTACCTCCCTCAAATCCATTTTAATATTATCTTCCCATCTACGTCTCGGTCTCCCCAAAGGTCTTTTTCCCTCCGGCCTCCCAACTAACACTCTATATGCATTTCTGGATTCTCCCATACGTGCTACATGCCTTGCCCATCTCAAACGTCTGGATTTAATGTTCCTAATTATGTCAGGTGAAGAATACAATGCGTGCAGTTCTCCGTTGTGTAACTTTCTCCATTCTCCTGTAACTTCATCCCTCTTAGCCCGAATATTTTCCTAAGCACCTGATTCTCAAACACCCTTAACCTATGTTCCTCTCTCAAAGTGACAGTCCAAACTTCACAACCATAAAGAACAACCGGTAATATAACTATTTTATAAATTCTAACTTTCAGATATTTTGACAGCAGACTGGGTGACAAAGCTTCCCAACCGAATTACAGTAGGCATTTCTCATATTAATTTTGCGTTTAATTTCCTCCCGAGTATCATTTATATTTGTTACTGTTGCTCCCAGGTATTTGAATTTTTCCACCTCTTCAAAGGATAAATTTCCAATTTTTATATTTCCATTTCGTACAATATTCTCGTCACGAGACATAATGATATACTTTGTCTTTTCGGGATTTACTTCCAAACCTATTTCATTACTTGCTTCAAGTAAAATTCCCGTGTTTTTCCTAATCATTTGTGGATTTTCTCCTAACATATTCACGTCATCCGCATAGACAAGCAGCTTATGTAACCCCTTGAATTCCAAACCCTCTCTGTTATCCTGGACTTTCCTAATGGCATACTCTAGAGCAGAGGTCGTCAGCACAGAGCACGCTGAGGCTAGCCTCTCTTACCCGCAGAAAACGCAGTGCACTATAGTGCTCTCGTAGCTGCTAGCGGGTATGCTCTGTATCTCTCCCTGTTGCACGACGGTGCGCAGGGGACGGCACCGCGTACCCATTGCACAATTTCAGCGAGTGCTGACGACCACTGCTCTAGAGCAGGTATGCTCAAAATTGTAAAAGCGCCGATTACACGGATGATGCTGCACTGCATAACATACAGAGCGTAGGAACTGGGCTCCGCAACTACATTGCAGCACCGCCCGTGGCATCGCTCTCACTGTCTTACAATTACGGATAATAAGCTGAATTTGAAAAAGGAAATATTCATTACATTATTTATTATATTTTATACAGTTATGATACTATTATATCATAGATAATGTTATTTTCATATTCCACATTCAACATGTATAGGCCTATTCTTTTCTGCAAGTAATCGGAAATCTATTTCCAACGAATTTACTGCAATGCACGAAAGATTCTCACTGTTAATCGGAATCTATGTTTGGATTTTTGGATTTAGCAACCTTCATTCTCGAAAATAATTGTTTGCACACATATTTCGAGTGACAGCGAATAAGTTCATCTTGGGATATTGCGTTTTGTTCATTTTTGAATACTTCTATGCTTGGCAAGTCATATTCTTCGCATTTAGTTCTGAATTCTACATGACATTGTAAATCAATTAACTCGTCCTGGAACTGCACTCTCACGGATTGTACTAAATTTACTATGAAAGGATTAACAAAAAGATTAATATCACTTTCCATACGTCTAAAATCATTAAATCTATGTTCTGTGAATTCACCAGGTCGCGGCCCTGTAAGGCCCGGGTGGCGTGGGTCGTGTAATTAGAACCTAAAAGGGAGAGGTTAAACTAAGGGAAAGAAGAAGAAGATATAATTAATTATATTTTGTTCAGACACCATAGATTTCTTCACAAATTCACCATCCGTGAAGGGTTTTTAGTGCCTTAGCTAATTCCCAACATACTACATAACTTGCTCCTGAACGTAGATTCTGAATTGTTCGACTCTCTTCAATGTTTGGCCTATCATGAAGTGCTTTCAATTCTTGAAACTGTAGTGCACGTTGCACACCTGAAAAATTATTTTATCATAACATGTATTTTTGTTGGAATAAAATCACCACAATAACAACAACAACAATAATAATAATAATAATAATAATAATAATAATAATAATCATAATCATAATAATAATCATACTAATAATAATAATCATAATCATAATAATGTTGACATATGAATACATATTACAGAAAACAGCTTCCTTGTCACTTCGGCATGTTCTGGATGGCAGAGCCTATAATGTTTTATGTTGCTCAGTAGTATTCCTGACATTACCTTACAGCAGCGGTTCCCTTAGGGCTCCGCGAATGATTATCAGGGGCTCCGTCCGCGGAAGTTATGAAGATGAAAAAATTGCTGCTTCCATCTAGTCTCTAGCGGGAAAACGGAAACTACTTCCATCAAGCGAAAAATAGTTTCTGAGAAAGTAGTTTGCGTCTGAGTTATTAGCCACCAACCAGTGCTCAGTCAAAAGGAGATAACAACAGCTATAACCTTACTTTCAAAGAAGATAGTGCGAATTTCTGGGAATTGAGTTCGGAATATGTTGAACATCATCCTGTCTCAGAGTCTACGATGACTAGTGTAGAGGTATTGAAAGAAACTAACAAACTAAAATATTGTGATTTATATTTGGACATGGGATTCACTGAGTTTGCTGATGAACGTCCACAGTGTGTGATATGTAACAAAGTTTTTCCCAATTGTTCTATGTTCCCTGCCAAGCTTAGACGGCATTTCTCAATTCAAAAATTTACAAATAAAACTGCAGACTACTTCGAAAGTGACGAACTCCATGGAGTTCAGACAAAATTTTACCTCGTGTAAAAACAAACAACGAGAAAGCACTGAAAACGTTGTACTTGGTTAGTCATGACCAGGCTCTTGCTGGTAAACCTCATCCCTGCTGAAACTCTTATGAAACCACTATTAGTGAAGGTAGTGAAGTGCATGGTGGACGAGAAAACTGCAGACTTGATTTTCAGTGTGCCCTTACCAAATAACACTGTGCATATTCGAATCCAGAATATATGAAAAACTTAAAAAATATCATGATCTCCCGCATCGGTTAAACGAAATTTTCGATACAACTTGAAAAATCCACGAGCGTTGCCGGATTAGCTATGTTAATGATGTTTGTGCGGTATGAATTTTCAGGTTCTTTCATGAAATATTTTGTTCTGCAGCCATTGCCATCATCTACAAGCGGTACTGAAAATTTTCTTCTTCATTGAAAACTCGATACCGTGGAACAATTGCATTGACATGTGTACAGATGGCTCAAAGGCCATGGTAGGTTCTGTTGCTGGTGCTGTTACAAGGATCAAGAAAGTTTTAAAAACTGAACAAGTAGTCACTGTGTACTACACCAACACGCCCTCGCAACGAAAAAAGGCCAGCGTTATTAAAGCAGGTACTATACAACGCCGTCAAAATTATCAACTTTGTTAAGGAACGACCTTCGCAGTATAGGCTACTTAAAATCCTGTGTGAAGATAAGGGTAGCACACACAAGTCCAGTGCTGCTCATCGGAGTGACTACTACCGCGGAAGAATCGGAGATTACGAATAAAGCTCTCCACCGGTGATCTTCGGTACTACCGTAGGTGGAACAGGGGACATACGGAGGGATGCGGGGGTTCGGAGCGAAGCGACAGTCAGCTCAAGGACGACCGGCGCGTACGGACTGATGCTATTTGAGTGGAATAAAATGGCATCAAATCGGATATCCGTCGCGTGGAAATTCTTTAATTTAGATGAAGGTAATAATAAAGTCGCACACTGTAAACTTTGTGGGCGAATTTACTCTAAGGGTGGTGGAACTTCGAATTTGTTAGACCATTTGAAGCGATCGCACAATTGCGAACTTGATGAAAACAATTACACAAAACATTTGATACGATTTCTTTTTAAATTGGTTTAGTGCTATTGTTCACAAAGACTCACAGTCTATGAAAAAGTCTTGAAATTTCTCTAAAACGTAACTTTCGAGGCAATAAAAAACAAATGAAATATTTACAAGACGACTTGAGTTATATTTTGCTGTTTGGATTAAAATATTTCTGAATGAAACTAAAGAAACGTGTGGTAATAATATAATTACAATTATCCTTAAGTTGATATCCACTTATATTTTTATTACAGAGCAAGAGTGGCGCGTTTTAGAAGAGGCAGTTCAAATGCTGACACCCTTTAACACAATAATCGCAATCCTGTCCGGTGAAGAATCTGAATAAATTATGTTGGACAGTAAACTTTATCCCATTGATAGCACACGTTTCTTTTGTTCCATTCTGAAGCTCCCTTAATATATTTTACGTTAAACTAAAAAGATTAGAATAATAATTGATAAACCCTGTTTGCAATTAAACGAGAGTTTGTAGGAGAATTAAAGTATAAATGTTTACATTAGCTACTGAAAAGCTTTACTTCTGCGTTAGTTTTGCAGTTAGATTGAATGTTATTAATTTGATCAATGACATAAAACTAATACGTCTTTCCACAATACTATGAATTTCAAAACTAGAAAAGAAATCTGTCAGCTAACGTAGCACTTTAAGCAACACAAGAAAAAAAGAGCCGGAGACAGGGAGATTAACATAAAAGAGAGAATAAACAACAACAAATTACAGCTTATTTTAAAAGATACGCGGACGTCAGCAGACTCGAATCACTACCTGATCCAATGAAAGGAATGCTCAGCGGAAAGTGTATGTCTGCGCCACAGCACATATACAACCTGCGCGACATCAATCGGAGGTAACCGGAGGTCTCCGATTGGAAGCGCGCAAACAACCGCTCCGGAGAAAACCTAATCATAAGCAGCACTACACAAGTCATTGTTAGTTATATATCACATCCAGAAGTGCGATAGTTGTCGCGCGGTAAAGCGTTGAGTATTTGAATATCAGGAATGGTTATACAAATTATGTTACTTGGCAGACATTTTTCAAAAATGAATTCGCCACATACATACATGGTAATCAGAAGACTATGTATATTCGAAGCTGATGACGAAATTGTCGCACTGAAGAAAAAGATAGCGTTCTACATAGAAAGCGTCGACAATAAGGATCTTACGTTTCTCATTGACTTCAAACTTTATAGAAGAAAATAACATAACAATGAATGTCTCATTCATAGCAATGATGAAAGAACACCTTGACAATTTGCTTCAAAATATGAATTCATACTTTCCAAGGGACACTCAGGAAGATTCTAAAGAAATATGAGTGGATTGTAGATCCATTTCCAGTGATGTCAAAACCAGCAGCCCTCACTGCTTCAGATATGAGGTCCTTATAGACATGGTTTCGAACAGCCACTGTCAGGCATAATTTAAAAGCAAACTCTTTCCCGAATTTTGGGCTAAGTTAGGGGAGGATCTTTTGATGTTAAGTTCAAAAGCTAAATTTCTCTCACTGCCTTTTGATACTGTGTACCTCAGTGAAACGACCTTTTCGAGGTACACGGCTACAAAAACAAAATATCGAACTTGTTTGGACACAGAAGACAATGTACGTCTTCAACTGACTTCTATGACACCGGACATTGAGAAACTCTGTCGCAAGAAACAGGCACATTCTTTACATTAACTTCGGGTGTACATGTAACATTGTAACATTTTTTAAATATCTTAACTACATGTTAATATTATTTTGTAGATTTAAATAAATTATATCCAGTACTTTTTTACTATTGTTTCCTTTATGAATATATATATTCATATTTCCGTTTATGTATCGTGTGAAATATGCTTCATAGAACGTAGAAAGATAAAACTAAAAAGTAAACATTTCTTGGAGCTCCACGAGAAACTTTTGCTTCAAAAAGGGCTCCGTGGCTGAAAAAGTTTGGGAACCGCTGCCTTACAGTATAGTAAGTACTTTGCGTTTTCACAACAAAAATAGTCTTCCTCCCAAATTGTACGGAATGATCATTTTCTTAAAGAAGATTTTGACTGTGCCATTGTCCCGCACTGTTCGTACGTTTACTAAGTAATTGAACTGCCTTCCGCAGTCATCCGTCGAGCTTCGAACGAGGAACAGCACGCTCTACATTCGAAGGTTGTGATTACAGAACGTAATCGGGAGTCAGAGAATGAGCATACCTGCTCTAGAGCAAAGTTAAAAAGTAAAGGTGATAGTGCATCTCCTCGCTTTAGCCCACAGTGAAATGGAAACGCATCTGACAGAAACTGACCTATACGAACTCTGTTGTACGTTTCACTGAGACAAATTTTAATTAATCCAACTAGTTTCTTGGGAATACCAAATTCAATAAGAATATCATATAAAACTTCTCTCTTAACCGAGTCATATGCTTTTTTGAAATCTATGAATAACTGATGCATTGTACCCTTATACTCCCATTTTTTCTCCATTATCTGTCGAATACAAAATATCTTATCAATATTATTATTACAATAATAAGACTACAGTAATAATAATGATAGCAATAATCATCAGCAGGGAACGGATTTATATGGACTAAAAATATATGAAATATGTAAATATATATGTAGTTATTTTTACCAAAATATGGAATTAAATATGGATTTTTACCAAAATATGGAATTAAATATGGACTTAAAATTATAAAAAAATGACTATGTACGTTAAATATTGGTACATTTTAATCAAACTAAACAAAAAATATAATGGACGTACCTTATCTTCCAATGTAGTTTCAACAAAACACAATTTTTATTGTCTGTTACCATAACAATAGGTTACAAACATTTCTTTCAAGTGCTGAAAAGTGAATCTTCTTCTATTGTCTCTGAGGATAGATTTATACTGACTAAAAGAGCGTTCGATGTCACAAGAAGTAACTGGTACATAATTCAATTTCACAATGTCTGCTGGGGATAAGTCCAAGTTAATCTTCACTGTTGATTCACCACTCATCACAGCAACAACCTTTTGTAGTTCTTCATATCCAGGGTTTTTTGAAAGTACAGTGTCCACCTTAGCTCTTACTGCATCTGCAACTTTACCTCTACCACGATTCAGTTGTTCCACAGTACTATTTATAATTTCAAAACTTTCAGATAGTGAAAGGTGCCTATTTTGGAGACTTTTGAGCGTTTTTATGATGCATGAAAATGTATGCTGAATGTGAGCTAAGTCATTCTTCACACTTATGTCACAGGTAACTGTTTTCGCAGTATCAATTGAGACTGCATCTTCAGAGTCCAATGCAAGGAGAACATTGTTAATAGAGTCTATATGTTCGGCATAATATTCAACTGCTTCTAGCCATGTACCCCATCTAGTTAAAATTGGCTTTGGTGGCAATGGAATTTCAGGGTACATTTCTTTCAACACGTTAACTCTACTGGGAGCTTTGAGAAATACTTTTTTCACTGATGAAATCAACAAATCTACTTTAGGGAAATTGTCTCTGACCACTTCTGCCACACGATGAAATGCATGCGCCACACAAGTAAAATGAGTCAATTTAGGATATACAACAGATAATGCTTGTCCAGCTTTGACCATATAAGGGGCAGCATCGCTAATAAAGAATAACACATTATCGTACATAATACCCTTTGGCCACAGGATACCCATAGCTTCGTTGAACAGTTTAACTATAGTTTTGTTATTGCACTTTTCTAGAACATCACAATGTAAAAGAATTCGTTCAGAATATTGTTCACTTAACAAACCGATAACTACATTACCAACAAGTCTACCTTCTTTGTCGGGAGTCTCATCAATGGAAACCCAAATTGAACTATCTTTAATTTCATCTCTTATCTTCTGTATTGTCTCATCGTAGATGGATGGAGCATACGTCTTCCTAAGTGTTGACTCATCCGGGATTGTATGTTGAGTATATTTTTCAAGGAATTCCCTGAAGACCTTATTCTTTAGTTTGTAGAGAGGAATATCAGCAGAGATGAGAGAACGGCACAGGTCGATGTTAAACTCAGATCTTACATTCGATGTTGTTGGTTGTGTTAAAAACAATTGTCTCTGCTTGGAATTTAGTTGTTTGTTGGCCTGATGTTTACTAGTTGTAATGTGTTGTTGCACCAGGAACTTTTGTGTAGATGATACTGCACACTGACACAAATTACAAAATAATATTTTATTGTCAGTTGATAAACCATCTTCTTTAAATTCTGAAATGTAACTTGTTAGTTTTGATTTTAAATTGACTGAATGACGTACTTTTGGCATATTTACCGTCTTTATAGTATGATTTACAAAACTGAACCTATGTGTACTCTGACTGGCATTTAACTGTTGAGCTGCACAACTGAAGTCTGTTAAAAATTTTAAATTAAATTAATACAGTTTTGTAACTTACTTTCCCATTGTTGATAGGACTGCTAATTTTCAAATAACTCTGATGTTAAAGGGATTACTGAACATGTGTTTAAATCTCTATTGTTGAAATGTATTTTTAAAAGTTAATGGAATTTTGTTTTGTTTTATTGTTAAACCTAATATAATATGGACTGTTTTATATGAAATATGGAAAATATATGGAAATTAACGAAAATATGTACTAAACTCTAAAATATGGAAAAATATGGAAAATAAAAGTAGGATTTTTCAACCCTACACATTGTGAAACATAAAGATAATGCAAAATATAAATTATATTAGCTTTATAAGTAAATATGTATTTACATATAAATCCTTTCCCTGATCATCAGTAATAAACATTCTGTATGGTAATTAAAACAACTTGCATCATACCTTACCGAGTATTTTAATCGCCGGCCGCTACTGCCCTACATAATAAGAGATGAATAGTAAGCGATGTTTTTCTGCTAGTCTATAAGTAACATATGCTACTATGTAAATTGCAGATTGAGAAAGTAAAAGATATGGTCGCGCCATGTGAACGACAGAGCTCGAGGGATCACGCAGCGGATCCACTTGAAAATAAATGGAAGAAACCAGTCACGAGCTGGCGGACGATACGGGGCAGCAGGGAGGATGCAGAACAAGGTCGTCGTGATACAGGCGCGGACCCTCTGGGCAAACCGTACAGAAACAGAGTCAATCTGCACCCTATGCAAGAATCATTTACAAATTTAGAGCAAATGCTTCTTTTGTTCCTTCAGTAGGAAGTGAAAAATAAGATTAGTGTTTACGAGTCATGCGCAACGTTACTAGGTTTGCCGAATAATTTTTTAGGTACTCTGAAAAGATCTAGAATGATGGTTAGAGCCTATTTTTGTCTTTTAAGCCTAAAATCACCTATTCTAGGCTATTTCTATTTCTTGTTTAATGTACCAAGGAGTGGTAAAATATGTGGTTAAAAATATGGCACGCCTCTCCTCCCCTCCTGGACACGCATGTAGTAATAATAAATTATAATCATCGAAGCCTCCTTGGAAGTACGGGGTTCGCCAGGGAAACTTGCGATTTTAAAGTACGCGATACACGAACATAGTAGCAGATAGGACAGGGATGTCGAACAGCGCTCTCGAGTTGTGAACTGCAGAGCCTTCACTCCTCCCTTAACCGTGCAACGGTTGAACACAGGTAGCAGGCAGTCCGGCCGAATGATCGTAAACAAGAGCGAAACTGCAGCGGCTGGTACTTAGCAACTTCTATACATCTTACCAACTGATTAGGTACTCAGTTTATATTTGCACTTGATGAACTCTGATAAACAAAGAATGTAGCCTACGTGAGGATTGGTTGATGATGATAATAATAATATAATAATAATAATATAATAATAATAATAATAATAATAATAATAATAATAATAATAATAATAATATAGGGTAATATGTTTAAAATATCAACTTTGTGTGTATGTGTTGTAGCAGTGCAACTTCAAGTTCAAAAGCGTAAACTGTTTTGATGTATAAAATTAATTACTTTTAGCGTGACTTGAAATTTGTTCATAGTTTTTGTTACAGATTAAAAAATATCTCCTCCTCGAGTTCGATCCTTTAGTGAAATGACATCTACAAGATCTCCATGAACATTGAAATCTGAATCCACACTCCTTATGATTATACTGTAGCTAGCTGCGCCATATCTTTCCGGTCGATACTTTCATCAAGAGCTATAGTAATAAGTGAAAGTTTTCATTCTTGCTATCAGTTGTTCCTCCAAGTTATCTCCCATTTATGATACGCGCTCTGCAACAATATTACGTGACAAATATATAGATTTAAAATCATTAACGTATTCCGGATATATCCCTTTTGCAACAGCTATGAGACAGCCTTTCACAAATTCTCCGTCAGTAAATAGGCCTAGCTTTGAAGCCGTTGCAACAATTTCACAAATTTTGTAGCTAGCACGAACCAAGCTTATTCTACTAACACCCGATGATGATGGAAGGTTTTCTGAATTCAATCTTGATTTTAATTCTTCTACAGCCTTTTCACGAGTGAAATCGGATAACTTTTCTGGTCCATAAGCTTCAGCATGACGTGTAGAATTAAAATGTCTTTTAATATTATGATGGCTAATGTATCCAAGTTCTTTTCTACATATTAAGCAATGTGCCTTTCCGTCCATTAAGATAAATATTTATCTGTCCACTCATTATTGAATCGTCGTTCCATATCCATACCAGCCGCCAGAGTTGATAAACACACTGCGTACAGAACACTGCTACAGTGAGCTGACTGACTGTCGTTTCAGCTCAGCTACGGTAGGAAACAGTATTAATTGTTTCACAGTTTGAGAGCGCTGTTCGACATCCCTGAGATAGAACGTACTGCTATCTATCATTATATTTTAGAGACTATGTCAATTTCGCAGCAGTAAACGATTAGTCACCATGAAGGAGTGGAACGGTGCACAGCGTGCATTTGCAATCAATTCAATAACAATTTTACAATTTAAAAAAATTATATATATATATATATATATGGGTTTATTATCGTCAAAGTTACTTATCAAAAACAATCATTCAAGTCATTAAATTATGACATGAGGTAGTACATAGTGAAAGACGAGCGTATTCGCCGTAAGTATGACATCTTCAGGTCTCATGGCGACGGAAACATAAGATGAACATTTCCTACATCTCTGGTATGTATACAGTCATTGGAGTATATGTCTGGACAAACAAAGTTAAAGTGGTAACTAATACAAACATATATGGTTATGAACGCATGCGTGACAACAAAATCTAAAATAACCAAGTAGGGATTTTGGCCCCTGCAAAAAGTAGAGAGACTAAGAGCGAGTTACTCATCACTACTGGCGGGCTGGGTCACACAGGTCAGGCCGCGCAGTCATAACACCAAACATTTCCTTCTTATAATGTCGCGGTACACTTTGCCTTAAAACACAATATTCTTCCACAAGTTCCGTCACTAACCACTACGTCTGTTGACTAAACAATGTCATGATGACTTATATTTTCTTGACATGAGTGTCCCCCAGCTACAAGCATAGATATTATTTTTTTTATTTTTTCTCTTCCCTCTTCCCCTACTATGCACGTTTGTGGATAAATTTCTTTCTTATGACGCAACACACAGCTCGCTCACTAGCCAAACAACCAAGGACAGGGGCCAATAACGTTGAATCGAGCTGTACACAGCAGTGAAAATGATGAACAATGTGCTGGCGGTTAAAATGTTCAATAAAACAAAGTAATTGGGCAGTCTTCAAATCGTGTGGTCATGGATTACAATGTAGTGGAACATGCTGTGATATGCAAATCGCTCTTGTTGCTGTGTAATAAGCGGTATATGAACTCAAAGTCTTGTAATCATAATATGGGAAAAGGTAACTTTAAAAATTGAAAGTTAAACAGTGAATGTTGAAAATGAAATGGTGAATTTTAATACTTACACGAAATTAGTTGTGAGGAGTGTTGACCTATATAGTAATCCTCAGTGATGAGCACTGAGCACAGAATCATAGTGTCCGAGATTAAAATGCCCACGAAATTCTCTTCTAGCAGTGTCGTAACTATCATTATTTTTAAAGCCTCTCTCGCGAGGTCATCACAGCTTACTTCTTACAGATTTCATAATACTCTTAAGTGTTTCATAAACTTATGTACATAGTTGGAATTGAAGCACGTGAATATTTATTTCTGCCAATATTGTGGTACAATCATGTAATATTTCTCTACCCCTTTGTTTGCATCAGGAACAAGGTTTACTGGATATAGAATACAACATCTGGTTGCAGGTACAGGCTTCCATCAAACGCATTTCTAAATCAGATTTTTCAGCAGTCTCTTCAGAAACATTGTAAAGAGCTTTTTCCATTACAATCGACTCTGAGAAAGACATGTTTGGACGAGTACAACAAAAGATTGGCAGCTATTACAAAGAACATAACGAGCCTTTCATTTCAATAGCCTTCGAAGAGAAGACAGATTCACTCAATACACAAACGGCAAATCTTTTAGCAGGCAAACTTGATGAAAGTGGATGGGGCAAGGCGCTTCAGAAAGTAAATAGCCAGACAAATGTCTACTTGGTAACAAGAGTTTGTAACTCTTATATCTCGGTGACGTGGATTATTGTAAGGTTCTCCTCCTTTGTACTGATGCACTCTCATATTATATGATTGCTGCCTCCGATCTATATAGCATAGCTTTCTGTTATGTGAGACACTGGATTAGTTATTTTTTTCCTAGGAGGGCAGAGTAGGATGGGAAATAATTATAAACTGTGACCCTTCGTAAACTTATCGTAATCGCTAAGGCGGTCAGTGGCGAATTGTTCGGAAAGTGTCTGGCTAACGTAAGATTCTCGACAACTTTTGTTTAATTTGGACAAATTAATTTGGTAGCTTTAATCATAAACTTCTTTATTGTTTCTCCGTCACTGAACTGATTTCAATCATAGGCGGGTTCATAAGAAATGGAGTAACTAGCCAATAATATTCAATCACGTTGTCTACATTTAATGTCGTGAATATTCTGGCGTTTCTTAAAGTTACTTAATATATTTTCACGTTCTGGAAAACATAAAATCTGTTGTTCTTTTGAGAACACTCTATGGATACTTTTCCAGAGATGGTACCTTTGACTGTTAGTACATAATTCTAGATTGTTCGTGATAATATTTTGATCTGATAGTCAATTCTAATTATTCATATTACATATGCAGGATGTTAAGAAACAAGGGTATACTATTTTGAGAGGAAGTAGTATTCATACAAACAAGAAAAAAAATATAATAAATTTGGGTCCTAAAATTAATATCTTTGAAGAAACAAAACTGCGAAATCGGTTGGTAGGCTCATTGCAACAACAGCATATCTTTTCATGTGAGATCTTTGCTCGTTTCTCTTTGGATATATCAAATCTATTTACTCCTTAATCTACTGTATTGCAATAAAAAACGAGTAAAGAGCTGACATTAGGAGATATGGTGTTGTTACAATACCAATTTCACAGTCCTTTGTTCTTCAAATATATTAATCACATGAAAATTAAATTGGAATCTTAACCTTTCTTTTTCCTTGTTAGGAGGGAGGAGAGGGAACATCCCATGCACTACGACCTGAGGTCTATTGTACACCCCCCCGATATGGGACGAGTTGCGAGCCCACCGATCCTCTACGCGAACCGACCTAACCACTTGACTCCCTTAACGACCGGTCCCTACAGCCAACAGAGTCCATGTACCACTCCTACTTCGGTAACCTCCCCAAGGCTCCCTTAACGGTCCGAGGCGGAAGTCCTCCCCAGAGAAGGTCTGCCCCGGGTTCCGTTGCAGAAGCTATCATCATCACTTGAATACAATCCACGGAGGCCGGTCGAGAGAGCCAGCAGCTTCGGAGGGCCGCCTGTAGAGCGATCTGAAAACCAGAAGTAACGGGATGATGAATGAAAGGATGATGGGGGAGGAAAGGAAGTGGCGAAGAAGAATGGGGTTCCAATCGCCTGATAAAGTTACCTGATATTCATCCATAGGAGTGAGGGAAAAACCCCGAAAAAACCTCACCCAGGCAACTCGTCCCGACCGGGGATGGAACCCGGGCTCGCTGGGTTCGGTGTTAGGCTCGTTAACCCTTCAACCACAACGGTGGACAATCTTAACCTTAGGCATATGTTGAATAATAGCACATTATGCAACGAGCCTATAATGGTAGTAATTAAGACGCGAGTTTCATAATTTTCATACGAGCGTCTTAATTACCATTATAGTCAAGTTTCATACGACTTTTTATGCTCGACCATATTTCTAACTTGAAATTATTCAGAAGTATTCATTTTATTCTTATCTGACTGAGGAGCGGAACTGACCTTGTGCAATAGCTCGTAAATTGTGAGATGTGCGTAGACGCGAAAGTATTGATTTTTTTCCGAGAAACAAATGTCCACATTGACCATGATATAATCTAGAAAGTAAAATAAACATTAATCTTGATATAACATTGAAATTAAATTAGACATTGAAAAACGAGATGACAAATTGAATTTATTTGAATATTATTTACAATTAACACTAATTATTATAGTAACAGAACTGACTTTCTTCATTGATTTTCATATGATAATAATAATAGTAATAATAACGCTAAATTTAAAATTCACACTCTACAGCTACATAACTTTGGAATAAACTAGTAAAACTGGAGATAAGATTGAGGGTATGATTACATAGGCATTACCTGAGAATAAAGAAGCAAATAATACAACACAGAACTCGTAATCAATAAATTCTAGGAAATTGCCGTCTTCTAAACCCATTTCAGCCCTTAAACTTAACTTTATCATATTAAACAAATGTGTAATTAGTTGTTGTTCAGGAAAATTTTAACACTAAATGAGATATATGGTTGGACTTCACATATGTTGAATCTTACTAGCATTTGGCTAAGTTACTTACTACTTTAGTGTAAGTTAAGTTGTGCCTCTGAATACAAATTCTTCGTTTTCTATCTACTAATGTCGGATGTAAGTGACAGTGAAGTTCAAGTGACGTTGCTTAGATCAACGTTTGAAGCATGACTCTATATCAGATCTGAAAATGAGTGATGTGTGTGCGTTTGTAATTCTAATGCAAAACTCTCAGTTTTGGACTGTGAAGGACTCACCTCACCGGCCCTGTGTAGAATGCGAAAGGAATGCATCAACTGTTACTCACTCCAAACTACTTGAAACCACGCTCCTATTCGTCAGCTTCCGAATTGATAACGTCCACAGTACAAGCTTCATAAAAACATTAACGAATCACTATACATGTATTAACCCCTGTGGTAGCTGAATGGTCAGGCCTTTAACCTGTCAACATCTCTTATCAGTTTCACTACATCCCCAATCCCAACTTCCCCTATGAGGGCCAGGGTCGGTGAGGCGAGTCCCACACTGTACTTATGATGATTCGTTGACGTCGGAGTAAGGAAATGAGTTTATAAAAACAGAAGTCTTCATTTCTACCTTCTAGAGACTTTCAACAACCCTGTCAAGTTACTTATTGAAGTATTCTCAAATGAATGTATTGCATTGATTACATGTGAGGTAACAGGTGTCGGAAAAACTTGCTTAATAGAAAATACATAGTAACAACCAACTTTAAAAATAATACTTTCTACAAGTTAAGAGTGTAAACAACAAAGATTGTTAAGTGCAGAGAACAACATTTTTCTAGGAGAGACATTTTCCGCCATCCAAATCATATACTACTGATGACAAACTGTGATTGCATGTATTAACTAGGGCCTACTTCCACTTCGCATTTCAACATAGAACTTTTGTAGGTTATCGGGCTTCACACGTACGATCTGTTTTGACAACCGCTTAAAAATGACAAAAATTTATTACTCTTAGAACTTTTGTTGTTTACATTCTTCAACTGGTTTCGTATACCTATACACTTCTCTACTATGTTCATGTCCACTTTGAAGATATGGATAGAGTACAGAAGCGGTTCTGCATTATGCTGAACACCTGGAGGAAATTGCTCCTGTGGCTAAAGATTGCCTACAAGATAAACGGCGTGTATTTCAACGGTGAAAAAACCTTTAAATGATCCAGTAGTGAAACGGAATATCGTATGTATTACATCCAATTTTTTGTCCTTGCCTACATCCATTGCACAGTTGTTGGAGTGTAAGGGAATGTCTGTCCTTGAACAAATGCCAGTTGTAAAAGAAGCTGAAATTAAAATAAACAGATATGGTGATTGTCAAAGTAACAGTTAAATGGAAGAATGTTATATAGAAAAATCTAAGATTTGCAGTAATTCAGGTACTGGTTTTAATTGGTACAAAATTTGCATTTGTATCTATAACATTGGTCTAAATTATTATAATACTTGATTTAAGGCAATGGTAGTTATGGTAGAACACAATTCATGACTTCTTTTTAATTACAGCTTTTGTCTCATTTTGTATGGCATAGTTTACAAGTTTTGTCCAGAGTCTAACGAATAGTAACGTGTATTATACAAATCTGGCTTTTCGAGTATAGCTCTCTAATTTCAAGGGAAAACTTGTTCGTCAACAGAAAACCACAAATTTAAGTCACACAGAAATTGTGCACTCAATGTCGGGTCTCTAACGTCTTGTCAATCCATTGGAGGTATTTGGATAAAAAGGGAATAATTAAGCCGAGGTCTGGTAGAGTTCCTGGGTAGATCAGTCGGTAGAGTATTGGTGCGCTCAGCCAAAGATCCCGGGTTCGATGCTCGGCCCCGGAACAATTTTTCCCATGAAATTATTGAAGTCAGGGAGCTATACCTGGAAATCCACATTTATACCAATGCTTCTATGTTTAACAGTCCGAAATTCTGAGTACGTAACTATCTTATTATTTGGTACATTTATTTCCACTTTCTGTTTATATTTGGTAAGTAAACTGTAAACCAACAGAGAACATGGACACGCGCGAGTCATAAAAATATCTGGTAGATAGACCACTTACTGAGATTTGAAACTTAACGTTTTGCAAGTGGTCAAAGAGAGATTACATTCTTCTTTCATGAAACAGAATCTACATTAGACGAATATCTTGAAAGGAACTGCCTGGATAATAATGTACACTACGACTACGGTACCAAATATCACGCTTATAAAGTCCAACACTTTCTGAATTTTGCTTACATTTTACTTACAGTTTACTGAGAAGTAGGTAGCCGATTTGGATGAGCTTCGTTAACAAGCGTGCATATCACTTGTTGTGTACTGTAGTACGTCTCATTTTACCAAATCATATCATCATCATCATCATCATCAATTCTCTTATTTTCCGTTAAGAACATCATCATCTTTGTGTTGCTTTCATTAATAAAATTGCTTAATAAAACAAGGACTAACAAAACGTATGAACAATAAAATTATCATAGTGACCATAACCGCAATGGTCTTTCATAACAAGAAATAATTGCAATTATTAAAAATCTAAAGTCAAAAAACTCCTTAGGGTATGATGAAATAACAAACAAAATATTAAAAGCGAGTTCACATATTATACGAGTAGTTGGGCCACTAAGTTATTTATGTAACTATTCAATGTTCAATGGTATATTCCCAGAGAGATTAAAATATTCAGTGGATATTCCTATCTTCAAAAAGGGAGAAACAACGTCTCCAGACACCAATGGTTTCACTCATATCTCATAGATAGGAAACAGAAAGTCGAAATCAATACAACTATGAAATCTACCTCGACATGGGGAACTATTAATAATGGAATTCCTCAAGGATCAATATTAGGTCCCCTACTTTTTCTGGCGTTCATAAATGACTTTGCCCCCCTAATAAAAGATGTAGGTCATCCCACATTATTTGCAGATGACACAAGTATAGTAATTACAGCCAATAACTCCAACACATTCCACTCTTCAACAGAGGAAATTCTCTTCAAAATATGTGACTGGTTCTCAGTCAATAAATTATTAAATTGTAACAAAACTAACATAATTCAATTTAAATCCTGTTCGAATTCAATCTCGCAAATTTCAAGCGCAATAATTAACAATAGATTCCTATTAGAAACAACAACAACCAAATTTCTTGGCTTAAAAATCGATAATGTGTAAAATTGGAAAATCATATTAAAGAAATTACTGCCAAACTAAATTCAGCATGTTTTGTTATCAGATCTATGCAAAAGATAGTAAATATCAATACCTTAAAAACAATATACTCGGTAATGATTTTGGAATAATATTCTGGAGAAATTCCACAGAGAGTAACAGTATATTCCTATTACAAAAAAGAGTAATTAGAATAATAGTAGGTGCAAAATCTAGGGAATCGTGTAGGACTATTTTTCAAAAAACTAAAAGTAATGCCCATGGCTTGTAAGTATATTTTTCCATTAATAATCTTCCTCGTATGTAACCGTGAAAATTTATAACTAATTCAACAGTTCATAGCATAAATACACGTCAAAAAATGACTTTTACACTCCATCGGCAAATCTATCGTGCTATCAAAAAGGAGTGCGTTATATGGCAGTAAAAATGTTTAATAGCCTCCCTATCGATATCAAAAATGAAACTCAAAACATAAGATTTTGTAGGGCCAAATTAAATAAGTACCTAATTTCTCACTCCTTCTATTCTGTAGGTGAATTCATGACATTCAAGAAGTCTCCATGAAATTGATACTAAAACTTTGTGTTGTACTAGTAGACTATATTGTAAACCTCTTCTGTATTATATTTCATCTAGACTGTGACTATAAATTAAGACTTTATAACAGCATTAAGTTTTTTGACTTGTTCCATATTCTAGCTATGAAGCAATGTATGAATAACATGGAATGTTAATAAATACAATACAATACAATATGACATATAAAACTGTAGTGTGTCATTTAATGTTTTCGATGATATAATTCGAATATCATCCCCAAAAATATTTTGTTTCCATAAAAATATTCCTTTCTAAATATAAGGTTTGAAGTGTTCGAGCTTTTTGTCCAAAATCTTGCGAAGTGTTCGAGAACACTTGTAGGATATATTCATTCATTTCTTGATTAACTTCAAACTAAAAAAAAAAAAAAAAAAAAAAAAAAAAAAAAAACTTTCTGCAACATGCTATATATCATTCTCAAACAATTAGAAAAAAAAACACAATAGTTTACACTACACTACGCACAAACGAGTAACCCCTTCAGTGTTCTCAATTAGAAAAACACGATAGTTTGTACTATTACATTCCGCACGAAAAAGTAAGCCCTTCAGTAACTCAAAATAGATTAAAGTGAACAGCACATACACAACTCTGTATTTTTAGCGTGTGAAGAATGAGAAGACAGCAAGGAGTTTCGTTTCGAACGAGACTTGTATTTTAACAGAAAATCTATTTTAGTCTTTTTCTGAGATATACAAAAATAGCCCAAATATTTCTATAAAGTAACTCATTAAAGCACTCACAGTTTATCGAGATCACACACGAAACATACAGGTCTGTTACATCCCATCTACTTACCCCACATATGGTGCGTGTTTGCTTTAAATACAAACATCCATAAAGCTTCTCTGAGAACGGATAAGATAGGGTGGCATCATAAAGTCTTGCCAGTGACTAGAGGTTTAAAATATACGTACATCTGTAACCATTACTTATGCGTATTCTTATTATGAGAAAAACGTTCAGAGGAATCTATCGGTTTCTTGCTGAGCAAAACGAATATGGCTATTCATATGCCAATGTTGTCAAACCCGGTCAAAATTACACTATCTGAAGTGATAAACATTCTTACAAAGACTTCCACCGCTGGAGAAATATAACAGCGAAGCAGCCCTGTCGTTGGTATACGGCACGGAAAAGAACCTTGAACTTGACCAAGAGGCTTTGGAGCTAAATATATGGGCCAGATGTTCTTTTTTGTACCAGTTCCTGCTTTGCAGAAAGACGCCCGTTAAGACGAAGTCTCCATTGTGATTGTTGACGTCAATGCAAGCCAAAGTCTCGTTACATTGCAGAGGAATGCAGAGAACAAAGTAATACGCGATGCAATTATTTGGTCAACACCACGCTCAAGCTGCCTTTAACCCTGGAAAGATATGATATTAATTTTTATAGAATACTGAGCGAATTCCGGAGCACTTATAAAAGTAACGAGTTAAAATATGGCGCTTCCGTCTTTGAGCGGATTCCGGAAGACGTATAAAAGTAATGAATTAAAACATAGCGCTTCCATCTTTGAGCGGATTCCGGAGGACTTATAAAAGTAACGAGTTAAAACATGGCGCTTCCGTCTTTGAGCGGATTCCGGAGGACGTATAAAAGTAATGAGTTAAAACACAGCGCTTCCGTCTTTGAGCAGATTCCGGAGGACTTACAAAAGTAACGAGTTAAAACATGGCGCTTCCGTCTTTGAGCAGATTCCGGAGGACTTATAAAAGTAACGAGTTAAAATATGGCGCTTCCTTCATTGAGCGGATACCGGAGGACTTATAAAAGTAACGAGTTAAAACATGGCGGTTATGTCTTTGAGCGGATTCCGGAGGACTTATAAAAGTAACGAGTTAAAACATGGCACTTCCGTATGAGACTGAATTCGAGATCTGTAACAAAATGCAACACATAGTACAGCGCGCAGGACTCACCTCACCGGCCCTGGCCGGAGGAGAACATTAGGCCTACAGAGGAAGCTGGGAGTGGGGATATAGGGATGTAGTGGAATTGATAAGAGATGTTGACAGGCCAAGGATCTGACCATTCAACTAACGTAGGGTTAATACATGTAGCCTATAGGCCTAATGATTGTTAATGTTCTTTATAAAGCTTACAGACTACTGCCATCGTTATCACTTTGGAAGCTGAATAGGGGCGTGGTTTCAAGTAGTTTTGGAGTGAGTAAGAGTTGATGGATTCTTATTGCATCCTTTAAAGGACCGATGAGGTTAGTCCAATATAATGCAAGCAAGATGAAGTCATCACTTCAAGATTGTATTGGAAATTGATAGTAGTGAAGGTTCGAAATTTTGTCCCGAAACAGAAGAATAATTTGCCGCCCAACGGCACACCGCTTTGTGACATTAAGCACGAAGCACATTACACAATATTATTGGGAGACAGACATCCAGTAGTGAATACAATCTGTATATATTTCTGAGTTTGTTCCTTAATTTTATTATTTATGTACTGTAGTACCAAGAATTCTGACTAACAATTGGAAGCACACAATCTTGTCTTATCAGAATAATGGGAATGTGATGTGGTGAGCCCCTCATGTCACGTTCTCACAGAGCAGGCTGTGGCTACAGTGCAAGAGCAAGACGTAACCGCACAGACCACGATCAGGCGATCAATCCCAAACCGCAACCAACTTCGTATCCAAGAGTCCGATTGGGTCATATAAAACATTCAGGCTCAACATTAAAGTGCTAACATGTAATGCAGTGTAGTGAAACTGTGTAATTATTATTCGCATCAACTCGAATTACTTATTGATTGAATCTTTGGTTATTACTCCATTTAAAGAGGGAACGCAATTCTTTCTCTACTGTTACCAATCGACCTATTGTGAATACAATTTTCAGATGAGTGAAACCTGAAGTGTGGATCTGCAGTCCAGAGATCAGAGATGGCTCAGACAGGTTCCTAACAGTCATCAGATTTAACCGACAATTTCCGTGTATTACCAGATATCGCCAACTTGGCATCCCAGACGTATCTTACGAACTGCTTGCCCGCGTTACTGGATTTGTCCCATAAGAAGTTACGGTTGACTGGCTCTCTTTCGTATTATCTATGCTCGTAAGCGGAAGTTGCTTTAAATGTGCTAGTACACTTATTTGCGTTTGAAATCATAAATGTAATCGAAAGCAATAATACTAACATTTGTTTTCAATTGGTAGCTTACGATACTTACAAGGAGGGGAAGTGGCTACCCACAATCTAGCTATTATAGAAGATAATTTCCTCGGTGAAACTTTTATATCGATCATTAAAACTGTTTTATACAGCGTCACAAGACGTTATCTCTACTCAGACATATCAGAAATGGTAAAGAGTGGGATCGCCAAATTAACATAGCGTGAAGTGCCATAATTACAGAGCTATTAAATTATATAGCTACCGACTATAAGGCATATGCGTCTTGGGGGAATGACACTGTACTGGACAGTTACAGCGTTACGCGTTCTTTCCTATTTCCCTTGATTTCTTTCTCCATTTCTTTTCTTTCCTCATTTATCCTTTCTTTATCCATTTCTCTAACTCCTCTTTCCTTTTTGGCGTTTCATTTCTTTCTCAATTTCTTCTTTTCTCTCTTTCCTCTTTTCTTTTTCATGTATCCTTCCTTTCTGTATTTTCTTTTTTATTTCTCCTTTCTTGATTTCTTGATTTCTTTTTCTTTTGTTATTTGCTTTCTTACTAGATTTTTCTTGACTGATCTATTTCTTTTCTACTATCATTTTTCCTTTGTTTCTCCATTCCTTCATTTCCCTATTTCTTTTTTTTTTCTTTTTGGTGCTTCCTTTCCTTCAAATTTCTTCAGCTGACTGAGCTACGCCTGTGGCCTTCTATTCTTATTTGGTGTTTCCTTTCCTTCTCCATTTTTGATTGCTCTCTTTCTTATTTTCTCCTTTCATTTTTGCTTTCTTTCTACATTTCCTGATTTCTCTATTTATTCTTTTATTACTTTAATTTTTCCTTTCTTCCTCCATTTCTTAATTCCTTTATTTATGGGGTAGTTTGAAAAACAAAATGTTTCGCACGAATCCGCACACATTACAGGAACTCGAGGCTAATATTGACTATGAAATAAGAACAATTTCAGTAGATGAGAGAATGATAACATTTTTTCGCGGTGCCAAGCTTGTATGCGGATGAAAGGACGACACTTTCAACATCTATTGCAAGGTAGGTTTCGTAATTAATTTCTACTTCCGCCGTTATAAACAGCATTTTACCGGCTGATGCTCGACCTGTCGTCCGGGAGCCAGATCCCGTGCCACGGCAGCCATACAAATTAAAGACCCTGTATATCCATTATTGCAAAAGAAATGCCACCTCCATAATAATTTTGATCTTCAAGAGTAACAATATCAATAAAAGCATTGCTTACCTCTACAAAATAGCAAAGCATGTAATACGATATATCTCGATTAGTAACAAAAACGGTCTATAAATTGTTCTGGAGGCCCAAGATCGAATCCCGTTAGAGAAGTTGAGATTTATTTCCCTCTCATAGAGACTAGGTAGGTAAGTTTTTCTTCTGTTTATCCAGTTTATGCAGTTACTTTGCGTTATGCTGACCACATGCTCAAAGAGTTACAGTAGGGCCTACTTGTCGCAGCTTTCAATTACGGAGAGAGCTTTGTGTTCGTTTATTTATTTATCTATTTATTTTATCTGACAGGATTAAAGCCATAAGGCCTTCTCTTCCATCCTACCAAATAGCACATAAGTTTATAAATACAAAAAAGAAATACAAACACTGATGAAAATAACACAATGAGGGTGATGACGATAGTTAAGAAAACTGAAGTATAAGCGAGCGAAATATGTAAAATTATAGCCGAAAGCATAATATCGCATAAAATTTTTTTAGTAATGTTTCACATTAATAAATGTAACATGCAGTTCGACTATAAACTTGAACTTTGGTAACAGGAAAAAATACAAAACGATTTAAATCACTTTTTTTTTTTTTCAATTATTTTTAGGTACAACGAACTTCTTTGCACTCTCCTGAAATTTTGTCCTATTCGCCACCTTGAAGATGAGCTCGAAAGACAGTTGAAGGTCCCGGATGCGACAGGTCCTGAAGTGTACACGTGGTGCTACAAAAAGAACCAGGAAGCTGCGCGTCCGCCCGTTCCAGACAAGAATGTGATATCAAGTTAGTGCAACATGGGCGCATCTCCACCCACATACCATTCCAGACGCCGCCTCAAGCGCTAGCACCCTGGTCTTCCATCTAGGCGGCCCGGGTTCGATCCCAGGCCAGGTCGTGATGGAATTTGTGGTGGACGTTGCAGACAAGACATAGGCTGATTTATTTATATGACATTATTATTATTACTATTATCATTATTATTATTAATTTGGAGAACCGAAACACCTCAAGAACCACTTAACGAAACACAGATGAATTTCTATAAGGCTATGGTTGTACCAACCATCTTATACAGGTATGAATCAACAATACTAATCATTAAATTCAAGCAGCTACAGTAAAAGTGTGCAAGGCGTGAAGGAGATAATATGAATAGACAGAAAAAAAATAATAGCATAAGAAATGAAATAGCCGTGTTTTATTTCAACTGGAAAGAAAATCAGAGACATAATACCAAGAATTTTGCAACAGTATCTATTAATAGACGAGGAATTCATATACAGATCCAGAAGAGGATGGATTTTTGATACCGGAATATATTGAGAGAACTTGACTCTGAAAGGGGAAGAATAAAATATTTCCGTAATGTGAAGACGGTATCTACTTCAGAAAACAACTAAACTCACTGATAGGTGCAAAAAGTTAATTCATAACATTAGTCACAGGATCCTCTGAAAAATTCATTTTGTAATGTGAATGCAAGAAACTACGTAAAGGTAACACAGACAACGACAGTTGCAGAAAATTAGGAACAAAGATTCAATTCAAATTTTGCAATTTCATCTCTATTTCAAATAATACTTATTATTTCACCTTTTTACTTTTCTTTTAAGAGTTTATTGTATATGTTTTCATTGCTTCGTTGTAAACTTCCATGCATGAACAAGTTTTCTGGATCATTGTGGTCAATCTTATTCAAACAATAAAATTGTTCTACAACAGACATATCGTCAAGTGAAATGTACTGCCTCATAATATATCAGTTAGAACCTCAGTCAGAGGTAGATTTTCAAGACTGATACATAAATACAAGCTGAATGGCAAGATAGGACAGTATAATCTAGGCCGGAACAGACTACAAGTCTAATATTTTTGTTGTCGACTATGGTGATGGTGATGGTGATGATGATAATGATGATGATGATAATGATGGGCCCGAAGGCTAGCAGTGCATCCTGTACTGCTTACCGCTTCGGTACTGGGAATGACTTATTGAATCCAAACGGTCGGTCGTGTTTATGTAGATAGACCTATTGCACTCAGCTGTGTGGTCAATAAGCTATTCAAGTTTAAATAATTAATATGAATATTACCACAACAATTCACATTACAAAAATATAAGAAAAAATTTTAAATTATTATATTGTCATCACTGATTAATTTTACCCATATCGATTCAGTTATACAGGCATAAAGGGTTAGATACAGCTTACAGCAGTAAAATTTTGGAAATATTCAACATTCTTTCCCTCCATTACTGTATCTTGTACAATAATGAAAATTAGTAAGTGTAAAACACTGTCCTTCTGCTATATGAAAAAAATATTTTTACGATTAAAAAAATTATTTACATTTTTTTTTTTTTTTTTTTTTTTTTTTTCAAAATTCAATTCACTGTGCAGTGATGAAGTGTTTCCCACATAACTAAAAAACTATCCAACATTCTGTCATGAAATGTTTTGTGTGTATTTATGCATGTCACATCTACAATATGATGCAAGATCACTTCTCTACCTTTGATAGATTGTCTGATAAAAAATAAATTCGTTTTAAAAATTGGTCAAATATCAGTATTTTCTTCCAACACAAATTAAAAAAATATATTTATTTATTAAGGAATGTAGTTGAAAGAGCATGATATTGTAACTTTTATTACAAATCAAGAATGTAATTTTTATGCAAAACAACAATAATTCCTTTCTACAATTCACTTTAAACGCTCTCGTCAAAAATGGGATTTCCACTCCACACAGTAACACAGTATTCGTTATTGCACTCCAAAGACAATGACAATTTACTTGGATTATTGAGAACAACAATGAACTGTTAATCTTAACTAATGTTCACAGAGCACTATTTACAAATCAGAACTGTCAGTTCTCAGTTCACGGTTCGTTTGCCTTGGCTAGTTCTTCTAGCTCATTCACTCGAGTTCACAAAATCTCGAACCCCAGACCTTCAGAGACAATCCGCTGAACTTCGAACTCAGGTCCCCCAACTGCGGTCCACTGCACTCAAACTCAGGACTTCCGGCTCCACAGTTACGGACACAACTCAAGTCGAACTCCGGTCACGAAGCTGGCTTCACCGCTACACAAGGCTGGCTTGCTGTCCAACGATTACAACAACTAACTCAAGTTCACTCGCGTGTCGTAATTTATAACCAAACCATAGTTACGAGAATGTACGATGCTAGAAATTTCGACGGATGTCCAGAAAATGGCACTCTCGAATTCTCTGGATTTCTCCCCCTCAGTCACTAGCTCCTTTACTTCCCCCTCACCCTTCGTCACGACCGCGGAACAGCGTGTCGCCTCCTCTCCTCTCCTCTCTACGCCACAGCACATGCCCCAGTAAGCAGATGCGCGCGCACTTCATTTGCCGCACCGAGCTACGGCCGACCTTGCTCTCCTTCTGCCGGTCGTAAGATCGTATCCCAGCTCTGTAGCAATATTGTAAACACGAGTTTCAGCAATAAAGTAAAGGAGAGAGAACATGAAAAAGTTAACAAGTTTATGAGTTACGAGGGAAATGCTTCATCACTGTACAGTAAACTGTCACCATTTTGAATTTTGAAAAAAAAAAAATAAATAAATAAATAATTTTTTTAATCGTAAAAATATTTTTTTCATGTAGTAGGAGGACACTGTTTTACACACACCAATTTTCATTACTGTTCAATATACAGTAATGGAGGAAAAAATGTAGAATATTTCCAAAAATTTTACTGCTGTGAGCTATACCTAACCCCTTAAGGTTCCGGTGAAGTGCTCCTTCCACTCCCCCGAAAGCGTACTGCGCCTTCTCAGACTGATGCTATCTGTAAGCCAGCAACAATACTACATCACACCGCACCGTTTTGGGTAAATACTATTGAAATTATTATGATTACTTTATTGAAATGTAGAGTAATGTTGTAATGATGGAGGAAAACAGGAGGACCACGATACTAGCCGTCAGGAGTCTTGACTTTATCCACCACAAATGGTTCCACTGCACCAAGATTCGAACCCGGGTCCACACTAATGTAAGTCAGTTTTCTGTCAAATGAGCAACCAAGACGACGACATATTGTTTTACTTTACGTTTTATTGTATATCTACGCATTTGTCTCTAACACGTAAATATACGACATGTAGGGTATCAAATGGGTTATGTTCTCTTGAAAAGCTGCGTAAAAACTCAAGTTACAGATGTTTGTATATAGCTATCAGAGCGGGTAGAAGAGAAAGTGACGCAACTTCCTCTAGTTCAGTGGTTCGTCGCCGAGTGGCGCTAGCTCTGTTCTTCGACGCAGTTTCAGGATCGCTATTCGAGAGAATGCAAAAGGTTTTAAAAATAACCCATTAGATAAGAATGTATTGTATTGTATTGTATTGTATTTATTAACATTCCATGGTATTCATACATGCTTACAGCTAGAATATGGAACAAGTCAAAAAAACTTAATACTATTAATTTATAGTCACAGTCTAGATGAAATATATACAGACGAGATTTACAATATAGTCTACTAGTACAACACATAGTTTTAGTATCATATTCATGAAGTGTTATTGAATGTCATGAATTCACCTACAGAATAGAAGGCGTGAGAAATTAGGTACTTCTTTAATTTGGCCCTAAATAATCTTATGTTTTGAGTTTCATTTTTTATATCGATAGGGAGGCTATTAAAAATTTTTACTGCCATATAACGCACTCCTTTTTGATAGCACGATAGACTTGCCGATGGAGTATGAAAGTCATTTTTTTACGTGTATTTATGCTATGAACTGTTGAATTAGTTACAAAGTTTTCACGATTACATACGAGGAAGACTATTAATGAAAAGATATACTGACAAGCCATGGGCATTATTTGTAGTTTTTTTTTTAAATAGTCCTACATGATTCCCTAGATTTGGCACCTACTATTATTCTAATTACTCTTTTTTTGTAATAGAAATATATTGTTACTATCTGTGGAATTTCCCCAGAATATTATTCCAAAACTCATTACCGAGTGGAAGTATGCAAAGTATATTGTTTTTAAGGTATTGATATTTACTATCTTTTGCATAGATCTAATAGCAAAACAAGCTGAATTTAGTTTGGGGGTAATTTATTTAATATTTTTCCAATTTAACACATTATCGATTTTTAAGCCAAGAAATTAGGTTGTTGTTGTTTCTAATAGGGATCTATTATTAATTATTGCGCTAGAAATTTGCGACGTTGAATTTGGACAGGATTTAAATTGAATTATGTTAGTTTTGTTACAATTTAATACTAATTTATTGACTGAGAACCAGTCAAATATTTTGAAGAGAATTTCCTCTGTTGAAGATTGGAATGTGTTGGAGTTATTGGCTGTAATTACTATACTTGTGTCATCTGCAAATAATATGGGATGACCTACATCTTTTATAAGGGGGGCAAGATCATTTATAAACACTAGAAAAAGTAGGGGACCTAATATTGATCCTTGAGGAATTCCATTATTAATAGTTCCCCATGTCGATGTACATTTCATAGTTATATTGATTTCAACTTTCTGTTTCCTATCTATGAGATATGAGTGAAACCATTGGTGTGCAACACCTTTAATTCCATAATAATCTAATTTATCTAGCAGCATTTTATGATTTATACAGTCAAACGCTTTGGATAAATCACAGAAAATCCCTCCAACTTGTAATTTTTTATTTACTGCCTCCAGAATTTTGTCAGTTAAATTTGTTCTGGGACTAAAATGTTGTATTTTTCTAGATGATAATATAATCTTTTATACATTACTTTTTCAAAGATTTTGGAGAACACTGGTAGAAGTGATATGGGTCTGTAATTTCCTGGAGACGTTGTTTCTCCCTTTTTGAAGATAGCAATAACCACTGAATATTTTAATCTCTCGGGAAATATACCATTGAACATTGAATAGCTACATAAATAACTTAATGGCCCAGCTATAATATGTGAACTCGCTTTTAATATTTGCTTGTTATTTCATCATACCCTGAGGAGTTTTTTGACTTTAGATTTTTAATAATTGCAATTATTTCTTGTTTGTTTGTTGGAAATATTTGAATATTTGGGAATTTTGTCGGAAAATATTATGTTAAAGAATCTAAACTATTAGTAACATTATCTTGGGGGATGTTGAGGTTATCAGTTATTGTAAGAAAATATTTGTTAAATATGTTTGCAATTTCATTTGACGTTTTTGTATTGTTAGATATAAGGGTATAGTTTGTTACTTTACTTTTTGATCGTCCACTTTCTTTTTTAATTATGTTCCAAGTTGTTTTGATTTTATTATCAGAGTTTTGTATTGTTGTATTATAGTGTAATTCTTTAGCTTTTTGAATTACTTTGTGTAATATTTTTGAATAATTTTATAGTGTTGTTTTAAGTTTGTATCATTACTATTTATGCTCTGTATGTATAATGATTTCTTGGTTTTGCATGAGATTTTAATACCTTGTGTAATCCATCTATTGTTACATATTGTTTCATTTTTATACTTAACAGGAAAACTGGATTCAAAAATATTTAGAAATGTTTTATGAAACTCGTTGAATTTACTGTTCATACCACTTTGACTGTATACTGATTCCCATGTTTGATTTTCAAGATTTATTTCAAAATCATTTAATGATTCCCTGTTTATATTTCTGAATCTCACTTTAGTTGGTTTTTTTTATGATGTGTTAACATTTATACTTAGGAGTTGACCATCGTGATCCGAAAGACCATTAATTATTGGGGTTGTTTGAGATATACCTATTTTTTCTTTTCCGATGAATATGTTGTCTATTGCAGTAGCTGAATCCCCTTGTATTCTGGTCGGAAAGTTTACTGTGTAAATTAAATTGAAAGATGCTAGCAATGAATTTAGTTTATCTTTCCTATTGATTTCTGTTAGATAATCGACATTGATGTCTCCGCAAATAATGAATTCACGTTTCAGTTTCTGTAAGTATTCTAGTGCCTTTTCCAATAAATGAATAAAATTTTCGCAGTCTCCAGATAGTGCTCTATATAGACATATTATAATGAAATTATATGTTTCATTTTCTAATTCAACAGCACAAATTTCTAAATCCCTGTCTTTGCAAAAATGTGAAAGATCAATATTTTTGAATTTAAGGTCAGATTTGAGAAATACACTCACGTCTCCATCCTCAAGAGTTTGTCTGCAGTAACTAGCACCTAATTTATATCCTTCCGGTGAGAGAGTACTTTGTTACAATACAGTATTTTACTTATTTAAAAAATGTAATATTATTACATTAACAAAATGTAAGCTATATAATACACCCCTGAATAGTAAATATAATAATTAAACGAAAATTGGAACATTGTGCCAGCTTCAACCAGAAATACGCAAAAACGAAATACAGCTTCGCAAAAATTAACATTTTTATGGCATTATAAAGTACGCATTGCTATATAATTATGTTTTTATACACAAGAAAGAATATAATATAATAAAGGAGATACTTCATTTTCGTTTTTATCTACTATTTACCCATTAGTTGCAGTTGTATCTGGTTTATACGTAATTCAGGGGGAACAAGAAATATTACTGCAACCCTAGATCATATATGTAACAGACAGGTCATCGCTATGTTAAAATCGTTTGCACTTTGAAGAGAACAACCGCCAGGATCGCCACCCGTCCGCCGTAAACGAATACGAGATGGCAGTACAGTCGATAATGTAATTGTGACTCCTTATGTAACAACTAGATGACAGCGTAGTAAACTTAACAAAAGTTGTTAACGTCAAAGCCTATAAGGCGGATCTATCTGGGATATATATGATCTAGGCTGCAACTCAGACTTACAAATTAAGCTTCGATATTATATCTACGATAATGCAAGTTTTGATCTTTTTAAATATCTAGGTTATTTTGTGTTTTGTAAAATTAAAACAATTTAGTAGCACTGTATTAAGTAGTTGTATGTTACTTATTGGAGAATATTAAATTAACGACTTTTCCATGAGACCTATTACTTTCTCATATGCTTGATCAGAAATCTCTTATGATGTGGAAACTAATAAACAAATGTAATAAAATTGTAAATCAGATTAAGCTGCAGTCTACATACAAAGCAGCATTATACTGTATTTTCGTTACTGTATTCTAAACGCTCTGTAACTATTTTGGGTTATATCAACGTAAAATAATCCCTTCAATTCTGAAACATAAAATCCGGAAAACAATGTAAATAATGATAAAGGCATCATTTAATAACATTCGTTTTCTTAGAATATCTCCATGTAATCTTTGTAACATCACAATACTTTCCATATACGTCATAAAATGAGAATAAAATGAGCGGAGGAAGGAGTTGTGTAATCGCTTCCGAAGCCCAGAACAGTAATATCGGCGTCGCTGCATCGAGTGTAATGATTTAGATGTTAGCGCTTCTCTCGTCACCGTGCTCAGAACAAAAGCCGATTGAACACGTCGCTGTTCATTGGTCTCCTCTCGGTAATGATTTCCATTACAAAAGACCGCTGCTCGGAAGAGAACCCTTGGACCGTAACCACGTTCGCTGCTATAAATTCTGTTTTATTCTTTGCACTTCTAGTAACTTAAACAGAATAGCTTTTCACGATAAGTGGCCAATAAAATGAATTCAAGGACTATTTAAGCTCATTCATGAAAAATGTAGCTATTTTACATTCCATGACATTTGTCAAGAATTATGGAGATATTATATCTGAACATAAAGTTGAGAAATCCAACTTTTTTCAAAAAACGACTCGCTGGTAATAACCTAACTCTCATTTCAACAACACCTACAGTATTTATGTAATATTTACATTTATAATGGTAATAATGGTAGAGTTGGCCTGGGTAGAGTAGTTGATATAGCGCTGGTCTTCTGTGCCCGAGGTTGCAGGTTCGATCCCGGCCTAGGTAGATAGCATTGCAGTCTGTTTAAATGCGAAAGGCTCATGTCAGTAGATTTAGTGGAATGTAAAAGAACTCCTTATTTACTTATAAATGGGTTTTAAGGAACCCAAAGGTTCATTGCCGCCCTCACATAAGCCCGCCATCGGTCCCTATCCTGTGCAACATTAATCCAGTCTCTATCATCATATCCCACCTCCCTCAAATCCATTTTAATATTATTCTCCCATCTACGTCTCGGCCTCTCCAAAGGTCTATTTCCCTCTGGTCTCTCAACTAACACTCTCTATGCATTTCTGGATCCGCCCATACGTGCCCATCTGAAACGTCTGGATTTAATGTTCCTAATTATGTCCCTCTTAGCCTCAAATATTTTCCTAAGGACCTTCTTCTCAAACACCCTTAATCTCTGTTCCTCTCTCAAAGTGAGAGTCCAAGTTTCACAACCATACAGAACAACCGGTAATATAACTGCTTTTATAAATTCTAACTTTCAGATTTTTTGACAGCAGACTAGATTACAAAAGCTTCTCAATCGAATAATAGCAGGCATTTCCCATATTTATTCTGCGTTTAATTTCCTCCCGAGTGTCATTTATATTTGTTATTGTTGAATCTCATAACCTTATTCTTTTGCTGTGGTCGTGCCAGATAATCAGTCCCATTCCGAGTCTTATTGTAAGGTTTCGTAACAAGCTGTTTTTTTATGGTGATGGGTTGTTAGCCCTTCGGCCAACCCCCAAGCTGGAGGTCCACCCCTTATCGGCTGTCCACGACTGCTTATTCAATATCTTCGCAGCTACCCTCCATATCTGGAGGCCGTCTCACAGTGGTCCGAATATTAAAAAAACATGGTCAAAAATATCTCCCTATTTACAATCTACATTATGCCATGCCCAATCAACAAATAATTGTTTAAAATGAGAAATATAATTAATTTTAGCGACTTACATCTATACCGGACCCCTCCTCCATCACTCGTCTTCAGAATCAGAATCTCCCGAGTCCTCGCTGTTGGGCCCTTCAGGTGTAGAGAGTAACTGGAGCACTTGCAGTGGTAACTGTGTTCTCTTCTTCTTGGGGAGTTCTCTTAGATTGGAAATTAAAGGGTCTGATGCAAGAAATAGTCTATGGAATAAGTCAAAGTTGGTAGTAATTCTTGACGTCTTTCTGGTGCGATCTTGTCGAAATCTTCGAACAGTTTTGTTTAATGATTCCATTGCTTCCTCGGATAATTCTCCTATTGGTAATAAAGCTGATTTTACAATAGATGCCCCATGAATAAGAATTTTGTGCATTGTTGGTGGCGTATAATACCATGGGTATAATTTGACGAACAGCTCTGCGGTCTTTCTGCAGTATATATATTGAATTGCGATTCACTTATATTTTGAAAACACGAAATTGTAGTAAGAATCACACTGAATCGTGAAATTAAACCATAGTCAATTCCAGTTATTTTAGATGCTTCTTTAGTATTTTCGAAAAATCTTCTTGCCGTGTTCCCATCATTTGTGGTTCCATATCCAGGCTTCGGTGTATCTATAATAAGCCCTAATCTATTTCGAAATGCATCTTGAATAGTTTTCTTTCTTTTCTTCATAATTTCTCGACTTCCATCTCGTACATTTGCCTTCCATTTTTTTAAATTCAAGCCGGTGCGGTTCAAAAAACCTTATATGTGCATGTAGAATTGATAATCCAAAGACAAAATTGGAGGTATCTTCTGACTGTTGTAAAAATTCAAGATTATTCATTTGTGAAATTTTTGCACCACAGATGTAGCACTTCATACTGGATGACTTGGCTAATGCATTGCCTATTTTCCCGTCTATCATAGTTAAAAGTAGTGAAAACTGAACTGCGATGTTACCTAATGTAAATGGTTGCAAGTCCTGTATCTGATTTTGTACAGATTCTCTCTCTGCTTGGACTATTTCCGTTGTCTCGTGTGCCCACTGAAGACGAATAGGTCTGCAGAACCGAGTTGATGAAGGACGGGAATTCCTCCATGCAACATCTCCACTTTCAGTATCAACCAAGCGTAGGGGAACCAATGACGTAGGAAATAAGCTTTCATTACTTTTCTCTTTTTGATTCCATATCTGTTTATATTGCAAATGACCTGAGCTTCCGTCAAAACCCCATTTACAATGCAACATGTAGTTTTTCTCCGTGTTACTTAAAGGTGAAATATTCAAGATTCTATAAGCTGTATGATGTAACAGAGACTGTAATTTGACCTCACATTCATTTTCGGTCACTTGTATGCCTTGGGAGTAAGTTTCTTTTTTAGCTTCTGAAACGGATTGATAACTGGGGCAGAGATCATGGTTATGTGTAACTGTCATTTTTCTTATTGTGTTATATTGATGTCTGGACAGATTTGAATCTATTATTAATGAAAGAGCTTCTTCATTTGTGAGTCTAGTACTTTCCTTTTTTTCCTTCCTCCAATAATCACGAATTCTTTTGCCTCTGCTTGGTGTTGTGGTTGTTACTTCTTTTAATAATTTGCCTGCTGCTTCATCACCTTCTGACCTTAAACTAATTACTGTAGCATAAGAGAGCTCTTCTGAAGACACATTTTCTCTCGTTTCTTTTGCTTTTCTTCGTTTATTTCTTTCACTTAATTCCCCAAATACTTTTGTAGGACGACCGCGACCCAGCTTTCCCGATGTGCTTGGAATGTCTGTATGTTTTTTCGGCGTTGATACACATAAAATATTTTCAATAATCAATGTTATATCATGATCTAACCAACGAGAATATTTGTTTGAAAAATTTGTTTCACTATAACCACACTTCACCCAGCGCTGATAATACGGAAGAAAAAAAATGTAGTCTAATGACATTGTATAACTTTTTTTGTAACACTACAATCAGTACCAATTTCAAATTTATTGGTCAAATATGACGTGATATAGTTTTCTTGTTGCTTACGCGATTTGTTTCTCCGTTGTCTAATTTTATGGTGAAGTTCACGGCGACTCACAGAAAAATTCATTTTGCACTTGCACAATAAACACACCTTAAACCACTAAACGTATCAAGATGACTGAATACAATTAGTGTTGCAGTCAGCTTGGAAAGAACCCCCTTTTAAATGGAAAGTAAACAGAACGCGAGTTATGACTATGAGCTGTCACAGTTATGGCATGTGAGGATTGAGGAAACAGCGCGCAGGGGTAGTCTTGGGCACATAGAGGTTACCCTTGGATAACCTTGGAGATAAAACCTTCAAAATTCCCTAAACGAAAGCTTCCCTTAACAGCTGTGTAAGTTTCACAGTGTACATATTTATACATTTTTTAAAAACTCTCTATATATTTAAGTACCTTTTTAAAAATAATGCTTGACTTTAAAAAATTCTAATTAATACTAAAACATAATATTAATTTAGGTGTTAGTGTGTATAATGTAAAAGACATATAACATTATATAATAAAAATATTTACTATTATTTTTATGCATTTTAAAACTTGATCAGGGCTCTTTTAAAATCACATCACTAAGGTAAAATTACACAAGTTAGATTTATGTCACTTTTGAACAAATATATCATGAAACCTGTATGTTATTATTAATAAATGACCTGTGATTTTTTAAGGTCAAGTATTGTAGAATTATTGGAATGTGATTTAAAGATTCTGTATCGAAGTTGAAAAATTGATTTTTGACCAGCTTTTAAGCGATCCGGACCACTGTGCGTCTCCTCTATCCGCAACCTGACGACGCGCCATGCCGTGGTAACAGGGACCCACAATTCATGGCGGAGACATACAGTAGTGTAAAGTTATTGCGAACGAAAATCACTTAGGGCGCGCTACTGAATCCACTCTGACTGTACTGTGGCTCATTTCAAAGTTTCATAATAAAGGTATAGGCACCAGGTGTGAAAGTATAAACGACAGAGAGTTATCGCAACTCACTCAAACGGGACAACAGAGAATCGTTGACTGGGCACTGCCATCACTGTTATACACCAAAAACGTTTGAGCCGATTGTACGCATTGAAACTCGATCAGTTTGCATTGTGGGTATCGTCTGTGGCAGGAAAGTATTTTTTTTTTTTTTTTTTTTTTTTTTGTAAGTTGCGTGTATGCTTTCTTCTTATTTGTGTTGTCTGCTTCTTCACTGTTGAATAAAAATTGATCTCAAAAGGTGAACACTTCCAATTTGAAAAATTAAGAATAATAAATTAAGGGGTTAGGTACAGCTTACAGCAGTAATATTTTTGGAAATATTCAACAATTTTTTCCTCCATTGATGTAATTTTGTACAATAATGAAAATTGGTATATGTAAAACACTGTCCTTCCGCTATATGAAAAAAATATTTTTACGATTAAAAAAAATGATATATATATATTTTTTTTTCAAAATTCATAAGGGTGGTAGTTCATTGTGCAGTTTCTCTCATAAGTCATAAACTTCTTAATTTTTTCATGTTCTCTCTCTTTCATTTTATTGTTGAAACTCATGTTTACAATATCATGCTCTTTCAACTACATTTCTTAATAAATGATATATATATATATATATATATATATATATATATATATATATATATATATATATATATTATTTTGTGTTAGAAAAAAAATACTGATATTTGATCATTTTTAAAATGAATTTATTTTTATCAATCTATCAAAGACAGAGAAGTGATTTTGCATCATATTGTAGATATGACATGCATAAATACACACAAAACATTTCATCACAGAATGTTGTATACTTTTTGAGTTATGTGGGAAACACGCTTCATCACTGCACAGTGAAATGAATTTTGAAAAAAAAAAATTGTAAATAATTTTTTTATCGTAAAAATATATGTATTTTTTTCATATAGTAGGACAGTGTTTTAAACATACTAATTTTCATTGTTGTACATGATGTAGTAATGGAGGAAAAAAAGTTGAATATTTCCGAAATTTTACTGCTGTAAGTTGCACCTAACCCCTTAAGAATCATCTCGCAAATTCTTAAAGATTCCCTGCAGATTATACAGTTTCATTTATACCACTCAGAAGGCGTTAATTAAGGATATGCTAATTTTAAATAAAATCTTTAATTTATAAGTATAATTTTACAGTCATCTTCTAAGATTTTATTTTATAATTGATAATCAAAGGTGCTTAATTATCACATTTTATTTTTATAACAATATTCATATTTAATTTATTATATTTGTTTGCTATTAATTTCCGGATCCTCGTGGTAATCCTTAATTAATCTCCCTCTCTCTCTCTCTCTCTCTCTCATCTACAAATATAACCCATAAATGAGATTTCATAACGTTATTTCAACTATAAAAGCAGTGGTTTAATTCTCCAAGATTTAAAAAAATCAATAGTTTTGTTGAATCATTCTGTTTGGATAGTCTTCATGAATACAAGCAATGAGTCTCAGAGATTGGAACCACTGTTGCATTAAAGAGAGAGAGGAGGGACGCGCGTTTTTGTGCATGGTTTCATTCAATGGCTCGACTCAAATATCCGCGTGCAGACGGTTATTCACTGTCACAGCCCGTCTGCCTGTCCTGAGTCCTTATTCCAGACACGTGTGTCCTCGGCACCAGGGGTCAGCAAAATATAAGGCGTTTATTGGTATAATTTGACCCTTAAATTCTTCCCAGACGAGTCATCATTCTAACAGCAGGACAATTGGGCATGGCAGCCGAATGCCACTCAGTATCTTAGGATCTTATTCCCACTTTCAACATTGCAATGAATGCTCTTTGCTGTGGTAGCGTTTCCACCAACAGCGTACTCGGGTTCAATTCCCGGTAGAAAAATACTTTTATTTACTTTCCTTACGCAATGATTATAATATGGCCTTTATCTAGCTGAACCTTCGCTGACCTTTGCTGTTTTATTATCTTGACCACACGACTGTATGAGTAGAAAATAAGTTATTTATTGGATATCCTGTTGAATATGAAAATGCAACGATACAATATATTCATTTACTCCCCCACCCAATTTTATCAACCTACTCATCCACCTACATCATCATCGACGTCATCGTCTCGTCATTGTCATCATTCTAACAGTTTAGAGTCCTAAAACACTGTTACTGTGTGAAAACTTTTCTTCCCATTTTTCAAGGCGCTTTAATCACCCCATATCGATTTGTAATTGAAGGGTTCAGAGCCATAGTGGGCCAAGCGCCATTTTTTAAAAACGGAGAAAGCAAGGGCTAAATTTAAGTGAATGCCACAGTTTAATGAAGACTGACATATCATTTAGTTTTAATGTGTGTACTTTATATTATAGGGATACCACTTTGTAAATGCAGTTGTAATGCGCATGCGCTAATCTCCCCTCCACAGTTCTTGTTCATGGTGAACGCTGAGTTCGTAGGGTGTACAGTTGCGCCAAAGTGAGGTAAAGTGGTAGTATAAAATAAATAAATGAATACTAGTAATAGTGCTGTGTGTTTAAGTTATAACCAGAGTATTGGCATGTCTTTACGTGAGAAATATTGTTTGATCATATACTCATGGATGAATATTCCCCCGAAAAATAAAGGAAATTATGTGAGCATGTGCCGAAAATAGAAGACAAATATTTTGACCAGAAGTGTAGGGTTGAAGCGGAAGTAAACAACGCAATCCAATAAGAGTCACGATAATAGCGGCCTATACCGCCAACTTCGGTTAAGACAAAGATTTTGATTGGTGATCGACGTTGGGGAACACGCAGCGAGTGTGGGAGAAGGAAATAATTTAGGTTCCAGCCATAGCTGCCTTTTCTAAGTGGTCTAGCTATTCTTGCTATATGTTTCCATTGAATTATGGTAATAACTTTATTTTAACCCTTGTTTTCTACGGTTTTAGTAAATGGCGCTTGGCCCACTGTGGTTCTGAACCCTTCAATTATTCAAGATTGATAGGTTATAGATATTTTTGCTTTGGACATTCGAATAACATGTTTATGACAGTTATTATGATATTTAAGTATATACAGAGTGTGTCAAAAGCCAAGATCAATTGTTATGGAGGTTATAGAGCACCATCACGTCTTTAATGATTGACGAATTCACGAATTTAAAAAATATATATTAACACATTTTGCAGTAAACAAGGTCCTCCATCACGTCTTTAATGATTGACGAATTCACGAATTTAAAAAAATATATATTAACACATTTTGCAGTAAACAAGGTCCTCAATCACGTCTTTAATGACTGACGAGTTCTCGATTTTTTTTCAAAAAAGTGTATTAACATATTTTTCAGTAAATCAGGTTCTTCATCACGTCTTTAACGATTAACGAATTCACGAATTTGAAAAAAAAAAAAAAAAAAAAGTATTAACATATTTTGCAGTAAAGCAGGTCCTCCATCACGTCTTTAATGATTCACCTTACCTTTTGATACATCCTGTTTACCAGATACCTACATAGTGATACACGCTGTATACCAGATACCAACATAGATCTATATGTCTATACAATCTAATCTATGCTATCTCCCTGGTTGAGTGTTAGAGAAGGTTGTATGACCTTACTATACCAGATTAAATAAACCATTATTATTATTATTATTATTATTATTATTATTATTATTATTATTATTATTATTACTATTATTACATGTATGGTGGGTCCCTATCACCACGGCATGGCGCGTCCTCAGGTTGCGGATAGAGGAGACGGCCTCCAGATATGGAGGGTAGCTGCGAATATATTGAATAAGCAGTCGTGGACAGCCGATAAGGGGTGGTCCTCCAGCTTGGGGGTTGGGGGTTGGGCGAAGGGCTAACAACCCATCACCGTAAAAAAACAGCTTGTTACGAATCCCTACAATAAGCCTCGGAATAGGACTGATTCTCTGGCACGACCATAGCAAAGGAATAAGGTTTGAGATTTGGCATTTGGAACGTAACTAGTCTTTATAGAACAGCAGGGGTAACATTAGTAGCAAAAGAACTAGCTAGATATAGAATAGACTTCGTGGGGGTACAAGAGGTTAGGTTAGATGGGAATGGCATATCACAAATAGGAGATTACTTGTTGTATTATGGGGAAGGAAACAATAATCACCAATTAGGAACAGGATTCTTTGTTCATAAAAGAATAAAATCAGCAGTAAAAAAGGTCGAATTTATCAGTGACAGGTTATCATATTTAGTACTTAAGGGTAGATGGTGCGACATCATAGTTATAAATGCTCACGCCCCTACAGAAGAGAAAGACGACCATATAAAGGATAGCTTCTATGAGGAATTTGAACATACTTTTGATCAGTTCCCTAGATACCACATGAAAATTTTATTGGAGGATTTCAACGCTAAAGTAGGACGGGAGGATATTTTTAGACCAACTATTGGAAAAGAGAGCCTACACGCAATTAGTAGTGACAATGGAGTTAGATTAGTCAACTTTGCCACATCGAAAAATTTAATTGTCAAAAGTACAACATTCCCCCATAAGGATATACATAAATATACTTGGACTTCTCCAGATGGATTGACACACAACCAAATAGATCACATCTTGATAGATAAACGGAGACATACTAGTATAGTAGATATTCGAACTTTCAGGGGTGCAGACTGTAATTCTGACCATTATTTGGTGATTGGAGAATTAAGAGAAAGATTATCAGTAGCCAAGCGAGTAGAGCAACAAGTTAATATTACTAAATTCAATATTTTGAAATTAAAGGACGAGGAAGCTAAGCAAAATTATCAGGTCGAAATTTCGAATAGGTTTGCCACTTTAGAAAGTTCCGACGAAGTTGAGAAAGAATTAGATGTTAATAGCGTGTGGGAAAATATCAGAGATAGTATCAAAATTGCAGCTGAGCAGAGCATAGGTTATTATGAAACTAAGAAAAAGAAACCGTGGTTTGATGAAGATTGTTGCATGGTAGTAGAAAGAAGGAAAAAGGCAAAATTGAAATTCTTACAGGATCCAGTTGAGGAGAAGAGAGATAATTATTTCAATGAAAGACGGGAAGCAAGTCGTATACTTAGGAATAAAAAGAGAGGTTACTTGAAAGAAAAACTGAATGAGGTAGAAACAAATAGTAAGAATAAAAACATTCGAATTTATATAAGGGTATAAAGGAATTTAAGAACGGATATCAGCCAAGGGTAAACGTGATCAAGGATGAGAATGGTGACTTGCTTGCAGACTCTCCATCAATCCTAAACAGATGGAAAAACTATTTTGCGCAACTACTAAATGTACATAGGCCAAATAGAAATGATCGGGACGAAATTGAAATACAAACTGCTGAGCCATTTATACCCGAACCCACGCTTTCAGAAGTCAAAATTGCGACAGAAAATCTGAAAAAGTACAAGTCTCCAGGTATCGATCAAATTCCAGCAGAATTAATACAAGAGGGTGGAAGTGCATTATATAGCGAAATTTATAAACTTGTACTTGCAATTTGGGAAAATGAAATTGTACCAGAACAATGGAAGGAGTCCATAATTGTACCTATTTTTAAAAAGGGGGACAAAACCAACTGTGGTAACTTTCGAGGAATATCACTTTTGTTGACGTCGTACAAAATTTTGTCCAATATTCTTTTGAGAAGATTAACTCCGTACATAGATGAAATTATTGGGGATCATCAGTGCGGTTTTCGGCGTAATAGATCGACTATTGACCAGATTTTTTGTATTCCACAGATAATGGAGAAAAAATGGGAGTACAAGGGTACAGTACATCAGTTATTCATAGATTTCAAAAAGGCATATGACTCGGTTAAGAGGGAACTATTATATGAATTTAGACATCGGATTTTTAGGCACTAAAAATTGCAGTTTTAGGCGCCTAAAATAAGCTCAAAATTTGTAAAATTAGGCTCTATTTTAATGAAAATAGGCATTTTAGGCACATCAAGATATCATACTTATTTCTTTCACAGAAATTTTTAGTTATACACTAAAATACGTACGCACAAAAAAGTATGTTTAAACATTAAAAAAGAATACTGTATTATATTTATAAACAGAGCTGCACAAATTTAATATATTGAAACTAATGAAATAATGATTATTGATATCAAGATTACTCATTTTAAGTTATTGAAATTCAGTTCCATGCTCAGACTTTATTATAATTATCTGCACAGTACACCACCAGAATTTTTTCTAAATTCTCCACAGTTAACCTTTGCCTTTTGTCACTGAGAATCATTTTGAAAGCAGAAAAACTTCTTTCAACCGAAACTGATGTGAGAGGCGCAAATTTTAAATTAGGTACAATAGAAACATCAATACTTACTGGAACATTTACACTTTCCCCCGATATCACTCTTGATACTTTTTCCAACAATGAAAATCCTACATTCTTATTTAGTACGTTGTCCCACTTATTTTTAACTTTTTTCCCAGTTTCGCCCAAAGCAGAATGTATGTTCACTTGAGCTTCCTTTACTATTGCTATTTGGCTACAAAGAGATTGTTTTTCACGTTCTAATTATTCAATGCTTGCAGGTATGAAAGAAAAGTTTGATGTTATGTAGGCAATATCGTTTTTCACTCGTGAGTCATTCAGACAATCTTTCACTGCTTTCACACACGCTGCACTATCAGTTTCAGGTAATTTATCAATAACTGTGACCACTTCTTTAAAATACTTAGAATAATACACCACTGACTGAATCAAGGTTCCTCATCGTGTAACAACCGGCTGAGGTGGGAGTGGGATATCTGGAAAGTTCTCTCTGAATATTGAAATCCTGGATGGGGCTTTACAAAAACATTTTTTGTGTTAGAAATAAACGAATTGACAAGAGGAAATTCATTCCGGATTGTTTCAGAAACCCTGTGAAGGCCCTGTGCTAGACAGGTTACATGCGTGAGGTTAGGATAAAATGTTTTAAGAAATGGAGCTGCAGCAACCATGTATGAGGCAGCATCAGTACAAAACAACAGAACTTTAGAATCGTCTATATTACCTGAGTATAAAGACTGTAGGCCTTTATTTACAAAATAAGCAATGGCTTGGCTATTCACTTTCGAAAGTTCCTTAACACATACGAGGTGTGGAATTCAAGGTCCATCAGGACTAAGTTTTCCTACTACCATATTTGCTATATACCTATTCATAGGATCTGAGGTTTCATCCACAGAGACCCATATGTAAGAATCACCTATATCCTCCCGAATGGAAGCTAAAGTTTCATTGTATATTCTGTCTAAGTAATTTTTTCTTAGGGTCGACTCAGATGGGATATTTTGTTTGCAGTATTTTTGTAAAAACTGTCTTAAAACCGGATTTTCAATTGCATTCCAGGAAATGTTAGCAGCAACAAACGCTCTGGTTAAATCAGCATAGAAATTGCTGCTGAGATTGGATGAAGTAGGCTGTGTTAGTAAAGTTTGTTGCAGTTGATTTTTCTGCTGAGCTTTAGCCTTATGAGCCGCTTCTTGCACATGCTGCTTTAGGTGGCACTTCTTTTCTTGCGAAATCTAAAAATGTAAAGTAAACTGAATTAAAATAAAATCCTAATTGTTGTATTGCCGTATTCCTATCACAAAGTTAGTGGGTTCGAACAATCAAAATTTTAACGACCTGCAAATACTTTAACTATCGCAATTTAAAAGGTAAAAGTGTAGTGGTCTTAAAAAGAATTATACCTCAGGATAGCTCAGTCAATGTATAAATATTATAGGCCTACTCATTAAAATTAATAGAATTTATATATTTCAACTATTGTTACATACCTGTTTGCTACAAATCTTGCAGAATATTATTTTTCCATCATAAGTGAATTCTGAATATTCTGTTAGCCATTGCCGGATCAATGTAGATTTTGCACTTATATTTTTCGGCATTATCGCGTTAAACTTCACAGGAAAACGTCCTACCGCTCAAAACTTCTCAACACAAATAAGGTGAGGGAAAGAGCAACTGTTAACGAGCATTCAAATGAACCGTTGTTATTGAGATTCAATTGGACAAAAATACAAAGTTCCACTTATTGTTGCATTTCCTGGTAGTGTTAACACTAGGAGGGCCATTCTTTTAAATATTTTGTAACGGTTTACCCTCTAAATTCGCAGTTTTACGACTTTTCATAAATATTTCAAAAACACTCTTTCTCCAAAAATTGTGATTTTATGACACTCTGAAGGGCAGTACAGCTAATCGGTTTCAGACCGAAAACAGTCATTTTTATAGTATAGTATATCTCTGAATCGGTAGCAGCACATGTTGTGATTGTTGCTTGCTTCAAAACTAAGGTTGGTTCTTTGTCGGCATTTATGCCTCCAAACATGTTAAATTCGGTGAAATCTATTGCGAGTGTCGTGAGATTCAAAACATTTTGTTTCCTTTATCAATGGTTTCATGGCCAGTGTGAAGCAAACTTTCCACTTTTTAAATGCCTTAAATTTCGCAGTGAATGCATGTATAAATTATAAAAAGTAAGAGTAAAATGCGAAACTTTACAGTGAGTTAGGCATTTTTAGGCGAATATTAACAAATTAGGCTCTAATAACCGTTTTAGGGCATTTTAGGGCACTATAAAACTCTTTGAATACCTTTCAATTTCCATGAAACACAAATATTAATAATTATTTTTACTTTTCTCCTAAAGAAACAAAATAGGCATTTGCCCTAGAATCCGATGTCTGTATATGATATTCTTATTGAATTTGGTATTCCCAAGAAACTAGTTCGATTAATTAAAATGTGTCTCAGTGAAACATACAGCAGAGTCCGTATAGGTTAGTTTCTATCTGATGCTTTTCCAATTCACTGCGGGCTAAAGCAGGGAGATGCACTATCACCATTACTTTTTAACTTCGCTCTAGAATATGCCATTAGGAAAGTTCAGGATAACAGGCAGGGTTTGGAATTGAACGGGTTACATCAGCTTCTTGTCTATGCAGATGACGTGAATATGTTAGGAGAAAATCCACAAACGATTAGGGAAAACACGGAAATTTTACTTGAAGCAAGTAAAGCGATCGGTTTGGAAGTAAATCCCGAAAAGACAAAGTATATGATTATGTCTCGTGACGGGAATATTGTACGAAATGGAAATATAAAAATGGGAGATTTATCCTTCGAAGAGGTGGAAAAATTCAAATATCTTGGAGCAACAGTAACAAATATAAATGACACTCGGGAGGAAATTAAACGCAGAATAAATATGGGAAATGCGTGTTATTATTCGGTTGAGAAGCTCATCATCTGAAAGTTAGAATTTATAAAACAGTTATATTACCGGTTGTTCTATATGGTTGTGAAACTTGGACTCTCACTCTGAGAGAGGAACATAGGTTAAAGGTGTTTGAGAATAAGGTGCTTAGGAAAATATTTGGGGCTAAGCGGGATGAAGTTACAGGAGAATGGAGAAAGTTACACAACACAGAATTGCACGCATTGTATTCTTCACCTAACATAATTAGGAACTTAAAATCCAGGCGTTTGAGATGGGCAGGGCATGTAGCACGTATGGGCGAATCCAGAAATGCATATAGATTGTTAGTTGGGAGACCGGAGGGAAAAAGACCTTTAGGGAGGCCGAGACGTAGATGGGAGGATAATATTAAAATGGATTTGAGGGAGGTGGGGTGTGATGATAGAGACTGGATTAATCTTGCACAGGATAGGGACCGATGGCGGGCTTATGTGAGGGCGGCAATGAACCTTCGGGTTCCTTAAAAGCTATTTGTAAGTATTATTATGATTATTACTATTATTACTATTATATTGAATAACTCTTCTCGGGTTCTCAGCCAGGTGAGTTGGAGATTAGCTACCAAGCTTTCGACGGCTAGCTCTGCCATCTTCTTCAGGGATGAAGTGATGTGGGACGAAAAATCGAAAGAGGGAATTGGGAGGAAAATTTTAAAGGTACGCAAAACGCGTCCTTGCAAGGGGTTGGCGGCTGTACGAAACTAAATATGTGAGCTCCAAGCCTGTTGGCCACTAGTCTCACTCCGGATTACGTTGCTCCACTGAAGGAGCTCTAGAAAATTTTGGGCTACTGCAGACTTATCAGGATAATATAGTCTTATAGTCCTGATAAGTCTGCAGTAGCCCAACACAGCCTAGAAACTGGTCACAAGATAGATTTCGGCGCCACCACCATCTTGGACAAGACAACAAGTTACTGGGACTTAGTTATCAAGGAAGCCATCGAAATCCAGCTAGATGGCAATAATTTCAACAGAGACGGGGGTCTACAGCTGAGTACAGCATGGAAACCTGCCATCAATACGCTTAGACCACCAGCACACGGCAGACAGTCGGGACCAGCAAGTAGCTCCTGATTGGCTGCCGTCTCCACCAACCGGAATGCGCCTGGCGGTCGGGACTAGGAACTAGCTCCTGATTGGCCCGCAGCGGGAAGCCCTACTTTTGCATATATACCGGTTAGACGTGGTCCCACATCACTTCATCCCTGAAGAAGATGGCAGAGCTAGCCGTCGAAAGCTTGGAAGCTAATCTCCAACTCATCTGGCTGAGAACCCGAGAAGAGTTATTCTAAATCAAACGCCGGGAAAGCCTCAAGTCATATATTCTTTATCGTCCTATATATCCATTTCTAGCATGATTTACCACAAGTGCAGACTTTAAACTGTTTGGCATACACCAAACGTACATGATGAGATTTCCATGATGGGTGAACAGGACGATACCGGCCCTTCTTTTAAGAAAATACTGCCATAGGCGAGATGTGAACCAATGCTCGTGTCTTACGCATACCGAAGAGCAAAACTAAGATTTCATTTTCCACTGCCATGCACACACCCCTGGATAATTTGGTAACAGTGCTACATAAAGAACAGTAAATACAGGAGGCGTATCATTTGAAAGCTGGTTGAAACTGAAAGAGAGGCTAGAGGAAGCTCTGGCGTGTTCGATTACATAAAGGGATGCACTCCGCTCTTCATTTGTTCTCCATTTCCCACCATATCTCTTTAACGCTCTGTTCTGGTGAATCCGGTAACATGAAACGATTCTGAGATGCTGGTAGTAAGAAAGGATTGCAGAAAAAATTAAGAAAAGGAAACCTTACGAATCCGTGTTTTATACTTCTCCGCTACAGATGAAATTACAGAAGAAAATACAGGCTTTAGTAGCATGGGTATTGTGTTTAACAATTTTTCATCGATACAAGTACTACCACTACACCAAAAAAGTGACAGAGGGTTTAAAATGTTCCAATGATTGCGGGAAAAGTCTATACTCGAACTGAAGTAATAAAATGTAATATGTACAGTCCCAGAAACAAAAAATAGTCCGCCTATTCAAGTTCCTTACATAAAGCACGATTCACACCACAACGGTTTTCAACCCAGTATTATTTGAATAGCATTACCGGAAGGCATTTCACAACTAATGCAAAAAGCATAAAATTAATCGGAAAACAATATCAAATTAATGCATAAGAGTCATTATTAAACAAACACGATACAGTACATTTAAGCCTACAGAGGAAATTCTTCCAATAATTTAGGTGAAATCGCTGTATACAGACGAATGAACGGAGAAGCAGACAGAAAAGACAGACAAATGGAGAGAAAGACGGAATACACAAATAACTTCTTCATCAGTGTTGATGTAACAGAGTACCGTATTTCTATAAAAAAGTATCTAAATTGTTTTGACGTAGAATTACGTATTTACGTATAAGGAGGGGTAACTTTGGAATTGATCGTTACATAAAAGTACGACCTACTCTCGTCTTGTTTTCATTCTATTCCCCTTGTTCTCCTCGTCTTCCTCATTCTCATATTCCTCCTGTTCTCTTATACCCCTGTTCTCGAATTCCCTCTGTTCTCGCATTCCCTCTGTTCTCCTTATATTCGCCTTATACTTCTTATATTTGCCTTGGTCCTCTCATATTCCCCTTGCTTTCATTCTATTCCCCTGGTTCTTCTTGAATTCACTTTTTCCTGACGTTTACCTTATTCCCCTTGAATTACGTATTTACGTATAAGGAGGGGTAACTTGGGAATTGATCGTTACATAAAAGTACGACCTACTCTCGTCTTGTTTTCATTCTATTCCCCTTGTACTCCTTGTCTTCCCCATTCTTCTCATATTTCTCTTGTTCGCGTATACCCCTGTTCTCGAATTCCCTCTGTTCTCCTTATATTCGCCTTATACTTCTTATATTTGCCTTGGTCCTCTCATATTCCCCTTGCTTTCCTTGTATTCCCCTGATTCTTCTCGAATTCACTTTTTCCTGACGTTTACCTTATTCCTCTTGTTCTCATTACATTCGCCTTGTTCTCATTGTATTAAGTACCCTAGTTCTCATTGCAATTCCATTGTTCATTTTGTATTCTCCCTGTTCTCTTTGTATTCCCCTTGTACTCATTGTATTCTCCACGTTTTCCTTGTAGTTTCCCCGTTATCCTTTTATTCCCGTCGTTCTTTCCTCTTGTTCTCCTTGTCACGAAAAGAGCGCTTGCATCATTCGGCGGCTCGTGCACCGATATGGTTTTAGTAAGAAATTTTAACGGCTTGTGATGCAACTATCACATAATTATTACACTTTTTATATGACTAGCCACCCTATTCTTGTGTGTGATTCCACAGAATCTCTGGAGTGTCGTGTTTTGTCGACCAATAAATCGTACTCCTAGTAAAATAATGTCGTAACTCGAAAATTGTGATTTCGAGGGCATAGTGTGAAACTAACGTAGGCCTAACTACAAAAATGTTCATTTTTAGGTTTTTACACCAATCGATAATAATTGGATACTTAACAGTAGGAAGGTGTTACGTGCCAAAATTTAAAGAAAATGTGATATTTCACTAGAATGTTGAAATTTTCCAAGGGGCTTTAGGCCTACATATCAACATGGCAAGAAAAAAAAATGTTTCATTGATAACATTTTTTCCATTAAGAATTACTGTATAATACTTTTGCTGATAATAGGGCTAAAAGCTGACAATTAGAATAAATAAAATCATATTATAATTTTACACATATTAAACTGCCGAAAAACGATAAAAACAATTTTTTTTTCAAAATTCCGTGTACAAACTCCCCTTAATAAAGAAACATATTTTTCTGGAACCAAAGGCCTATATGTTTTAAGTGATTAGAGTGGAGATTCATTTGGGATAGGGTTTATAACAACATTTCTCTTGTCTCAGAGTTTACTTTCTTTAAAATTTTTAAAGTTTTATGTCTTGGTAATGTTAAATCTCTTTCTAATCTTGAAACAAAATCATTCCATTTCTCTCTGTGGCCCTTCCTTGATTTTCTCATTTTGCAATTGCCCGCTTTCTTTTATATTCTATTTCATCTTCAAGTTTTTTTTTAGATATAATTATATCATCTTCTTATTCACCACCACAAGACCGGCAGTTCCCATGCATGTCACTTCTCAAAATTCGTCTCGTCATCTCCCTATGGGTCCCTTTCTATAGATCTCAAATCCTCCACGTTTATTTTCCGACATTCCCTCAATTATTGATATTTAATGATTGCAATTGCCTATAATATCCATTCTAAAATTAAGTAGGTAGGCATCTGATTAAGGGAACGGCGGACGAACAGGAGATTATAGATTTAAGTTATTACTGTAAAACAAATATTAAAGAATAATGTTATGTTGCGCCTATCGCTATCCGTTCACAACGTTAAGATCAAGTTTCTCATATTCCGACACAATGACTGTGCATAGCAAGTGACGATGTATTTAAAATGCAAGTTGAAAGTCGTGGGGATGGCAGAGTTCCAAGACGGGTCCTGAAATAGCGGCATGAGGGAAACCAAATCTCTAGCACGAATCTTATCAACTGCACAGAAACCGAAGGCAGCAATAGTCAACTTCTTACCGGATTACGCGGTTTCTATCCAAACCAAGAAGTGTTATTTCGATCAACTTACATTATCTATTTCTTTGATCGCGTTTTGATTTGAAGCAAATGTTATTCGATGATAATGATGATAATAACTGTTAATTTCCTACAAAATGATTGGCCTACATGTGGAGTCGGCCTGGGTGGCGCAGTTGGTAGAGTTTTTTTTTTTTTTTTTTTTTAAGTTTAGGGACTCATAGCCTATTACACTGGTCAACAGCCGTTTTGTGTCAGACATAAAACTAACAAATTCTTACTAATTTCGAGCTCCTGAATTTAAAAATAACAAGCAAAATGTTCCATCAATTCGGGTTTTCGAGATGCCAATATAATTCATTTTCTATGCATTTTATTTAAAAAAAAATCACCGCATTTCGTGTGTAACTATTTTGTTTTACAAATGTGACTACCCATTATATGAAAACAATATCAGTATAAGTAGGCCATCATGTTAGAAGCACTTGTAGAAACGGAAATTATTTTATTGCCCTTTTACGAGTATATTTGGAGGGGGTAAAACAGATTCGCGGTATGAATTCGCTTGAATTTATCTGATTTTTACTTGAGATGTGCATTTCTTTCACTGTGAGGTTGAATGGCATTACTGTAGTTCATATTTGCAATAGACTACCCTGTCGAAACCACTTCTAGAAGCGGAAATTGTTTTATTGCCCTTTTCGGTTCCATTTGTAGGGGAAGAAACAGGTTCGCAGTATGAAATCGCTTCAGTTTATCAGGCGATTTCCGTGGTGTTAGTATTCTTTGTAAGACGTGTATTTCTTTAAAGTGTGCTTTAATGATAATATTCAAAGTACGAATGGTTTATATGTGCGGATTTGAAGGTTGTAGCATTGATTCTTGGAATGAAATTAGGCTACACATAATTTTGCTGCTTTCTGTGCGAATGGGACAGTCGCGCTCGAGATAAGCATTATAAAATAGAAGTATGACCAACACAACAATCACTAGAGCCAGGGAAGAAAAATATTATACCTCAACCCCTTGTACCTCAAAGTAAAGTAATTTTACCCCATTTACACATTAAGTTAGGATTAATGAAGAATTCTGTTAAAGGGATGAATCATGAAACAAGCATTTAAACATATCCAGGAAAAAGTTTCTGCTCTTAGTGACTCAAAAATAAAAGAGGGAGTTTTCAATGGACCACACATTAGAGAAATAATGAAGATCAATCACTTCGAATCTTTGTTGGAGGGAAAAGCGAGAGCCGCCTGGATTGCATTCAATGAGGTTGTACTAAATTTTCTGGGTAACCGTAGAAGTAAGAACTATGAAGAACTAGTGTAAAATTTACTGTTGGCGTATGAAACTATGGGTCGTAACAAGTGCCTGGAAATTTACTTCCTTCACTCCCATCTCGACTTTTCCCCCGAGAATTGTGGCGATTTCAGTGATGCGCATGGTAAGCGCTTTCATCAAGAAATTTCAATTATGGAAAAAAGATACGAAGGACAGTACAGACTATTGTTGGACTTTAGTCCGCGATGTACCTGATGTCTAGTATAAAAAAACATTTAGGAAAAGAAAGCTGTGATCTTCTGAACTGTGAGTATTTAACCTTACTGTCATTATATAAAACTATTTTGAATAGATATAAATTCGAAAATTTCTCAAAAACCGTAATCAAGTACTGTTTTTTAATGTCATATTCACATTCAGGAGGTTCAAATTATATAGAAAACATGTATCACATGCCCAGCGTAAAAAAGTTAAAATTTGTTACGCAGTGTTATCATGATAAACTTTTCAATTCTGTGTTTTATGTGTTAGCACTATGAGCTTCTAGAATGATTCTATTGTATTTTCAAGAATGTTGTTCTCTCCTTGTCAAAATAAAACCCCAAGTTTAACTATACTCAGTTTACCTCATAGCTGGGGATATTGAGGTATAATATGTATTACTGAAGTAAAACATGCTTTAAAGTTCTTATAAAATGAAATTATATTAACCACAGGTTAGTGTATGTATCCTAGAACGGAATGTAGAGGTTAGGTAGGCATTTAAATATTTTACTTAAACTTCAGTGCCTGAAGTTGCGGGTTCGATCGAGGCTCAGGTCGATAGCATTTAAGAGTGCTTAAATGCGACAGTCTCAAGTCAGTAGATTTACTCGGATGTAAAAGAACTCCTGCGGGACAAAATTCCGGTACACCGGTGACACTGATATAATATAACCTCGGCAATTGCGAGCGTCGTTAAATAAAACATAATTACAATTTTACGATACATGTGGACACATTATGACTAAGAAAATCTCAACATCGCTAGTCGTCGCTCTTTTAACCTAAAATTCGACTCCAGAGAAATAATGAAATCTGATGTAAGCCCTAAGTCCTTCGGATTCCAGTAACAAGAATATGTGAAACTCTTTATGGGCATTAGACATCATTTCACACTACGTTTGGGGCAACAATACACGATATAAATTTGGTATGTATTGTATGTAGGGTGGGATAATTTGTATATAAAACAGTCTTTTTTAAGTTTAGAGACCAACAGTCTATTATCATGATAAACTTTTCCAGTCAGTTTTTTATATGTTAGAACTGACATCTTCTAAAATGATTCTATTGCATTTTCAAGTATGTTGTTCTCTTCTTCAAGTATGTTGTTCTCTCCAAAGTTTAACTATACTCAATTTACCCCAAGGATGGGGGGATATTTGGGTATAATGTATATTATTGAAGTAAAGCATGCTTTAAAGTCCTTATAAAAACAAATTATCTCCACCACATAAAAATTTTAAGCCAATAGCTAAGTTCTTGATAAGACTTATTTTGTAAACTTAAAATATCACACATTACAATCAGGGACAGAAAAAACTTCGGGTATTTATTTGTCTTTCACCAGTCCATAATTTGTATAGGCTACATGGCATGATCTGCAACGAAAATTAAGTTAGTTACCAATTAACCTATAATTATACCCGAATTACCCCACGTTTGTAAATTATAATTTACTGACAAACTATTAATGATATATTAATTTATTATTAAAAACATGTTCTAAACCAGTGTAATGTGCACATGAACGAATTTGGTTCCTGTATTACAGCTGGTTCCCCATTAATATTACTTTGGATGTGATGGATCACTTCATACACTGGTAAACAAGAAACTTTTTTTTTTACCAGACAGTATCAGTGTGATTAACACAAATTTTTAATATTCCATGATAAGCAATTGTGAAATAAACAATATATAACTAAATTGGCATGTGTTTGAAGATTGGGTAAAGTTTTATTTAATAAATTGTATGTTATACCCAAATTACCTCACCATACCCAAATTACTCTGACCGCAACTATTGTATGTATGTATGTATGTATTTTTTATTTTAGTAGGTTATTTTACGACGCTTTATCAACATCTTAGGTTATTTAGCGTCTGAATGAGATGAAGGTAATAATGCCGGTGAAATGAGTCCGGGGTCCAGCACCGAAAGTTATCCAGCATTTGCTCATATTGGGTTGAGGGAAAACCCCGGTAAAAACCTCAACCAGGTAACTTGTCCCGACCGGAAATCGAATCCGGGCCACTTGGTTTTGCGCCCATACGCGCTAACCATTACTCCACAGGTGTGGACTGTATGTATGTATGTATGTATGTATGTATGTATGTATGTATGTATGTATGTATGTATGTCAAAATACTTACTTATGGCTTTTAAGGAATCCGGAGGTTCATTGCCGCCCTCACATAAGCCCGCCATTGGTCCCTATTCTGAGCAAGATTAACCCAGTCTCTATCATCATAGCCCGCCTCCCTCAAAACCATTTTAATGTTATCCTCCCATTACGTCTCGGCCTCTCCAAAGGTCTTATTCCCTCCGGCCTCCCAACTAACAATCTATATGCATTTCTGGATTCGCCCATACGTGCTACATGCCCTGCCTATCTCAAACGTCTGTATTTAATGTTCCTAATTATGTCAGATGAAGAATACAATGCGTGCAGTTCTGCGTTGTGTAACTTTCTCCATTCTCCTGTAACTTCATCCCTCTTAGTCCCAAATATTTTCCTAAGAACCTTATTCTCAAACACCCTTAATCTCTGTTCCTCTCTCAAAGTGGAAGTCCAAGTTTCACAACCATAGAATACAACCGGTAATATAACTGTTTTTTAAATTCTAACTTTCAGATTTTTTGACAGCAGACTAGATGACAAAAGCTTCTCAACCGAATAATAACAGGCATTTCCCATATTTATTCTGCGTTTAATTTCCTCCCGAGTGTCGCAAAATATATACAGAAATGAAAATCCTTACATATGTAAAGTCGTGTTGAGATACGAGAAATCTACATTAATCTAATCCATTTACGAGTTATTTCCACTACGTGTTTGATGTGTTATTAAACACTTGAGGTAAGCGCAAAAATATAATAGCCCAAAATCCATCACAGTTCGAAAATACGACTTTAATGTAAAACCTGGACTGCTTGTACCTATTTTTCTTTTTAATACACATACTTTACTTACAGGATATTGGATTATATACGGCAAAAGATCCATGTAACTCCTCACCTTGGCGCTACTGAGTAATAGCTTCAACGTCTTGAGAATATTGTGCCTGTTAAATGGTTCTTGTGTAGGAAGGGGAATATGACCACATTTCTGAAATGTCAGCGACGACGTGCTCCTTTACAGCACGTACAGATTTCACAGGAATTCGCTTGGTTTAATATAGAATCTCTTCGCTCAACCTTGGCCTTGGACATTAATGCATCCAGTGCTTTAAATGGATGCAGGGAAGTATGGAAATCACGTTCTCACACTGCTCCTGCCACATCCACTTTAATGTGCCAGACATATTCTCTTTGTCGCCAATTCTGTTTCTGCAATTAAATTAAATCCCTCTCCGTTTTACTGTTCTTGTTTCCTACCACAAACATAATTCTCTCTCACCATCGTCTCCACTTCAGGACAAATACCACCACCACGTCCAGAATCACCACATCTTTCGCGCTTTTCCTTCTAACGATCAAGATCACACAGTATTTCTCTTCATGTTGTACTGCTAATGCAGCGGTGACCAAACTGGGTATCGTCATTTCATCGTGTAATCAAATACATTCATACTAGTAAGGGAAATTTCCTGTTCATTGCTCTCTGTCTCGCTCACGTACTGAAGGTAAGCAATGTCGGTACCATGTCGCTCTAGAAACCCTCTGTCTCTAGCAGGAGCAGAAGGTTTCGTAAAGAATGGGAAGAGGAATTTATTCGCTGTTCTGTCGGAGAAAATGTAATACGTTGCTTTGCTCAACGGTTCAATTAGTAGTAGTATATAGAAGCGACATTACAGGGTATTACATTGAATACATAACATAACATAAAGAAATATTATTATTATTATTATTATTATTATTATTATTAATATTATTATTATTATTACTAATCAGCAAGTGTTACCATAATTCTTATATACGTGCCTAAAGATATAGGCCTACATCTTTCCTTGAAGGCTAAAATAATTATTAGACTACGCTTTATCTCCATTTTAATCTTTTTTTAATCTTTTGATGACTATTATCAGTTATTTACTAGTTATTGATTTAATAATAATAATAATAATAATAATAATAATAATAATACTTACTTACTTAATAATAATAATAATAATAATAATAATAATAATAATAATAATAATAATAATAATAATGGTACTGATAGCATTAGCAGTAGCAGTGGTAATAATAATACTTACTTACAAATGGCCCTTGGAACCCGAAGGTTCACCTGCGCCCTTACATAAGCCCGCCATCGGTCCCTATCCTGTGCAAGATTAATCCACTCTCTATCATCATATCCCACCTCCCTCAAATCCATTTTAATATTATCCTTCCATATACAGTTACGGAAGAAAAAACTGGCCGATGAACAGCAAAACTCGTAATGTTACTTATGCCGGTTTTGTTGTGATTATCACAGTACAGAGTACTGTTTACTCGAAGTTGCTGGGCTAGGAGAGAAAGGCTTTCGTACTGTTTCTGTTCACATTCTATAAGGTTGAAACTCTCGTGTTTTTGTCGATGTACAGAAATTTGTTATTTCATTGTTTTTACCAGTACGAGGAATGTTATTAATTTCATTATCAACTCCTCTGTTCGTCTCTCTTTTCTCTATAGACATACGGTACTTCATTTATTTATGGTTTATTTTTGCTTTAATATCTTCCTGGCAAAACATACGACGAAGAGTAAACAAAATTGAGATAGATACAATACATAGGAACTTAATGGTAAGATGATATAGACGTGAACAGTTAGTTAAAGTAGAATAAATATAAATTGATTGAGGTAATCCAATACAAATTATATAAGTGAACATTCAGTTAAATTGAAATAAATAAATACCTATAAATTACTTTCGGTAAACAATTGGTAATGAGGGAAGAGAAACACGAATAGATTTGTTAGTTAGAAATAATTTTTGTGCAATTCAGGAAAACGTTTGATTATATAAGTGATTCTAGTGTTTACTAGAACCTATTTATTTATTCTATTATGAAAGCTACAGGGTGCTATTCATAGACATTTCGCTAGCCCGGGCTACGAGCGTGCTAAACAGGATTCATATCATATCATATCATGTCATGTCATGTCATGTCATGTCATGTCATGTCATGTCATGTCATGTCATGTCATGTCATGTCATGTCATGTCATGTCATGTCATGTCATGTCATGTCATGTCATATCATATCATATCATATCGCTGACACTGGTTTATGAATACGAAAAACGTTAGTTCGCTGATCATCCACCGAAAGCCCGCGCTAAGAATGTCCATGAATATGGCCCACAGTGTTTATTTTTGTTCTAAAAAAAAGAAAAGAAAAATACATTCCTGAAGTAAAATAATTAATGATGAATGTTCTTAATAACACAAATTAAAATGTTCTTCTACCTATGTAGTTCTAGTTATATACAACAGTTTTCTTCTGAACTTAATAACTTGTCCATAAACCGTTGACATTGATCACTGCATCCATTCTTCTACTTACAGAATTAACAAGACTTTGGATATAGACCTACTGTATCTATCTGACAATGCAACATCATCCCAAACATCTGCAATGAGATTCCACAATTCATCTGCAATCCTAGGACACCGACTCTGTAGTTACACATTAACATTGCGTTGCACTTCCGTACACACATATTCTATGGAATTTAAGTCAGGACTTCTTGGCACCCATGGAACCTCTCTACATCGTCCCTGTGAATGTTGAACTACCGCTGCACGGCGACGCATGTGTATACCGAAGACAAGTAATGTTGGAATTTTATTTTGTTTTCGGGCTTAAACACACGAACACTAGGTAGCATCACATTTTCCAGTTTATTGGTGTACTGATGCTGATTCATATGCCCATGAATCCTCCATAGTGCACCGCCACCATAACCAGAAATCCGTACCACTCCGACATGGACAAACGACCACTGCGTTGTCTCTGGACCACATATTCAGGGTCAAATCTCTTGGATTGTTTCTGTCGATATACGTGCACTGGCCTGCTATAGTTCATAAACACATCATCCAAAAAGATGACCTCTTTCCATGGATAGTTGTATGAATTCGACAAAATGTGACACGATCAATTCGATGGTCTTCAGTCAGAACTTCCTTCACCGCTGTTCTTCTCAGCACAACGTTGGCACTATTGAGCCTTTTACTAGCGTTCTGTTGGAAGCAGGAAATTCCCTGCCGGCCACAAATATTTTAGAAGTATAAAATGAAAGCGCCTCGAACGTTCTATTAACATAAGATCTTGTTGTGGTGTTGATGCCTTGGGTCTTCAACTACCAGCTTTACGAGTTACGTAACCTCGCTTTTGATAGTGCGCCCACCACCTGGACGCTGTTCTAGTCGCAACTCTATAGCGTTCTCCAGCTCGAGCCGTGCTAAATCGGCCTTCCTCGATCAGTGCAATTACTTTGGCTTTGACGTCCATATCTATGGAACTGAAATACTAATGATGATTTTAGTAGTGATTGTGGCTATTTATAGACAAATTCTGTTGGTAGAGCTGGAAAGGGTCACGTGCCTAGGACTCTAGAAAGAACACGAAATATACAGTAGTCATAAACCATAAACATAGTATGTCTGTAGAGTGAAGAGAGACGAACAGAGGGGATGAAAATAACATTAACAACATTCCTCATACCCGCAATGGCAAAACCAATGGCAAAACAACTTTCTGTATGTTGACTAAAACACAACAAACGTTGCAAATATACACATAGGCTCAGTGCCGGATTCAGGCCTAGGTAACTTAGACAGTTACCTAGGGCGGCAATTTCCAGGGGGCGGCATTTTCTCTCTCTCTTTCTCTCCCTTTTTCATTTTTATTTTACAATGAAATTTATTTTTAAAACACATGTTGGTAAATCTTTTCTGAAGTTTCTTCTTGAACACCCAGTGGAAATCAGATATTGTTTTGTTATCACATTGTCGCGGTCGTGGCAAGAGTGAAAGAAAAGTGTGCAGCTGCATAGTTATATTGTAATGCCGGTATCACATTATTATACTATGAAACTGCTTAAATTTAACTGCTTGTATGAACCAGAATGCAGTGTTGAAAATCAAATTGCATATTGTTGTTTATTAGCTATTTATCGCTATGAATAGTAACCACAACTCTCAGTTACATTCACAATATAATAGCCTATATCAGCGTTTCTCAAACTATTGTCCTTGGACCACCTGTGTCCCCGAGGTCTGCCCTTGTGGTTCTTCAAAAATGACAGAAGAAAAAATCAAATTCAAACGAATTGCGTATCACACTATCTGAAAATCTCAGTTTGGAAATGACACATGACAGTCACCTTTCACTTTTACTCCCAGTACTGACATTTTATGAAATTTATTACCCTACCTGTCTACCGAATTCCCACTCTACTCTCAGGAAAAAAAAGAGGGATTTAAAGCACTATGAACATGGTGTTTCTCGCCATCTTTTCCCTGCACATCAGCTGACGACATGTGGCTAAGTACATTGGAATATCTTCCAGATATATCCTCAAAACTAAACAAACTAAATCTCTCTCTGCAAGGTAATTCTTTGACTGTATGAGAAAAAAGTGTTCGGGAGGAAACTTGGTTTGTGGGTCAGATCCGTAAAACAGAGGTTTTTTCACTATTTCCAACCCTAGAGTCTTCTTTGATTGAAAATGATTTCGTTATTGGAAAGAAAATTATGCAATGACATACGTTTGCATCTCGAAATTCTGAGGTCAGAATTTGAAACTTATTTTCCATGTAAATATGACGAATTTTCATGGGTTCGCGATCCCTTGATATTGAAAATAACAAACTTTCGTTGAGTGAAAGAGAACAGTTAATTGAACTCTAGACTTAAAATGAAATTCCAAGCAGAAAGTATGGTTAATTTCTGGACCTCAACACAAGTGAAAAGAGAATATATTGAACTGTACAGTGGTGCTTTACAGATTATAATTCAGTTTGCTTTTACGTATCTGTGTGAGAAAGGGTTTTCATCACTAACTCTAATAAAAACAAAGTACCGAAATCGACTCTATGTATGTAACGATCTCTGACTTAAGCTTACCAGCATATATCAAAATATAGAACAACTGCGCAAGAATCGGCAGGCTTATCCATCTCATTAATGAGAATACCAACATTTGTTTCTTTGTTTCTTTGTCTGTCTGTCTGTCTGTCTTTGTCTGTCTGTCTGTCTGTCTTTGTCTGTCTGTCTTTGTCTGTCTGTCTGTCTTTGTTTGTTTGTTTATTTATTTATTTTGTTTAGTTAATAAGATTGTCCAAACTCTAATACCTTGATTTATTAAAATTCTAAAATTAATTTTTTTCTATTAACATTAATGTAATTAGTTAATACTAATATAAAGTTAAACGAAGTAAATAAATTTTAATTAATTAATTCAGTTTTAAAATATACTGGTATTAAAATATGCTTTGCTTTCAAAGGGAACAAGAGTAAGGTGGTCCTCGGAACTGTTCTGACTTAAAAAAGTAGTCCCCACTTCAAAAAAGTTTAAGAAACACTGGCCTATATCATCAACAATACTATTTAATCACTTTTCAGTATGTTCACTATATAATTCGATTTGAAAGGTTTATTCTGTAAAGAGTTGGAGTTTATTTTTCAATTTATTTTATACTCTTGTCGAAGTACGAAATACTCGTAAAATTTATATACCAACAGAAACCATGCTTAAAAAAACCACAGCCTGCCTTTCAAAAATAAATTTTGTTTCAACAATGAATAAGTTTGAGTATTATGTTTCTTTGCTTCGAGTCTGATATGCTTCGTCAGATCGACTTTGATAATACCATCATTGCTTTCTCTGTGAAGAAAGTCCGAAGAAAGTCTTTATAATTCACAAGTAAGATGCATGTATTTTGATTTCAGTAATTTACTGTTTTCTGAAGTCGACCTGGTTGGCGAGTTGGTATAGCGCTGGCCTTCTATGCCCAAGGTTGCGGGTTCGATCCCGGGCCAGGTCGATGGCATTTAAGTGTGCTTAAATGCGACAGGCTCATGTCAGTAGATTTACTGGCATGTAAAAGACCTGGGGGACAAAATTCCGGCACATCCGGCGACGCTGATATAACCTTTGCAGTTGCGAGCGTCGTTAAATAAATCATAACATTTAACATTTTGTTTTCTGAATTGTAACATTTCATTTAAAAATAACTTTAACTGAATGTCACCTGTATAATAGCTGTCCATAAACTGTTGTGGGATTTGGGGACGGCAAAATCTATCACTGCCTAGGAGCGGCACTATACCTAACTCCGGCTCTGCATAACCTACAGAATACTGTAGAATGTAAATAAAACCATTCCGAAAGCCAATCTCTCTAAGGGACGAAGTGAAAAGCGTTAATGTATCCCATGAAGTTATTTCTATTCACTACATTATACACCAACAGAAATCATGTGCAAAACAAATCAAAATGGTGTTATAGAAATAGTCCAGTTGGAAAAACCACCAACACAATTATATCGAAAAGTCTCGCTCATTGTCAATTTAAGTCTTTCTTTATGAATGCAATAGCGAGTAAGGCGATCTGTCATATTATAGTAAAGTACGGTGACTTAGTCGTAGCAAATTATTGAATAGGTTCTTTGAACTGAGGGAGGAAACATCATCGTTCACGGAGGAAGAAGAAAAGTCTGTATCATAAGTGAAGAATGAAAAAATGGATTTCTGAACTTGCCTTCTTAATGGAATTATCTGAATGCTTTAAATTGTTTTCTACATGGTAACAACAAGATTATTACACAGTTATAGGACAGAGTGAAGGCGTTTAATACAAACCACCTTTAATTATGGAACGTTAGCTTAACTAAAAGGATAAGTTGCAGCACATTTTTCAATATTAACAACGATATAGGCATACTAGTTTCTTAAGACTTTGGATTTCGAAGAATATATTCACACATCATGACGATCTGCACCAGGAATTTGATTCGAGATTTAAAGACTAGGAAAATTTTCAATTTGATTTTCAATTAGTATTTGTAATTAGAACTTATTGATTTACTTTACGATAGTGAATTGAAGGATAAAAATCAAAACAAAAGAAGTTATCTGACTTTTATATGAACTTTCCATGTCTTAGATTTCCCCGATTGTACAGACATCCTTTTTCGGATTCACGTAGGCCATCTGTGCGAACAGTAATTTTTTTCCTATGATGAAGATAAACAAGCCATGTCATGGAAGCCAATTATCGGATCACAACTTAAAATGTGCTGTCACATTATGCACTATACAAACAATAATTCCAATCGTTGAGAAATTGCTGAGGAAAAAGAGAATTAAACAAATCCCGAAAAATCAGTGCTAATGCCAGTGTTGAGTGGACTGAATGGAGTTAAATTTCTGCATTATTATTCCTAGGATTTTTATGTATTTTGTTCAACATTTTCCTTAACAGAAGCAGTTTACACATTTACAGTAATTGTCATGCATTACCCGAATAATTAACATGAAATGTGTATTACATTTCTAAAAGTAATTATAAATTTATTAACTTCTAACTTTGTTGAAAATAGGCTACAATGTTTTTTTTTTTTTTTTTTTCCAAATTGCTTAGGATAGTTTTAGTTATTTCTATTCATCCCGTATCTTTTATCATCAGAAAACAATCATAAACCTATGCAGTAAATTCATATTTTGGTCCCGCCGCTGAACGTCTTACCTGCCCTGCTACGACTTTCCGCGGGCGAGCGGGCAAGGCTTGATGACGACACAGTGCTCTGAGTTGGGGACCACTGCTCTATAACTGTGATAATCACAACAAAACCGGCATAAGTAACATTACGAGTTTTGCTGCACATCGGCCAGTTTTTTCTTCCGTGACTGTACGTCTCAGCCTCCCCAAAGGTCTTTTTCCCTCCGGCCTCCCAACTAACATTCTATATGCATTTCTGGATTCGCCCATACATGCTACATGTCCTGCCCATCTCAAACGTCTGGTTTTAATGTTCCTAATTTTGTCAGGTGAAGAATACAATGCGTGCAGTACTGTGTTGTGTAACTTTCTCCATTCTCCTGTAACTTTATCCCTCTTAGCCCCAAATATTTTCCTAAGCACCTTATTCTCAAACACCCTTAATCTATGTTCCTCCCTCAAAGTGAGAGTCCAAGTTTCACAACCATAAAGAACAACCGGTAATATAACTGCTTTATAAATTCTAACTTTCAGATTTTTTGACAACAGACCGGATGATAAAAGCTTCTCAACCGAATAACAATAGGCATTTCCCATATTTATTCTGTGTTTAATTTCCTCCCGAGTATCATTTATATTTTGTTACTGTTGCTGCAAGATATTTGAATTTTTCCACCTCTTCAAAGGATACATTTTTTTTAATTTTTATATTTCCATTATTATTATTATTATTATTATTATTATTATTATTATTATTATTATATTATTATTATTATTATTTATCAGCAAGCGTTACTACAATTTTTATATACATGCCTGAATATATAGGCCGACATCTTTCCTTGAAGGATAAAATAATTATTAGACTATGCTATAAGCCCATTTTAATTTTTTTAATCTTTTGATGACTATTATCAGTTATTTACTGGTTATTGATTTAATAATAATAATAATAATAATAATAATAATAATACTATATAAAAACTGATTGAATATTACGTGCTAGTGTAGTAATGAAACGAACTATTAAACTCCAAGAACTGAAATCAGCCATAAATCATCGTCATAAAGAGAAAGATGACATGAATAAATGGCAGACAGCTATCCAGGGGCAAACGAAATAGCTCGTTCTCTTAAGCCTTCCAACGGATGAGAGTTTTTTTAAAAGCGTAATGATCAAGATGGTTGAAATAATTTGTCCAATAAAAATTGTTAATTAATTTTGCGCTTTCTCAACTAAATATCCAGAAGAGAATTCAGGAGATTTGTGATTGTGTTCATGATAGAAAAAAAAATGGCTCTTGATGACAGTAATGACATTAATGATACAATAAAGCTTGCTATTTTTATTCGCGGGTTGATGAACTCAAAGTTAGTACACGAACCACCACTACTTGTAGTTTTCATGCCAAGTACCTTTCCCCCGTCTCCTCACTTCTTAGACTGTCTGTCGCGTGTAATCACTGCCGTTCGAGTTTTGGTCACTGCTGTGCTAATGCCACAACCACCTTCTTTCGTCACTCCCCCCTTCACCGCGTACTATATCCCCTCCACGGTTGGTCTGTGGATTAGCGAGCGGGATTCATACTTGGAACCAGCGCTGGTATGTGGATTCGAATTCCTCTTGGGCTGATGATCTCCTGGCGCTTTTTCCTAGGCTATCCACAATTTTAATGGAAATTTCAGTGACAGAGTCATTTTGTCATAATACTATCGAGCTACTTCAAAATCCATAACCGCGCAGTTGATACAGGTCGTTAAATAATAGGTTGAAAATTAAGGAATGGTCGTCATTTCCTTCTCGTTATCATTTTCATCTTCGTATCTTATTATTTTTTATGCGGTTGCTTTTCTTTCATTTTTTTCTTATAATTATTATAACGATTTCTTCTTATTCTTCCTCTTTCCCTTTTACCTCACGGCGTCGGGTCTGCCTCGATCCATCTCCTCCATTTCTACCTCTCACCATTCTTCTCAGTTCCCCAATTCCTTTCCCTCTATTCCTTGCCATCATCTCAATATTATCCATATACTTCGTCCTTGGTCTTCCCTTCCCTCTTCACCCTTCTGTCATTGTCTCCATGACTTGCTTATATACTCTGTTAAAATTTTATCAACAGTAATCTCACTAGAGGTTTTGATTTATCTAGAGAAAGTCAAAACTCGAGTGGGATTTAATTGACTATTACACGATTAGAAGAAAGTATATAAAGATTAGAAGTAACAAAGTACTCCAATACAATAAAATTTTAATTGACTTACGAAAATACAACTGTCTTCAAATGCATTATTGTACCATCTCAACATTACGCTAGATAGCAGTAGCTGTTTTCTTGTTATCAGTTGTGCCAACTATGGAATCTTCATTGAACTCTGTGGACGGTTACTAGTCAAGAAGGCTTTGTTGATTCAGTTTCATTTTTATCAAAACATTTGCATTCCACTTCAATCATCCGGATCCCAGTAATCAACGTCACTTGACACATGATTTTCAATAAATCTTAGTATTAAACAATCTCTGATACGTGACTATTCATAATATCATATAGCAGAAGCTATAACAAACACAACCTAAATAATATAAATGAGTGTTAGAAAAGTTTTAATTAGGGATGATGAAATAAACAAGAAACGTTTTAATTAACGATGATGAAATAAAAAATAAACATGAATAATTGTAAAAGAAACAATTATTGAAAGTACGATTTTTAAATTTGAATGTTTTAGTGGTTCGTGGTTCAGCTGATGTTATAGTGGACGTTTGCGTAAAAGAAGTGAACTCGTTGATGTACATGGTGTATCCCTCAACTTATTCAGGATTTCCGAATGGTGCTCTTCATTTATTTGTAAATAGGGTTTCAGGGAAGATGTATAGCTATGACCAGTGATCTTTATTAATTCTTGTTCTTGAATGCCAATGCGAGTCATATTTGAAAGTGCTGTGCATCGACTGCAGTGGTTTGTAATTTTCTGTTTTTTGACGTCCAGATCAGTGCAGTTTGAAATGTTGGCAAACAAAGAAACAAATGCTAGGGTAGTGATAAAAATAAACAAATGCTAGGGACGCGATAAAATTGTGAGATAAGCAGCCATGATTGGTTGAAAGACGTCCTTTCGTACCGTTTTATTGGTCAAAAGTAGTGTGACATAGTAAAAGTGTAATAGTCATAAAAATCGTAATAAGTTTATATTACAAGTACATAATCATAACACAAGACGAAATAATAATTCAACATTAGTAGTACCTAAATGTTTCACATCTGCTGATCTGAAGCATAAGCACTAATTTTGGCTCTCGGTTGTGTAATTCTTTAGCTAAATTACACCCAGAACTTCTAACATGTAACAACTAACATATAACAAGAAAATGAGAAACGTGTTAATATCTTCAATTTGATTAAATAAACTGATAGCCTATATGTATGAATTAATCAGTCTATATTATATTTGTATTACATAATTTTGGAATATATATTTTTCATAAATTTTCCTACTGTATTCACGTACGATATTATTCTTCTCTATGTTAATACTGTATTATATAATTCCATTGCAGCTGTAATTTTAATTTTAGTTCCTATTTTATTTTATTTTCTATATTCCTCTTATATTAATTTATTATATTATATAATTTTACTATAGTTGTAATTTTAATTTTAGTTCCTATTTTATTTCTGTGGTCGGGAGGAAGAAAGTCTTAAGTAAAAATTTTATATTTTTCAGGAGAGCAGTAGAAAGATTGAAATTGGTGTCAATTATAGAGTTCTTTTAATTAAGAGGTTTTCCTGGATATTATTTGTTTATATTTCTTCTTAAATAGGTAATGATGCTCATTAAAAAATTTTCTTGATTATTTCCAAAAATAGCCGCACTTAAGCCCTCTTTAAGAGTACAACTCAAACTGAGGAATTGTAAATTATTAGGAATGCAAAATAGGTTCTTGAACAATATAGGAGTGTTTACCTGGTGCTTAAAGTTTTAAAAGGAAAGGGTATCAGTATGTGATAAAATAGCTAAAATACACCTTATTAATAGGGAAGCATAGAAAGTAAACATGTGATGTTTATAAGGAATAAAGCATTAAATATTCGTAAGTCCTTTATTCTGTGTGTGCTCGATGAAAAAATTACTTAGGACATTTGGTAACGGTCTATAAATCCAGTCAGAAGTCTTATTTGACTTTAACTGCTTTACCAGATTGTACAGAATTGTTTCAGAATATATAAAATCTCATTTTCACAAAAAAATGACTTAAGACCTTCTTCCTCCCGGCCACAGATTTTATTTTGTATATTCTCTTAAAGGCCTATTAATATATCTGAACTGCGACCGAACACCAGCGCTGGTCGTGCGGTCCTCAAATTTTGTTAATATTACTGTATCTTCTTTTTTATATTGATTGTATTATTTTGTTTCTATTTCTATTGTTGTAATTATATTCTGTATTCTGTATATTTAAATTTAAATAATGAATAAATAATTTAAATAATAAAAGTTGTTTTCTTCTTAACTTCTCTTCCGCTGATTTCTGTTTTAATTCCTCTCTAATTCTCTAATTTAGTACTCTGTCACTCTTTGTTTTCCTACTATTCTTCGGTAGCATTTCATTTCAATTGCTGTTACATTGCATATTCTCTCACTGGCCAAATTTTCTCTACATACAGCAGAATTGGTTCTATAAGGGATTTGTGTATCTGTAATTTTGTTTTAGACAATATCTTTTCTCCCAAATGTTAAGTTACTTAATTGATAGTAAATATTACAGACTTCCTTGGTTCTGTATTATTTTGGTGACGAAATCCCCTCAGTATTAAAAAAAATGATGACAGAATGTATATGACGACGAAATATCTTCGGTGACAAAATCTCCTCAGTGACAAAAAACATGATGACAAAATATATTTGATGACCAAAATACTAATGACGTAAAATAGCTGACAAACTATAACGATGACGAAATTTCCTGTTACGAAATGTCCCAGACCCTGATGAGATAACGAACAAGTGAGAGGAAAAAGAAGAAACAGAGGGTGAAAAATATAGAAAGAGCAGAAAGAATGCAGAATAACAATAAGATGAAAGGTGAGAAAGAGAATAAGGAAGAGAAAATGAACAGACGTGAGAGGAAAAGAGAAAGAGGTGGAGGAGCTAAAAGAGAAGACGAAGAAGTAGTAGGATAATCTAGCGAAGCAGAAAAAATAAGAGCGAAGAGGAATGAATTATGAAAAGGGACTGACAAAAGGGATAGAAGGAAGAGCAAGGAAACGAAAAATATGAGAAAGAGAAGGAATAGAAAGTTCAAAGACAGACTGCGAAGAAGAGGGCAAGAAGAACTGAGAGGTGAAGGAGGAGAACAAGGAAGCGAAATATGGAGCAAGGGATCTAGAAATAAGCAGGAAAGAGGAAGGAAAACAGGCATAGATTGTATGAAAGTCAAGTAGCTCTACTAGAATACTTTCCCAACCACAAGTACGAGTATGAAATAACAGGCATCTTAAATTGCGTCCGACAATGACTAAGCGAGGCGATCCACTTGTTGTGACATACATAAGTTATATGATGAAACAAAAGCACAGTGAAATTAATTTCATAATAAAGAGACAGATTGTGAGTCTGTGCAAAAATGAAACTTATCTGAACTCACTCCTCGACACGTGACATGTGGACCGTCGATGAAATCTGCTTACCTGGAACAAAAATAAATAAATAAATTAATTAAATAAATAAATAAGTAAATAAATAGGCTACATTACATATAGGTACAAATAACACAAGTAACCTTAACTATGTCCCACCACTGTGGAGTAACGGTTAGCCTGCCTTAGCCTGCCCGAGCGTGATATGAGAGGGCCATACATGTTTCGGGGGCTTTTAAGATACGACACACGGTAGAACATCTACACCGTAGTCGTGGTACAACCCCTGAAGATGGGGGAGCATAGCCCCCGAAACATGTATGGTTTCTAACCATTTTTATTTATTTTATCAATAAATAGTGTTCAGACAACTGTAATAATTATTTCCATTATTTTTAATCTTCACTTATGAACACTGTTGTATTTTGACCTTTTAAGTATTTACATTATATAAAATTTGCTAAAGTTACATATAATTTATGTTATGTTGCAAACGTTTCCACTAGTCAATTGGCATCTTCAGGCATTAATAAAATATATCTCAATATACATTACAAACATGTTCAGAATTGAAAACATATAATTTAGATAAACATGATAAAACATTTATAAATCAACAATAGTTGTGGTAATTATTATATTACACACGATTAAAGTCATCAAGTAAGGGATGAGTATTTCATTTAGTGATTTAGTTACAATTACAAACAGATTTTGTAAGTTTGACATGAAAAACATGTTAAGAATTAACAACAGTTGGAACTACTCTTTATTATTAAATTGTTAATTAAAATGTCTGTTTCTAATATTGCGTGTTATAATAATTAAAACAACTATTATTGTACATGGTGAAGAATTACACTCGTATATCAATAAATTATCGGGTTCAAATTTCTATAAATAATCAAAATTCAATGTAGCACAGATAAAGGAATTAAACGTGCGGTCTCGCCGAGTTATCATTGAGAATTCCATTAATTTCCCACTCTCAGTGACTTTCTAGCAACATACAGTATATAATGATGAACTCTCGTCAGATATCCTTAGAAGCATAAAATGACGTTTTCACTGACTGATATTAAAATTAAGGGAATAGTATCCTTTCTGCAATGTAAGAAACAATTATATGAAAAAGTTATCTTTTTAGTGATGGACATCGCGAAAATCAAGACATAATAAATATACAATATCCGGATAAAATAATCGCGACAACTCGCGAAATAGAGTTCCAACAGCGAAATATGAATACATTCGTGAATTATTATTATTGTTGCGTCGTTTTATAGCAAATTTCATATTCTTAGCTTTTTTTTATTTTCTTTTTCACTTGAATCTGTTACATATCCAAGTAGCCTACATTACATGGTATTCCAGGTATTTTGATTACGTTAGTGAACTCAAAAGACGGAGAATTAAACATTTCACTGATAATTTGAAAGTGTTAATTTGAGGGCTGTAAGTTTTTTCGTTTTTAATGAATGTACGTTAAATAAAGTCTCAGTCCAATAAATATTGTCTATTGGCCATACCTACCTTTACCAGAATCCAAGGAAACTCTAATGTTAATTATTTGGAAAGTAATATTCACACTGAGCTAATACTCAAATTTCAAAATAATTGTATTTGCCAAAATTTCCATTTTTCTCCGGCAAGAGTACAAATCAATCTCCAACAATTTCCTCCGACACCAATATTAAAAAACACAAATGACAAAATTAATCTCTATAATACCTGCCCCTGGTGATGAAGAATAACATTTTGGTCGCCAAAAAAACAAGAAAGGCTGTTAGAATTACTGGAATATCAACTGATTCGAATTTCAAAATCGTGTTTCTTACGCGTATCTGTTCTAATCTTTGTTGCAGACATCACCCTTATATCACGATGTTTCCCGAATTGCAATACAACACAACGCCATTTGTAGCAGTATATTGTGTGAAGTACAATTTCTGATCTTGCCTTCTTGACGAACAAATATAGAAATAAACTTAATGTTGAGGTAGATTTGCGACTTAAGAGTGGTATCTACGACTGAGTCAGACTTCGCAAAGCAATATAAACCACTCCATTGATAACTTTGTGTTAAGTCGAAAAAGCTGGTTTAACTTTTCACAGCAGAAATATCAACTTTATGGTAATACTGAAAAAAAAACTCGTTTAATTTAAAAAAAAAAAAAGGCAAAAAACGTAAAAATATAGGCCCTAATATATTTATATATTTTCAGATTATAATATTCAAAAGTAAAAACTAAAATTTAATATCACTGTTAAATGATCAAGAATATTTAATTCACTACATTATGCAAATGCTAGTAAGTAGAACATGATTACCAGCCTGCATTATACAAAACATTTTGGGGGTCCGCTAAAGTGAAATATGAGTTTCAAGGGTCCGTGACACTCAAAGGTCGGGAAACATTAAGCCAGACGACAAATCTTACCTGCACTGGAATACCGGCTTTACTTTCCTTGTGAAGAATGACACATTAAGCGTTTTTTCGTCATTAAAAATATATTGGTCTTGGCAAGATCTAATAAAAGCACGATAAACTCTAGACCACTCAAGACGATAGGGTAGTGTTTACTAGTACTAAATATGGAAGGTAAACGTGATTTGTGCAATCAATTTGTCGCAGAACATAGGTTGTTAAGTGCTTGGTTCTGAGGATGGCGTGGGCGTGGTTACTTTCTCGAAGGATGCAAATGTCATATGTAACGACGACTGAGGCAGGCCAGCTTCCCAATAACTTTCCCTTTAGACTACTTCAGCTCTGACTCACGCTTGCGGTTGCTACGGGTTCATCCGACCGTCGAATGTTTCTATATGCGCGGCCGAACATGACCAGGACTTCGTACATTTCTACATGACTAGCATACCGTGAACCCATGGAAAGCTGCATACTGCACAATGTTACAGGTTGCTGGTTTAACTCTGCTCACACATCAGTATTACAATACGTAACAATTCAATTTACAGACCAGAATATAGATCATCGTCAGCATCATCATCACCACTATCACCATGTAATCTTAAGGGACTCAACCTGATGACTCGTTCCATATTGAGTCTGACAATGATAATGAACCAACGTTAAATATATCTACACAAGTGATGGAATTCCATTATTATGTGATCAGTAGGGTCCGTATTCCAGCTACCTATAAACTAGAATGAAGTTGCATGATTCGAAGTATATATGACGTCACAGCGTAGGTACAGGTACGTTCGTATACAAAATAGTTACGCATCCTCTGTTCCTCTTCCTCTAGAACAGCGGTGGCGAAAATGTAATCGTGCGCCGAGTCACTGTGTCACCTGCAACGTGCATAGCACCTATGGAGGGAGGCGGACACTCGAAGGGGAAGTGAAGCAACTGTCTGACTTATTAACGTATTTTCATTTTCCTTGCGTCAAGCACTTAAATATAATTTTATATAGTACAAGGCTACAAACTAATGTTTAGTACGTGCAACGAAGAAAGAAATGAACAATAAATGAACAATATCACAACCTAAAATTAACTGTCTCTGCGACAAAGTTTCAAAATCATGAATTATGTCACTTACTGCCAGTCGTAGTTGATCACGAAGGTATTTGTCTGTCAGTCGTGATCTAAATTTGGTTTTTACTATTTTAATTGTTGAAAAAAAATTTCACAAACGTAAGTTGTAGCGAACATGGCTTCAACAGAGCAAGCGAAATAACGAAGCTTCGGATATTTATTTTTTGGCAAAGATATGAAAAGTTCAACATTTGTCAAGTCCTCACATCTAGCTTCCATTTGACATCACATAGTAAATCAGTGAGTTCAAATTGAAGAGCTAACCGCATTATTCGTACGTCTGCTGAAAAAGGGTCGATGTACAGAGATGATGATGATGATGATGTTGATGATCATTATGATGATGATCATTATGATGATGATGATGATGATGATAACAACAACACTTCACCTTTTAATGTTTCATCAGTAACATGTAGTATAATGCTGTTCTATGTTATACAACCATTTTCCTCGTAATACTTGTGAACAAATCGTACATTTAATATTCTCATCATATTGACAGCAAAAAAAATGCGTCCTCCCATCCTACTTGAAACTTTCGTACATGGTTTCGAGAGACATATGCCACTCGCAGGTCAGAGACAAATACAAATGGAACGGAATTTTGACTCCAGTGAGTGAGAGGGTGGGGGTTGGCGGAGGTTAGAAGCAAGCGAAATGCACAGCTATCACTGAGCCACAATGTCTCGCGAGTCACGTTCTCGCCATGGCTGCTCTAGAAAGTCAAAATCGTGAGGCAGTCATAGTGAGTAGTCTTATCGATGACAGCTCTTACTAGTCGTATTATTTAAATAAGTACATCTTTGTGCTGATTGAAGGTTCATTGCAGTGGTAAAATGCCTTGGGTAAGACGCTCAAGAGTGTAATATTGCAGGGCATAGTTGAGAATATTTGAACTAATATTTTCACTGCAAATAGAGACAGCATTACATATACATTGGGTAAAATAAACATAAAAAATGACAAAAACAGTGCACTGAAAGACACTGCAATACCAAAAGGCACAGAAAGTGTGTTGAACGTAGTCCAAAAGAATCAGTACCATCACAATCTGAAAATTATGAAGATATTAACTACACGTTTAGCATGGATTTGTGCATCTACCATGATGTTCAGTGCCAACATCCAAATTAATAAAAAAATCTACATTTTAGGGAATTTCTAAAAAAAGTACATAGAAAATTAGTGGGGTTTCAGTGATTAGCGACATATGCAATATTCTACTGAAACACCAAAAAATATCAGACAATAGTTATAGGCCTATCTTGTACTACATCATGCACCAATAACGTCATATGCTATTGAAAGAATTTCTTGTAATATAAAATCATTTCTAGTGACATCCGCATATGTTCAATTCCGTAACTTACGAATGCAAGTTATTATTCACTACAAAGATCACAACGAAAATGAACATCGTGGCTCAAAAGTGTGTTTACTAGTAGGGCCTATAGCTTCAGAATGTCGAGAGTTGACTGTACTCTACGAACACGCAGCGAGACGCGTTTGTTTATATCGTTATTCGTTGCATTACTTGTGTTCGGCGTACTATATATCTACCGTGTCTTTAACTTCAGTCTTTAGGCAGCTAGAATACGGAGCCCAGTGATCAGTTTAGTCCCTGAAAGAAATAAATGGCAAATGCAAACAACACATGGAACCAGGATCTGTAGAGTGGTGAAAAATCTTCAATTCTATACTGGAAATAGAATAACGTACTGTTATATTTGCTGTCAAAAAATTTACCGAAAGTACCTCATCCTAGAGTGATCAGTTTTGCTTAATATAGTCCATTAAAAAAATAAATGGCAAATGCAAACAACACATGCAACCAGGATCTATAGAGTGGTGAAAAATCTTCAATTATATACTGGAAATAGAATAACGTACTGTTATATCTGCTGCCAGAAAATTTACCGGAAGTACCTCATCCTAGAATCATAAACGATATCATTTAGATATTAGATTACATAAATTCAGAAGCCTAATATACTACGTGAATAGAATGTAGAGAAACCGCAACGCGGCTACCCTGATGTCGGCAGAGCAGCTCGCAGAATCCTATAGGAGAGCATTCTGCGATAGCCGATTATTCTATGCAAGAACTTCATAGGGGACTTGAGGACATAATTATCAGTAGGAATGTATGACCTCCTCGACCCACCGATGTATCTCCTTGTGACTTTTATCTCGTCGTAACTCTACAAAAATGCATATATCCTGGAAGAACTGATAAATAGTATCCGGGAAAATATCCCTCCATTTCTCAACGGAAACTGCAGTGAGTGATGCGTCACTTAAACAGACACGACAAATGTTTGGAACAAGAAGGTAAATAATGTTTTAACTGCTTAATTTAGCAGTACTATTTTACATGAATAGTTTGTGGTGTGTCGAACTATCGATATGTTGCGTATTATCAATAGCAAGCTAGGTGTGTAACCGGAGACTTCGAGCGGCTTGGCCGAGATCCCAGCCGCGCGTTGAGGTTTCTCTACAATATATATTATTCACTCAGTATTTGAGTCTAATATAGCTAAGGTACAGTTGAGGGTCTCGTTTAGCACAGTGAAAATGTAAACAAAGTGCAGGTAACCTGTGGATTTATTTTATTTTATTTGCTTATTTAACGACGCTGTATCAACTACGAGGTTATTTAGCGTCGATGAGATTGGTGATAATGAGATGATATTTGGCAAGATGAGGCCGAGGATTCGCCATAGATTACCTTGCATTCACATTACGATTGGGGAAAACCTCGGAAAAAACCCAACCAGGTAATCAGCCCAAGCGGGAATCGAACCCGCGCCCGAACGCAACTTCAGACCGGCAGGCAAGCGCCTTAACCGACTGAGCCACGCCGGTGGCTAGGTAACCTGTGGAGGGGAGGACGAGCCGTACGATAAACACGAGGGATGCACAAGGTTTTAGTTATTACATTTATGGCGGAGCATTAATTGAAATTATATTTTCCAAAAACATACAAAACAAAAGAACACAAATTGCATAACATTATCATACACACACTGTCTAATGTTTTCCTATTAAGCACCTAACAGAAGTATGCCATAAACAATAGCCAATATTTTCAAAACGAGGCGTCATTGGCCCCCATACCAGGTATGATTTTAAACAGTACGTCTTGTACTTTCATGTCACGAAATCTTATTTAATTCGGTGATATACAGAGCGTGTCCTCTCCTTGTAAGACATCGTCTACGACAGAAATAATAAATAAATACTGAATTAATTTTTAACAGAGTAGCGAAATTTCAGGCGCAGTTTTAATGTTCAGTAGAAGAGAGAGTTGCAAATTTAACTTCCTCATAGCAAGAATGTGCTTTTCGTTGTGAATATATTAGATTTTGTTTCAAGTGAATGACATGTCAAAGACTGTCGGACATTGTCTAGTTTCAAAAATAAACTAAAATTTCACTTATTCAATTCAGATTTCTTTCAATTACAAGCCATTTTCTCTGCGATAGTTTTGTAAAAAAACACATTTTTTTAATGAATTAGAATACTACTACGTCATCCAACATCGTAAGATGAAGATTACATATATTTTTTCTTTTCCTTCCTTTCCCCCTTTTTGTTGTCTTGATCACCAGATGAATTTCTTGTCATACCTTTTTATTGTGGATTTTATTTAATTTTCGTACTTCTTTTCTTGTTTATTATTATTTTATTACATTCTATTTTGTTACATTTTTCCTTACGTTTTCCATATTAACTATTTGTACTAAACGAGTTGCTTTTTATTATATTCCAATGCATTTTACTTTCTTTTTTTCTATTATGGTATTATTTTCATGTTGTCTAATGTTGATTTTGTTATGCTATTATTATTATTATTATTATTATTATTATTATTATTATTATTATTGTTGTAATGTATTAGTATTTTGTTCTTTAACTTTTTGTTAAATTTTCACTGCTTGTATATTTTGTGACCTGGTAGAGTGCAAGAGAAGGCCATAATGGTCTTAACTCTGCCAGTATAAATAAATTATTATTATTATTATTATTATTATTATTATTATTATTATATCGACACGCGTTTTAGGAAACAACAAGCAGATAAGAGGAGAGTAAATATTAATTTTCGGCATTTCCATACATGAATCAGAAAAAAGAAATTGGGGTATTATTATTATTATTATTATTATTATCATCATTATCATCATCATTATTTCCACTTTTTTATAACATTTTATATGAATCGTCACCATTGGACCATACCTAATACGTCATAAACCATATTCAAGATCTTTCTGATAAATAATATTTTACGCATTCAAGAAGATTGGCTTGTGTACTTTTATCAGTTTTTTCATTAGTTATTGAAGAAGATCCACAGCAGTCATGTACTGTGTATCAATCCACTCACACAAGTCATTATTGATAACGCTTTCAGAATTGTCAGGTACAACCCCCGAATACTACCATACAATTTTTCATGGTTTCTGCGCGCTTTCATTAATTAAAAAAAATAATAATAATAACAATGATAATAATAGCCTAATAATAATAATAATAATAATAATAATAATAATAATAATAATAATACGTTATCATTCTTAAAGAAGATACCAAAAACAAATCGCCAAAAATGTATTAAGATTTGAAACGGAAAGAAATGTAGACTACATATATTTTTCCCGAAATCTAAAAACTGGAGGACAGGGGCGGTGCGTCCTATGCGTTCAACGGTTCAGGGAACCCCAGGAAAAACAAGAAATAACAATTTAATTGTTTAAATGAATTTATTTATAATTTACACTATCATTCTTAGTTTCTTGCTCATCTTTAATAAGTTTACTTGCGGCTCTGATGTAATTTTGTCGCATGAATACCTATGAACCGCAGAAATGGAATACCTACATGCTTGTAAGCAATTTCAGTTTCTCCTTTGAACCCCGCCGAGCGACTTCTGGACTTGCGTGCGGGGAGAGAGGCAAGGAGAAATGCTGGATGGCAAATGTGTCGTTGTGCAGGTGTTTGGACCAGTGCAGCTGTAGTCACGTGATCGTGAAACAGCCAACAAGTGAAAGACTTCGTGATGCAAACCAGAAGTTAGCTTCAATCTGTAGCTGAGATCACGCACGTGTACGTGTATGTTATTGATTGTAGTATTTATTAACGGTTTCTTACAATCCTTTAAATTTTCATTTAGTCTTTTTTAGTATTTTAGTCTTAATATATTCGTCTGTGATTGTGACTACTGTTCGTTTCCAAAGAAAATGTATAGTATTCAATATCTATTACAAACAAATTTTTCAGTTTTAATCTTGAACGATAAGTGTAAAATAAAGAAGCTTGGAAGGCCGTTACCTGACATAAACAAGCATAAACAAGCCGAGGTAAAGCATTTTGCAGGGCTTTCAATGTAGAAAATATAAAAGAAACAGTTGGATTTGCAGTTGTGAATCTACAAATAAAATCATCATCATCATCATCATCATCATCATCATCATCATCATCATCAGGCTCATTTTAAGTCAATTATCTACTATAAAGAACTGTAGTATTTTTTAATTTTTCAGAAATGAGACATTGTTTAAATTGTTGGAAAATTATGTAATATCATAAAAGTAGTGAACCAAATTGTCATTTTAGGCACGAACCGCCACTGCTGATGGAGCATGAAAGCAGAACTGTTATCACCATCGATACCCATACTTTCCACTAAGTATGTAACACATAATAGGAAGATTAAATATGATTAAAGATATACTACGAAGCGCCGCGAATGATACAGGCAACAAAGAGTAAACATTATTTTTAATTCCGTTATTTAACGACATAATATAAACTATGCAGTTATTTAGCGTCGAAGTAGATATTACCCGAAGTGAGAATGTTCACTGTGAGCTTTGCTGTACTGGATTTTATCCGTTAACAAAACATAATTAACAGACAATGTATAACGAAATTCACAAACACAATTAACAGGCAGTTTAATACAAAATCACAAACTCCTATACAGTTAGATGAAATGAAAATGCATAAGATGTACACAATCGAACAGAATCATTTGATTCTTCACGGAGAAAAGAGTAGATTGCATATGTTAGTGGAGGTCGAGACCCCTAGAGGTATAAAAAGCTGAGGGGGGGGGGATTGCGAGGTAAATTATAAAATAAAGAAAGACTCTTTATTTACATACATTTATTTTTCATTTATAAACATAAACATAAGCAACGGGGAACATACAATTAAAAAGTTCAAGGCGATTTCTTACTTTTGTTTTGATGGCAATCATAAACGAGAAATTTATTTTGCATAAATACGAGGTTGCAAAATTTAAGAGCTTCGTTATAAAGCTCGGGGTATTCTCTTGATACAAAATTTGTCTATGCTGTCTGGAAAAAAGGGCTAGTTTCAACATTCCATAAGTAGGTACATATTTCAATGACTATTTCATCCATATTTTTTCTTGCAATTTCAGTCAGTTGAACGCAGCGGATTCAGTATCAATCTGTAAGTGTAGTAATTGTTTTGAGTTTCTTCCGGAAAATACCGTCATTTCCCATAACTATGGTCCTAGAACGCAACTATGATCCATTCAAATTTTATACTCCATAACGTAGTACCTCGTCTATCTATACTATTTTTGCAGTACTGTAGTTTGAAGTCAAGTCACTGCAGCTATCTACTAACAGTCTATGTTACTTCTACAATGTTCTTTAAATAGTTGTATTGTGGACCATAGTTGTGTTCCAGGACCATAGTTATGGGAAATGACGGTACTCTAAAAGCGATTGCTTAAAATGTACTTCGGGTGGTATCCATTGGTTCTGAGTAAAATGGCACTGGTTTTGAGTAACATTCCACTGGTTTTGAGTAACATTACAGTTATTGCAATTTTACAGGAGTTTGTATTTTTATTTACTTGGTTATTTAACGACCCTGTATCAATTATTAGGTTATTTAGCGTCAATGGAATTTGTGATAGCGAGATGGTATTTGGCGAGGTGAGGTCGAGGATTCGCCTTAGATTACCTGACATTAATAATAATAATAATAATAATAATAATAATAATAATAATAATAATAATAATGTTTATTTAACCTGACAGAGTTAAGGCCATACGGTCTTCTCTAACACTCAAAACTGCGATACAAAAAACCACTACAAATTTACAAAGTAAAGTATACTACAATTTTACACATAAAACTGAAGTAGATAATAATAATAATATAAAGTAAACAAGAAGTCAGTGAAAATCAGACATAATATATAACATACTGAAAGAGAGAAAAAAATGCATAATAAAATGTGAACAGTAGGTCAAAATAAATGAGACATACAAAGTGTAAAAATATAAGACAATAATAATAATAATAATAATAATAATAATAATAACAATAATAACAATAACAATAATAACAATAATAATGTTTATTTAACCTGGCAGAGTTAAGGCCATACTGCCTTTTCTAGCACTCAACCAGGAGTAAAACTGCGATACAAAAAATACTACAAATTTACAAAGTAAAGTACACTACAATTTTACATACAAAACTGAAGTAGATAATCATAATATAATATAAACAACAAGTCAGTGAAAATCAGTCACAATATATAACATATTGAAATAAAGAAAAAATGCATAATAAAATGTGAACAGTAGGTCAAAATAAATGAGAGATATAAAGTATAAAAATATCTGACAATAATAATATTGATAATAATAATAACAGTAATAATAATAATAATAATAATAATAAAATAGTGAAGTGCAAAGCAGACAATGAACACAATATTTTTTAAGTACACACAGTAAGGAAAATTATGATTGTATTATAGTTCAAGTTATCACATTATAAACATACCGTTATCGGGAAATATGAAAACAAAAAGATAAAATAAGTTAAATATCACTAGGACATAAAAAGTAGTGAATACGTGGAAACAAGCAATACAACACTTGTCAGAACAGTAAGTTAGTTTGGCAACTCGTCTTAATATAAGTTTCTAACTCGGATTTGAAAGATTTCAAGGTTCGGCAGCCCTTGACATTCACCTTACCGTTGGGGGAAATCTCCGAAAAAAAAAAAAAAACCCAACCAGGTAACCAGCCCAAGCGAGAATCGAACCCATGACCGAGCGCAACTCCTAATCAGAAGATAAGCGCCTTTGCCGCCTGAACTAACAAGCAAACGTTCTGATGGGGGCAGATAAGAAGGTTATTTTTTTTTCTTCCACTATGTTAATAATGTCAAAAGAAGTGCTTACACAAATTTTGGCCACTCGACCGCAATTACGAGGCCGTCCAGAAAGTGATTTTCCCTGCGGCCGCTTATAGAAAAAAGCACAATTGCATGGAAATATTTATTGAAGCAGATACAGCAATTGTTGCGCTATTTGTAAACATATCCCCCACTGGAATTGAGACATTTGTCATACCATGGGATCAATTTTTTTGTCGTAGAAGTAACCGCCTCAGACCGGAACCAGCGTTTGACTGCGTCTGCACCTCTCTCTGTCGAGCCCATGATATGAGAAATGTCTGAATTCCGATGGAAAGTATGTTGGAAAAATAGCTCAACAATTGATGTGTCCGTTCCAATAAATTTGTCCAATGAAAATTGTGCTTTTTTTCAGTTAGCGGCCCCTGGCGAATTAATTTTTACGGCCTTCGTAATTGCGGTCAAATGGCCAAAATTTGTACAAGCACTTCTTTTGACATTATTAACATGGTGGAAGAAAAAAAAACTTTTTTTATCTTCCCCATCATAATGTTTGCTTGTAAACCTGTGGCTTCAGGGATTTACATTTTTCGAATGGAGTAAAGAACCGGTACGGAAGGGTGAGTGTCGCGAACGGAAATATTGCGCCTTCAAAACGTTTGGTAAACACTGTGTTACCGAATAATAAAAATAAAGACAAAGAAATAAGTTAAATTACATAAGCTTACCCTCGATTCTGAAGAAGAATGGAGCTCGTATAACAATTTAATATAAATTAGCCACCTCGGATGACTGTTAAGACGAAAGTCAGGTCACATAGATAATCCTCGGCCTCATATTGCCAATGCTATCTCGCTGTCACCAATTCCATCGACCTAAATAACTTAGTAGTTGATACAGCATCCTTAAGTAACAGACTAAACAATACTCATTAAACTAATAGTGTTAAAACTTTCAGTTGACACTTTGTATGCATGTGCTATGGACTTTATCAGGCACTGAAACACAGGTGGTCTTCCTCCTGAGCGAAGAGAGCTCGGATCATAACGGGAATGTGTTACAATGTAATGTATCTCAGGAGGTATGTTTTACTGCCTCATCAGCGCCGTGTCTTTTGACGACGTAGGCCTATACATTTTCCGCGTATCACACGGGGCCTTGTGATAACGGTGTCGTCTCAGCGACATAATTAAGCCCATAAACAGGAAACTGGGCTAAACGGAGCCCCGGTTTTATGATGATGACGCTGTACAAATTCACAAACGACAACAGATGCAGGGAAAATTACAATTTAACTCTGTCACTTCATGAGGATTGCAGAATAAGGGAAATTCATGTGCACTGACGACGAAAGCCATTCATAATCGCAATTGGTGCAATGATATTATAGGCACAACATGACAACTGTATTTTGACAAAGCTATATCATGTATTTTTTTATGAATCTGAATCGATCAATTTTTCCTTCCTGGTAATCAGAAATTTGTCTTCCAACGTAAATTTGTTCCCTCTTAGTGTGCGAGTTTTTTCCTCTATGTGATGTATTGATGCTATTCGATCAGAAGATTGATTTTTTTCCACCAGGAATTGGTTAAGTGAAACCTGGACAGAAAATTGTCAGTATTTGCCCACACGTTTTTCACTGCAACAAGAATAGCTATTTCGAGATCTGAAATTACTGTACCAGGCTCAAATTTCTTATTAAAGTTCTCCTCACATTTGTCACAAATAGCAAATTCAAGCAAGGCGATGTATCGATTGTCGAGAGTGTACAGATTGGGCAAACATGTTGGGCAAAGCTTAATAAAACGAGAAGACGTACAATTTACAACATCAAGTGCAATTTACCACATGTAAAATCAGTGCAGTTTACATACAGGAACTTTGAATTCCAGTGCAATTTACCACCGCCCATCTATAGTGGTGAAGAGAGGCGGCTACGAATATAGGACTAGAGGTAGAAGAATAAAACTGCGGTTTGGTTTCCATACAAAAATCATCCATAGCGATTTGTTATGGGATGTGAATAATGGGAACGAGGAATTCACTGGATGTGAGTTAGACGCAGACTATCAAACCAAATCCATTATCGATCCTTTAGGGACTAAGAAAATATATGCAAGACTTTGAAAGAAAACAAGCTACTAATGTGTATCACTGAGAAACAAGTGGTGCTTTAAAGAGCCCGGACAATCCTGTGGAACTACAGTATTACAACTTTTTAACATCTGAATCCACTTTTACACACCTATTTGGAAGTTATTTAAAGAGTAAAAGAAAAGCCAGCGACGCTTCGAACGTGTTGTAGTAAACCTCTGAAAGACGAATAGGTACTCAACTCCTTTTCATTGTCTAGATGACGGAGCGCGTGGAACACCGCTACACGTTCCCAGCAGTTTTCATCTACTCTTTCATAATTCAGGAACAACGAGGTCTCTCACCTGCCAAGCATCTTCCTCCTTCGTGTAAATTTTATGAAATAGACACATTTTATGATCTTCAGGGCAGGGAATTGTTTTTAAAGCTCACAAAATATTTTAGACAATTTTAGAATAGGTATGAAACCTTCACTTAGTCATATAACGATTTCTGTCCAAAAAGGATCAAAGTGCGATTTGTAACAAATCTTATTCAGTCATCCATCCACCTATTAATTCCGTTTATCTACTTATCCTTTATTAATTTTTCTTTGTTTATTTCTTTCTATTTTTATCTTTCTTTAGGCCTACTTCTTTCTTCCTTTGTTTATTTAACTATTTATTTACTTAGGCTACTTGTTTATTTCGTTACTAATTTACTTGTTTGCTTACTTATTTACTTTCTTGCTTATTTATTTACTTGCTTGTTTATTTATTTACTTGCTAGCTTGCTTATTTACTAGCTTTCTTTTTCATTTACTCATTTATTTACTTACTTTTTTTTTAATTTTTATTCTATACATGGGTGTACACGTCAATTACATAATAAATAAGAAACACAATAAAAATTTAAAAACACTACAAATTAAAATACATTTAAAATAATATAATCAAGTAATATTACATATATCATAATTTGTGGTTTAAGAATTCTTTTACTGAATAAAAAGTTTGATCAGTTAAAATCTGTTTAACTTTCACTTAAATTTTGTATAAGTTAAAGTTTGTATCTGTAATGGTAATTTATTAAAAAACCCAATGCCAGTATAGGCAGGCGATGTTTCATATTTCACAAGTCTATGACTTTTATAGAAAACAGATGTGCATTTCGTGTATTGTAATTATGATAATATAAATTCTTATTGTATTTATTCTCATTCTGTTCCAAGAAAATTAGGAATTTGTAAATATAAATGGACGGAAATGTTAAAATTTTATATTGTTTAAAATAAGGTTTGCACGAGTCAAAACTCTTTAATTTAAAAATAGATCGTATAATTCTTTTTTTGTGCAATAAATATTCTATTAGCATTAGTAGAGTTACCCCATAAGAAAACAGCATAACTGAGATATGCATAAGAAGTGAGTAGTATAAATTAAAATCGATATTTTGGTATTTAGTATATCTCTCAGTTGCAAAATAGCAAAATTAGCAGAACATAGATAAAACTGGATACATAAAATAATAATACAGCTACATGTTTACCTTTATCAAGGTTTTCATAAATGAGTCACTCCACGTCAAATCGCACAGCCATAAAACACTACCTCCTCGGAAATGGTCGAATTTTTTTTCATGAATTCCAGACATCAAATAAAGAGACCCGTATTGTTTTATTTTCACAATTATTAATTATTTGTGTAGTTATGACTATCTGAAATTACGCAAATTATGCGCGCACTGTTACATAAACTCACTTGGAACTCTGTGTCTACAAATAATTGAGATTTGCGGTTTGGCGCATTTTAAAGACTAAATACAACACTTTTTATTACTTTAGGCCTATCACTAATAAAATTAAAATTTGGCGTATTTTTTTAATCATTTCTTTTTCAAGGCATAATTACTATATTAAATAGCCAAGTTAAAAATCTGAACAAATTATAGAATTGTTCCCTGATGTATTATCTGTAAACTACTGCATTTATAAATGTGGGATCTCCACACATACATTTGTAAGAATTTATTTTCCGGAGGCATGCACGCGCTCGCGATTCACAGCTAATGTACTACTTGCAGCCATAGATATACTAGAAGGCTGTCGGCGGCAATTTTTACGAAATCCCCCGTTGCATGTAATATCTGATCTCGCAACACTACGAAAGAAATGCATTCATTCATCAAATGATCAATACCTCAAGGAACAGTAAATATCTAAATTTATCTTATTATTGTCAGAACAGCTATGAAGGGGAACTCTTCACAATACTCTATGTTTATACTGTAATATAGCGAAGTGTTTAAAGATAGCAAGGCTCGGTAAGGCAGTAAACTTTATGGCAGTAAACAGATGGCAGGAGACAAAATATAGAAGAGAAAAATAATCAGTCAGGGTTTGAATTTCACGGAGTGACGTGAATTCTATACATCAGTGACGGTAAAGAACGCATAATATATAACAAGTGTTTAAATCCATTTGACCCTTCTAATCACGCTTTTAAAAAGAAAACACTAAGACGCATAAGTCGCGATTTATTGATAAAGCTCAATTTAAAGGAGTCTTTGAATGTGCGAATATGTGATTCGTTCCGTAAAAATCTATCAACTTCCAGATAGATCAGATGAAATTTATGTGAAGCCGGTAGTTCTTGTGATATTAGAAAACATGAATGAAATAAAAATGCGGGCAGAGAGAGTGATTATCCCAGTTCTTATTCTAGCAGATCTATGGATACAGCGCTAGAAATCACTAATATTGAGGAATTAAACAAGAGTTTGATGTCAATAGAATCCCCTATCAAGAAAAGAAAGCTACAACGAAAACGATACTCCCGTGAAAAGTTTAAAAAAATAAAAGACTTCCAAGCAAGTAAAGTTTTTAATGTAGAAGATGGATCGTCATCCCTTCAAAAGTCGCCATATTTTATTTTTGACGGAATGCAAAGAAAATGTACAACCTGAAAATTACATGGTTAGGCCTATTGCAGACTTTTCTGAAAATTATTCATTTGTAGTACAAGATTGAGTACAAGGTGTGCATTGGAAAAAATGCCAAGACACAATACATCCTTTCGTAGTATATTTCAAAGAAGATAGAAAAATTCGTCACAAAAATATTGTCATCTCAGAAAGCATGAACACGACACCGATTCCTTTCATTGTTTTCAATCCGAAGCAATCAACTTCTTAAAGCAAGAATTAAACGATATGAAAAAAATCATTTACTTTTCCGGTGGATCAAGTTAACAATACAAAAACAAAAAGAATTTTAAAAATAATTGCTTACATGAAGACGATTATGGAATTAGTGCTGAATGACACTTCTCTGCAACGTCGCATAGTAAAAGTCCATGTGGTGGCATTGGAGGAAATGTTAAAAGACTTGCAACGAGAGCAGCCTATACAAGATCCTATAAAACAACATCAACAAAAAAAAAACTGTTTGACTGGTCACAAAAAAACATTTCTAAAGTGTCATTTGTATTTTGTCCATTGAATAAGCACAAAAACCACACTGAAAATTTACAGGCCAGGTACCACAATCTAAAACCAATAACTGGTACATTAAAATTACATTCTTTCATTCCGTTGTCAAAAACTGAAGATTTAGGCCTAGTAAATCAATTTTCTTTCAAGAAAGAAGGTAGGCGAATGAAAATTTAAAGTGTAGTGTGAATGAAAACAAACGTTTAAAAAGCATAATGTACAACTATTTGAGGATATCATAATAAGTAAATTAGCAGTGTTTTCTCGAGTGACTTGATCCCTACTGTGTGTAATCTTGCAACGTTCAGTCGATCATCCAGCGCCGATAAACCTCCCACCGCGCTTCTACGCTTCCCGTCCACTGCTGCTGCACCGACCGCTACACATTGCGTCGTAAGTAATTAAATTTCCATTGAACTATTGGAGATCCCATTGTGATTTTTTCTGGAATTATTAAGAATACTTCAGTGCACCTAGTAGGCATTTTTTTTAGATTTTTAATACGGCTATTTCACATTGATATCTAACTTTTAAAAATTGAATCATAAAAAAATATTTGTAATAATTATATTAAAATTAGTTAGTAAATATTTAATAAAAGACAGTACTTTAAGCTTTTAAACGCATTTTTCAAAAAAATTTTAACATAAATATCCTCGGAAATATGACGCTTTAAATGTTGGATTGTGCGACATTTTTAACGAATTTTAACATGCAATATTTTAAAAATATGTGGACTTAGGAGGAAATAAAAGTACACTTGTTGGTTTATTAGACCCATAGAGTTGGTAAAAAAATATAAACGCAATGAGAAATATGAAGGTCAAAATTTGTATAATTTTGTGCGATTTGACGTGGAATGACTCAAATATAGTTATTAAATTCATAAAGGGCAGTTGTATTTATTTAATTGCTTTCTTATATATTTACTTGCTTCCTTATTTATTTACTTGCTTGCTTACTTATTTATTTACTCTTACATACTTGCTTGTTTTCTCATTTACCAACTCGCTTTCTTATTTACTTACTTTTTCATTTACTCATTTATTTACTCAATTATTTACTTACTTTTATTTATTTACTTCCTTGCTTATTTACTTGCTTGCTTATTTACTTAATTTTATGTATTTATTTATTTATTTATTTATTTATTTATTTATTTATTTATTTGCTTTCTTATTTACTTACTCTCTTTACTTACTTATTTAATTATTTTTATTCATTTATTTATTTAAACTTCTCCACCGCACTAAAATTCTCAATTTAACACCCCTTCGAAACTTCGGAATATATTCATTAATATGTAGTTCTAGGTGGTCTAGTTGTTCCATATTTCCCACTCGATGCACGATTTGCGGGTTTTAAATTGGATGAGAGAGATGAATCAACGCAGATAACAAACTTAGAGGCGCGCTGAGTTCAAGCTGGTACTCACTTAGTTTGACTAAAAGTATGCTAAAACTGCCCGCTGTGATTTTCTATATATTTCTGACACCAACTTAATATACCTCCATCTCTCGTTCAAGTTCTCAAGTTCTCGTAGAGAAATAGATCCAATCCCATGGCGTATATTATGCTTGAGATAGTATAAAAACCACAACGGGTCGGGTCGGAAGATCGGGGGGCTGGAGGCAACAGATTAACACTAATGACTAGATTTCGTGGAATTGCCACGAGAATCGTAAGGTTTACTACGCTCGCAGTATAGACTGTATGAGAAGGGGACGTGCAACGGATCGAGTATGCCTCTGATGTAAACACTCAGCAGTATACTGCGGTTACAATAAAACCTGTATCCTGCATTCAAGAAATATAATGAATGATCATTGAAGTAGGAAATATCTAAACATGTAAATACAGAATTATTTTGTAGTGAGATATATTAATTCTTAAAATTTAATGTAATATACTCACATCACCCTTGACTATGTGCATTGCAGTGAAGAGTTACGTATATTCTGAGCGACTGCAAAGTAACCTCCTCCGATGGTCACTTAAACAGTTTTTATTTTGGGAAAATGTACGTTCAACATCACACGATGTAATAGGTGCATATTTGAAGAACGGGAAGTCACTACTTTTTAGCACACCAACTTCACACGTCTTGTCGTGACGTGATAGTACATCATTTATAGTACGAAATTGCGAATAGGCAGAATTTTTAGCAATAATGTTTCTCAACTTACATTTCAATTTTTCTAAAATTAGTGATATTTTGGATAACGATTTGTGATACTTTATCCACTATATTAAGAGCTTTTGAGAGTTGTAGTTAGACGATTCTAACAGGGTGATGCTTTTGGACACGATTTTAAAATTAGAATCAATGAACAGAATATCTTCCAATAGCTGTCAAGAAGGCAATGATTTTACAGCTGCAACAGCGGAACTGTCTGTGCTATCTAATGGATCAATTACCTCTATTATTTTGCCGTAATATTCTGAATAATAATTAACAGCATCCAATCACGTTTTTCAACGGGTCAAGACTGGCTGCGGGGGTAAGGGTATTCCAGAGGCAATTGTTTGGAACAGCAACAATCTCATTGTAGTATGTTTGATTGAATTCTTGTCTGCACTGAAGAAATGTTAAGCTTTGACTATTCCGACCATAGTAATGCAAAAACAAGTTCTTACATAGGTATACATTAGCTGTAGCTGCTCTATCTATTTGGACCGGTCACAACTCTTAACATGAACTGCTTATACTACGAGACCGAGCGGTCGCTCACCTCCTCTATACTACCGTACATCGGCAACCTGATTGCACGCTGCGTGTGGCAATTCAACGAAGTCTACTAATGACTCTCCCAGAAACACTAAACTCGATTTCATTTCTTATAGAGAAACAATCGCTGTAGAAGCGGTGGCGGAATCCAGTTGAAACAACGAGTAATTTCATTCTATTTCGTTCAATTCTTGAAAACGGGGTGTGAAATCAGATTCACATAGGCCTACCTATCCACATTGTTTATTTAAATAAATATGGTACAATTCTTTCCTCGCTTCTGGCAGCGTTGTTAACTTAAGCGTACGGGAAGTCGCCAAGCAGAATTCAGAAGTCGATAGATTCCTTGTCAATAGCCTAGATTAAATTTTATTTTTGTCGCTAGAAGGTTCTAAAAATGTCGCTAAATCACTATTAAAAAATTTAAAGGAAATTGTCGCGAAAAACAGTTAGAGGTCACCAAATTTAGCTAAAAAGTAGCTAATTGGTTACACTGATGCATACTACACCACACACAAACGTTCTCGTCATGTAGGAGAACATCATGAATAAGGTGTCTCGTTTTCGAGTTGATCAGTAGCGGTAATTTTGTGAATTTACGTAACCTCGGAGGTAGAACCAAGCCTCGCTGCAGACGAAAATAAAATATGGGTATATTTTTAAGCCTTGGTTTTTCTGAGCCGACGCATGCGAGATGCGAGGCCAGCGTCGCGCAAATCCGGACTACACGAGAGATAGTGAGTGGTTTCTATAGTTGCAAGGTGCACAGACCTTACATCTCGCAGATAGAAACCACTCACTATCTCTCGTGTAGTCCGGATTTGTGCGAGGCGAACCTCGTACGTCGCATGCGTCAATTCAAAAAAACCAAAGCTTTACTGTAAATCACGCACGACATTCACAATCCATTCTCAAAATGTTCTTTTTCCAGAACAGTCCGGTTGTGGCTCATGACAAACTAATTTTGCATGGCTTAATTTTAAAGAATTTTGTAGCTCTTTGCGCTGAACAATAAGAAATTCCCGCTATCTAATGGATTTTTGGAATATTTTACATGCGATAGCAAATGTGCAATGTTTTTTTTCCGTCAAAAACTTTTGTTTTTCTTTCCGCACTTCCAGTTTCCCCAAGTTTAGATACTAATTTACAAATTGTTTCACAAGCTGAAACCTTCATACCTGGAAATCTTTCTGCAAACAGCCTTCGAATTTGACGAAGGATCTGTACGTATGTAGGCCCTATGTAAGAATAATGTGAATTGATGATTTTGTACATAATAAAACGTGAACTCAACCATATTACACAATGTTAAAAAATGCACTCTGAATACACACACGTTTTTACAATGACAGAATAAAACACGGACTAAGAACACGTCGGACGTGTGTGTTTATAGTTTGATATTCACAAGCTAGGAACCAAAAAGTCCGCGCACGACCCACGTTAGACCAAGGCGTCCAATATAAACAGTGTGAAAAGAAAGTATTCTACAATTTTAGAACAGATCTCTGTTCAAAAATTGATGGTAAGCCAGAAAAGATCTTCTCATTATGACAAGTGCTGAGCATGTGATTTCTGTGAAAATAAAGAAGTCGATTTTTTTTAGAATACAGTATTTTTCTTTTATACTTTATTATATTATAATACTGCAACCCCAGCTGATGTAAAGTTCTTTGATAAAAAAATATGGGATCAGATCTGATTGCCACAGGCTTACAAGCAAACATTCTGATGGGGGCAGATAAAAAAGTAAAATTTTTTTCTTCCACCATGTTAATAATGTCAAAAGAAGTGCTTATACAAATTTTTTCCACTCGACCGCAATTACGAGGCCGTCCAGAAAGTGATTTTCACTGGGGTTCATTACAGAAAAAAAAGCACAATTGCATGGAAAGATTTATTGAAACAGATACAGCAATTCTTGGGCTATTTGTCAACATATTCCCTACTGAAATTGAGACATTTCTCATACAATGGCATCAATAATTTTTGTATCCTTGCGTCCTAGAAGTCAGCCGCCTGGGATCGGAACCAGCGTTTGACAGCCGTCTGCACCTCTATATCGATTCCATGATATGACAGATGTCTCAATTCCAGCGGGGAATATGTTGAAAAATAGTTCAACAATTGCCGTGTCTGTTCCAATAAATTTTTCCAATGAAATTGTGTTTTCCTTCTGTTAACGGCCCCTGGGAAACTTCTTTTTACAGCCCTCATAATTGCGGTCGAGTGGCCAGAATTTGTATAGGCTTTCTTTTGGCACTATTAACATGGTGAAAGAAAAAAATTAACTTTTTTTATTTGCCCCCATCAGAATGTTTGCTCGTTAGCTCAGGCGGCAAAGACGCTTATCTTCTGATTCGGAGTTACGCTCGGGTGTGGGTTCGATTCCCGCTTGGGCTGATTACCTGGTTAGGTTTTCTCCGAGGTTTTTCCCTACCGTGAGGCGAATGTGAGGTAATCTATGGCGAATCCTTGGCCTCATCTCTCCGCTATCACTAATTTCATCGACGCTAAATAACCTAGTAGTTAATACAGCGTCGTTAAATAACCAAGTACAAAAAAAGATATGATTGAACTGTACAGAAATGAAATTATACAATAAAAGAGCTTAAAAATATTCCAATATTAGAGAAAATGTACAACAGAAACAGGCAGCAAAACATTGCTTGAATGATCATACAAAGGCTCCGTAACATTTTACAATATAAGGCAAAATAGTGAAGAAGTATTTTCTCGCCTATGAAAAGACCGGAAGATGAGAATTCACTTGGAATCTGAGACAGACCAAATTCGTGAAGAAGGACTACAAAAAAGTATAAAGCAGGTAATGTTTGCGAAGCAGTGTACTCACAGCTGCACCAAAACGAACGTGCGAATATGTGGACAGACGTGGATGAACCCGAGGCCGTTGGAAAGAGTTCAGTCCACTCGCCGATCGGCGCTAATCAGCTTGCGGCTGTAGATTCCATCCGGAATACTTAAAAAAACACTGGCATAGCGTGCGGGAACAGTAAGCCTAGTGGAGGCGTGCCGTGCATACAAATGAAACGAGTAACACGTCAAGTGCTCGGGACAGAACCAGGGACTCGGCAATCCCATAAATTAGGATCCGCGACATGGCGTCATGTTTGCGTTGTCTCATCCAGAGCAGACCCATCAATTGCGTCAGTGTGCTCGTTCTAGCGATACTCAAACAACGCCTGCGAAACTGGGATCATGGCATCCTGTACACCACTTCTGCGAGAGAAGTTGCCTACCGCAACCGGCGAAATAGCAATTATTTATTTATTACTATTTAATCCGTTGGAGCTTATGGTCATCAGGCCTTCTCTACCACACCACCAGAAATACAAATTAAAAAATGCAGAGAGAAGTAAATAAAAAAAGAAATAAAAATGCAAAAAGAGGGGAGGAAAAAATACAAGTGCAAAGATAAAACCACAGTGTGTACAAATAGTATATATTACACTATTATTTGCAACACTACCACTAATTAAAGTGATGGCAGTACATCTTACTTGACGATATGCTTCAGAGGAAGAACAATATTGTTTGTATGGTGTAGTCAGCCGGTGTGGGTTTGGGAATGCACCTAGCTTGAGGGTTAGCGCAATAGACTGCAACAGGTCGCAGTGCTGCGCATAGAGTAGTACGGGATGAAGATAAATGCAACGAAGACGAAGACTATGGTATGGAGAGAAAAATAAAGAACTGAGACAGTAAAACAATTGGAAGCTTGAAGTACTTGGAATGTACCATAAGTAGTAGACTAACATCAGCTGCTGCCAGGTAGTCAAAAGAAGGATATCAATGACAAAGGAAGCTTTCAATATAATAAGGAGCATTTCTGCGGACCTCTTGAAGAATAACTAAGGAAGAGACTAATGAAGTGCTTTGTATGGAGTGTAGCATTGTATGGGAAACACTGACATTACGACGAAGTGAATAGAAACGCCTGGAAGCATTTGAAATATGGATATGGAGAAGACTGGAGTGTGTGAAATAGACAAAATAAAAAATAAAACTGTGCTAGAAAGAGTGTGTGAGGAAAGAATGATGCTGAAATTGATAAGAAAGAAATAAATAAATTGGTTGGATCACTGGCTACGAAGAAACTGAGTACTGAAAGATGCACTGGAAGGAATGGTGAACGGAAGAAAAGTTCGGGGCGGAAGAAATCAGATTATAGAGAACATTATATTGTATTGTATATTATACAGTATATCACCGCCACCGGATGTATACCCAATTGTAGTGTTAATAAACAAATAAATAAATACATACACACACACACACACACACACACATACATACATACATACATACATACATACATACATACATACATACATACATACATACATACATACATACATACATACATACATACATACATAAAGAAATATGGATCGTAACGCTGTAAACCTAGCTTCCTCAACCGTAATGTGCACCATGCTTACCCAAATATAGCTGATGTCATTTTATATCAGACATGTATGGGGGCTATAAAGTACAGGGACATCATTTTATTTTTACTTCAATTTTTATTGTACCTGAGTTTTTTAATGTACTTCACTCCCACCCCTTCTACTATAAACTTGGAACCGTTCTCCACACAGAACCAAGCGTATACAGTCAAAGTCGCCTTACGGTCATAGTAAACACAAACAGTACTGAGTTAGTGAGTATAGTATGTTCCAGAAATATGTTCGCTTTCAATACATTGAATCATATTCTCGTACAGGTACTGTCGTCCGTTTGCCTATGTCATATCCCGGTTTCCCCCCACGGCTTCTGCTTCCCTCTTTGTAAAGGATAGTAGTTGGTCTTTTCTGAAAACATTAATTTCTCTTAGGAATTGGACGTCTATGTAATATTATACAACTGTTTAAAATAAATAAAAGGGCCTCGTTAATTAATTAACTGTCATGTGATTTCCTCCCTTTCTACGATCCTGCGACATAACCACTTGGACGGACAGTAGATAGCATGTCTGAGTAATTTTATCTTTTCGGATAGGGCAGAAGTGAAGATTGAATTTGCAGTACGGGAAGTGCTCTTTTATATAGTAGGTACAGAATTATTTTAACATGAGTTACTAGTACGAAGGACGAAACTGGCCATTGGTATTTGGTACAATAATCTATAGTGTGATAATACGCAAAAAAGAACTGAAGCTTGTATCGAAATGAACGGCCACCATTTTCAAAAATGTGTTTAAATATTCATATTATGCTTATTTTTCAATTTAACTTCAGTCTCTATATTGTACGCTAATGTGCTGTAGACAGTATAATATACACTGCATAATAAATATGTCCGAATGGAGTAAAAACACTTATTGTTAATACAGTGCTGTATTTTGATGAAAGAAAAACCTAATGAAAATTATCAAACTCAAAATCGCGATATTTCCTACTTTACGTAAATGGATGAAATGGAAAGTGATTCGTTTGTATTTTACGCCAGTATCATCGAACTCCATTGGAAGGGGGTAGAAAACGGTGTTTCCGGTTTTGAACCTTTAAGGTAAAGTACCCAAATAAGAGACAGGGCCCTAATAAGAGATACCTTGTTAACTTCTCCGGTATAATTTGCCATCTCGCGACAACTATGGTAAATCAATGTTTGTGCTTCTAAGACATCGTGTTCTTTGTCTAACCTTAGTTGAAAGTAAGCAACGAAGTTGAGAGCTACAAAAATAATTTTTCATACTTTGAACTTTTTACTGGTTTTTTGGTGAGGAAGAGAACAGCAGGTAATGGAAGCTACAACAAATTTATTATTAATTTTATAAAATTGCTGGCAAAATGTTGCATATAATAAGGTAGATTGATAATAAGGAAGATAATAACTTATGACCTAGGGTAGCTATTTCATTTTTACTTACTCCGTTTCCTAATAAGAGATACCTAGGGGTCCTATTAAGAGAAAGTATCTCTTATTTAGAACCCTTATTTGGTATTATTATGATGCTCACCTTTGAGAGTTTACGGAAAGTGTTAATGCCTCTAGTCGTGCAGTTTGTCTGCCAGCAGCTACATACGAACCAATGAGAGATTAATTGAACTATTAATTAAAATTAATTACGAATTAGGTCAATCATTAATTATCCATTGTCCTCAATTATTCATTACAAAATTAAGCCTACTAATTGAAATCATTAAATTATCATTATTAATGACTAAAATTAATTATTAATTGAGATGACAATAATATCAATAGTCAATTAAAATCGGCTAGTCCGACAATATTTACCTTACTTAAAGATCAAAACATAAGTGCTTAATTCGTAAAATAATCTCTATACATTTCAAATAAAAATCGTGTGTAATTATTAAAACTATTAAATTTAATTATGATTCCTGATTTCGAAGATTTCGTTGGACCTGTGTAAATATCGCCACTACAGCCAGTGCCAGCGTTTGTGGTGCGTGTTCTTAAGAACAAAGCCAGTCAGTGAGCACTTGTTGCCAGTGTAGTTGAGAAGGATAACACTCAACGCGTCACGTAAGCAATCTGCCAATCACAGTTGTCAGTCTTGTTGCCCACTGACTGCGTCAAAGGTAAGACACTCGCACTTTGCGTTTCTGGGATGGGTCCTTGAGTACACTGACCAATCCACTGACTGGTCAGTGTACTCAAGTATCAGTGGCATCTGTTGCCACTTCGACTGAGAGTAGTACCACCTCCTGAACAGATGTGACGTAAGCAATCTGCGAGTCACTGTTGTCAGCTTTAATGCCCACAGACGTGGCATAGATAACTTACTCGCTCTCAACGTTCCCATTACTTATTTCACGCGACAGAAACGGTGACTTTGGTTGTATCACAGTACTACAGAAGCAGCAGCAGCAACAACTACCATCTCATGGGCCGTAAGCTTCAACCAGTCGCATGCAAAGACATCCAGGACAGAAAAAGGAGCAACCATAATATCAGTTCTGATCAGAAAAAATGAGAGAGAGAGTTTAGATAATGAAAATGAAAGAAAAAACGGAGCTCGCAAGAAGTTGTTCAAAAAACAACAAAAACCACGGAAAACTCAGTCCAAGAAGCACCGCTTGAGTTCGTCCAGTGATGAAGAATCCGATGTGGAAATGGAATTAATTAACTCTAGTGACTCGGAATATGGAGAAATTTATGATGATGGAGAGTGCTTGTTTTGTACTGATTTTTTTTTTCAGAGGACACCAGGGCCTAGGGGGGAGAAATAGATTCAGTGTTCAAAATGTCGTCGTTGGGCACACGAAAACTGCAGCACTGATGATGAACCTTTCGTTTGTCCAACATGCTCAGTACAGCGAAATAAGAATTGTGTCAATTAAAGGGGTCGGCAAAATAAGTGCAATCAACTTAAAATTAAAATATGGAGAACGAAATTTAATATTCTATCATTTTTCTTTCTCTAGCAAAATATTAACATTAGCAATAGTAGCCGAAATAAGATTAATACATTCACGTCCGATTTGACCGATTTTGTATTCTCTTCATAAACCATAATTCCACTTGGAAAAGTGTCAAATAAACAACAGAATTTCTGTTGAGAGGATTTAGGTCACTGTTGCACTGACCTCTTCAATTTTAAAATGTTCCTGAATTTATTAAAGTATCTACATGATTTCACAATGTTATATATTGCTTCAATTTTCAGCCAAATGATGATAATTTTTGACCATGTTCAAAAATAAACTTAAATAACACACGTATCTCTTATTTGGAAGCCCTTTCCAAAACATCAGAATTTCCCAGATTTATTTTTTTATAATTTAAAGTAATAATAAAAAAACTGACTAAAATTTGTATTGTCAATTCTAAAAATAGACGAAATGCTGTATGTATTCCACTCATTCAGATTAAAAATGTCTATTCCCATCCTCATTTATAAGCAGTTATAAAAAATGTCTCTTATTTGGGTACTTTACCTTAATCCAAAGGTATAGCCAGGTTAATATTAGAAATGTTAGTAAAAGTAAAATGATGTCCCTGTAGAAATACTACTTTATAGTGTATAATTAAATTCAAATCCCTAATCCTTATACGACAGTGCATAACACACTACTGCGTGTCACGCCGAAGTCAAAGTCTCGATCCCACTGCCGCATTACGCAGCGAGTCTTGCGCAGAGTCGTTGCACGATAGTCACGCGCGTAATTATTAAAATCCAGCCTTATAAATAAACACAGATTTGATTTCTGTGTGCCGCATTACGCTCACGCAGACATCATTGCGCGGTTGTTAAAAACCAAGGCTTTATGAGCGCAGAACGCAGCCTTTCTTTTTTTCTTTCTTTCTTTCTTTCTTTCTCTCTTTCTTTCTTTCTTTCTTTCTTTCTTTCTTTCTTTCTTTCTTTCTTTCCCCGTTCTACCTGCCCTGTAGCACCGACTTACAGACCACTGCGGTGTAGGGCAGAGAGGGTATTGTCTCTGAATCAACATCAGACGTCTTCAGTCTACACATTGCGATCCTCCTTGGATGTGGAACTGGCAAAACGCAGGATCAGCGCCGAGACATCACTAGGCAATCACAAGACAACGGACAACCATCCAGTCCTGTTACTACTACACCAGGAATCACGCACCGCAAGGATGGGCAGCACGCAAGCTACTTCAGAGCCATCGCGGCGAACGTACTTAAATCCACGACACTAAATTTTAGTTACGTATGAAAATGCAATGTTAGAAATCTAATTAATTTCATTTGTTATCGATTCACTTTATAACACTTAATCTATACTAATAATAAATCTGTAAGCGAAATTTTTCTGGTAATTTTCGTTTTTCTAAAAATAATTGGTGTTAACATGTATAATTAATCATCCTGAAACCGAAAATTGCTTTTTTGAAATTTTTGTTTGTATGTTTGTCTGTCTGTCTGGATGTTTGTTACCTTTTCACGCGATAATGGCTGAACGATGAAAATTGGAACATAAATTAAGTTCGTTGTAACTTAGATTTTAGGCTATATGGCATTCAAAATACTTTGTTTAAAAGGGGGGGTTATAAGGGGGCCTGAATTAAATAAACCGAAATATCTCGCTTATTATTGATTTTTGTGAAAAATGTTATATAACAAAAGTTTCTTTAAAAATGATTTTCGATAAGTTTTATTCCAGGCAAAATTTTGATAGGATTGATATTTAAGTCTGTCTGTCTGTCTGGATGTTTGTTACCTTTTCACGCGATAATGGCTGAACGATGAAAATTGGAACATAAATTAAGTTCGTTGTAACTTAGATTTTGGCTATATGGCATTCAAAATACTTCATTTAAAAGGGAGTTATAAGGGGCCTGGATTAAATAAACCGAAATATCTAGCTTATTATTGATTTTTGTGAAAAATGTTACATAACAAAAGTTTCTTTAAAATGATTTCCGATAAGTTTTGTCCCGAGAAAAATTTTGATAGGACTGATATTTAAGGATATACAAAAGTTTTAAAATAACAATACAATACATTTCCACCACCGCCTCAGATTATAGTGTCGTTGTTCTATGTGCAAAATATTAAATTTTTTAGTAGGAAGAAAAACAAAATTTATTCATTCTATGGCAGTAGTGAATTCTTACATTTTCGAAAGAAAGAAATATAGTATATATATATATATATATATATATATATATATATATATATATATATATATATTAGATTGTATTATTTGCTGCATCACTATTTGAGTAATTTAATAGAGCAAAATTCTGAAAATCGATATGTGACATAGGAGTTATTGCAGGAACGACGACGATGGCTACAATGAAATCAAAACAAATGACTCCGTCTATTTAAGGCGGCCTTGACGTTTATCAATATTAATATACAGAGAATATTTTGTGTGTTTGTATGATGTAATCTCAGAAGCTAATAATTAACCTTCAGTATTTGAAATTTGTAGTTTCTCTAGACGGATGTAATGCTACAAATGAGGACTGATGTAAGATGAAAAGAAATCTGTACGCACAGAAAACTTGATATTCTGTCGAAATATTGTATAACTTGATTATTGCAACTTTATTTGGTCCACATAAAATACTCTAATTTTATACACTCATTTTACCATAGAGATCACTGGAGCTGAGTTATTTTAAAAGGTGTCATGAAATGGCGTTCCTGCGCTCATAATTTACCCATATTCGTTTCCTGTGATTCTTAAAATAATATTTATGTAGGGTACCACATTTTTATTTGCATAAACAATGATATACAACCGAGCGAGTTGGCTCAGGCTGTAGCATTTGAGACACGCATTCGGGGGTCCCGGGTTCAAAACCCCGTGGCCGACCAATCTGACTGGGGTTTTTCATGATTTCCCTTAGTCATAAAGGCAAATGCCGGATTGGAAAGATACATGCCATTATTCATCACCGCCTCAGTTACCAATACCAAAAACATTAATCAAAGTCTATAATCAGTTACATGAATACAAGCCATCTACAACACACAATAGAAACAGGAACTCAACAAGAGTAAAAACGACCTGCTGATATACCCACACATTCTAAACACCGACATGACCACAGATGTTAAGGCGTGAATAAAATAAACTTAACAAAAAAAAAATATGTACAGTAAGGTTAACATAAAAATGATCTTCGTACACAATCAACTCTATTAATTTGGAGTGATTTATTAAAGGATGCATTCAAGACAAATTTAGAAAAATGTTAAACGAATTATCTTTGCACCAAATGAGTGACCTCTGGACCAAAATTATACAATTTTAATTATGTAAATAGAATTTAAATTAAGCAGCATATTAAACGATTTATTCTTCTATCAAACACGAATGTTCCCTGGACCCAATGTTATATTTTAATTATGTAATTACTTTATATTTATTTCTAATGAGTGCAGCGGAGCGCACGGGTACAGCTAGTATTTAAATATAATAAAACTTTTAAAAACTTGACTGTGTTAAAATTTCTTCAAAAAGACTTTTATATGCCTTATGCCTTATGGCCGATTATGAGTCGTTTGCTCCTTCTGCACCATGGAACTGTTGCTTATTGTCTGTGTCTTCGGGCTTTGTGTGTCATTGCGAGTGGATGTATCTGGGGATGCCTATGTACTGCCCAATATAATATCAAAAATTGTATGTGAATTGAAGTTTAGCTGGGTATTAAGTATATTTTGTTTGAGTAATTTTGTATGTTTGTAAACTTCATACTGTTCTGATACATTCAATTGTGTTCTTTTTGATGCTATATGTAGTAATTCCATATCTCTTTCCATGCTATTGCAATTATGGTTGATTTTGGAAATACGTTCTGGAAAGTTCGATCTATTTTATGGTTGTTGAATTGCTTTGAAGTGTTCCTTATATCTAGCCTAAAATGATTTGCCTGTTTGTCCGATATAAAATCGAACAATTATATATTTTGATCTTGTGTACGCCCGTCACATCGTATTTATTTGTCTGTGTCTACAGGATGAAAAGCAATTAAACCGACAAACTCTGTGAGGTTGTATGGGACATCAAAACAAACAGTTTTTTTCCAATGTCATACTGTGCTGTGAGGCACTATTTCGCGAGGACACTAGATCTTAATGTAACACAAGCCATTGACATGCTTTATTGGTTGAATCTCTTATAAAACATTTACACACCAAAAGCATTGCAAAAGATGCTGGAAAATACCTCCATTGACCTGTACACAAAGGTTACATCGGCGGGACATGGATTGTCTAGAGCGGCGAAAAACTTCAGGATCATCGTTTATTTCCCCTGCTGCAGCAAATATCCGCACTACCAAACCGGTTTAATAAAGCACTGCACTGGGTCAAGACGTACCACAAAATGTGAATTTGTAGAGTCGTCATGAACTACTGAAGAACGCATACGCCTTCTGCCGGTTTAATAACTTTTCACTCTGTATAGTTTAAATAGTTTAAATATTTTTGTACCGTGTTTTGTGCTTTGTATGCTGCTTTATATTTCAATTTTCTGAATGACGACGCAATTTTGTGTGTTCTGCTATTCTGATATATTAGCGTAATGAATCAATTTCCTTTATGTGCTTGTGTATCGTTGTTTGTTCGTTGTTTGTTTTGTTACTATCGAGTTTATTTCCGGGTTATATCCGTTTTCATGTGCTATGTATTTTATGGTATTCAGTTCTTCGTTCTTTATTTAAGTAAACCAAACAGCATCTATTAAATAATCTTCAGACGTCCCTTCATGAATCCGTCCAGCCATCCCTACATACAATCATTCGACTCTCCATTTCTCTCTTCATTTATCCAACTATCCAACCATTCATTTCTCTGTCTATTCACAGACATATTCAACAATCAATTCAGCTACCAACCTAACCATCTGTTCTACTTCTATCCTACAATAAATTGTTTCATTCCTTCGTCCAATTAGTTGTTCCTTCGCCTGATATCCCATCCGCCTATACTTCCTCCTTCCATATATTTATCTATATTTCCTTTCATCTATTTACTCACGTAGCCAAGTAACTTCCATCTATCTATCCATTTGTTTGTCTATCCATCCATCCATCCATCCATCCATCCATCCATCCATCCATCCATCCATCCATCCATCAATCTGCCGACTATCCATTAATCAACATATTCAACTACATATTGTGTTGTTAGGTTTTCCCTCAAACTGTAATGAGAATTATGCAAATCTGGCTTTCAGGCAGTAGCTCCCTGTAAAGCAGGTTTGAATAATTTCAAGGAAAAATTGTTCCGGGCCGGGTATCAATCCCGGAACCCTTCGCTTAGCGCACGAATGCTCTCCCGACTGAGCTACCCCAGGAACTATACACGACACCGTCATAATTTTTCCTTTTTATATCCACACAACTCAAATGTGCTGACAAGACGCCAGAACTCAACTTTGATGCTGGTTTGGGTTCTGGCGTCTTGTCAGCCCATTTGAGTTGTGTGGATATAAAAAGGAAAAATTATGAAGGTGTCGAGTATAGTTCCTGGGTTAGCTCAGTCGGGAGAGCATTCGTGCGCTAAGCGAAGGGTCCCGGGATCGATACGCGGCTCCGGAACAATTTTTCCTTGAAATTATTCAAACCTGTAATGAGAATGTTACGCAAATCCTGGGGACAACTCAATTGGCTATCATCAATTCTAATAACGCTAGTCAAGCACAAAGTTGATACAACGTCGTTAAATGATATTTAAACTGCAGCCAGGAAGTCGAAAGTAGGATAGCAATGGCAAAGGAACTTTTAATAGAAAAAGCAGCATCTTCTGCGTACCTCTGGAAAAAGAACTAAGGAAGAGACTAGTGAAGTGCTTTGTCTGGAGTGTGGCATTGTATGGAACAGAAACATGGACATTACGACGAAATGAAGAGAAACGAATAGAAGCATTTGAAATGTGGATATGGAGAAGAATGGAGCGTGCGAAGTGAACAGACAGAATAAGAAATGAAGTTGTGTTGGAAGGAATGGGTGAAGAAAGAATGATCCTGAAACTGATCAGAAAGAGAAAAAGGGATTGATTGGTTGGGTCACTGGCTGAGAAGAAACTGTCTACTAACGGATTCACTGAAAGAAATGGTGAACGGGAGAAGTGTTCGGGACAAAAGAAGATATCGGATAATAGACGATAGTAAGATATGTGGATCATATGAGGAGACTAAGAGGAAGCAAAAAATAGGAAAGATTGGAGAATGCCGAGTTTGGAGTGAAAGACCTGCCCATGGGCAGAACTTATGTATGTATGTATGTATGTATGTATGTATGTATGTATGTATGTATGTATGTATGTATGTATGTATGTATTAATACTTAAAATACCATACACGCCTCCCTGCTGACGTACACCTAACGTTCAGTATAGGGACCTACAGTATAATCAACACCTTACAAATTGTACGCAAAAGGAGGTCGGATTTTTAAGTGGTTTGTATGGCTATGTAAGCAACGATAGGCGATAACTCCCGAGCGGAAAGCTTTAGGTCTATGTAATCTGGAACTTTCGAAGTACAATTCGGTAGTATGAGTTCAGCGGACGTTCTTACACTAATTTGTATGCAATCCTCCGAGTAGAACATTTGGCGGTGATAAGTATAACCAGTTTAAGACGACGGGGTGCCTTAAGGGGAAGAGTATGGGATGACTGCGTGTGTTAAAGAGTCAGAACGGCTTTCGCGCGCAGTTTTAAAAAATCTGTACAACACGTCAGCCAAGAACTAGAAAAATCTTACATGACAGTACGGAAAGTGTTAAGAAAATAGTTGCAAATACGGCCATACCTTCTGCAGGTGGTCAGGCTCTAAAGCCTGGAGACCATGAGGCACGCACAAATTTCGCCATCAAATTGCAGGAGCGAGCAAAGACTGCTGATTTTTTTTCAGTGATGAATCGACATTTCACCTTAATGGTAGGTCTAAAGTTAAAAAAAAAAAAAAACAATGTGCCCATCGCTGGATCAGTCGTCACACGGCCAGAATGACATGATTTACTCCGGTGGCCTCCCAGATCTCCCGACTTTACCCCATGTTACTTTTTTCTCTGGAAATGTGTCAAAGATCGGGTATGTGTGGCACCGCTACCTGTCGCCCTATCTGATCTGAGATACAGGATTGTTGCTGTTGTTGCGTGCATTATACCAGACTTGCCGGACAGAGTGTGGGCAGAAATGGACTACCCGCCGTGTAACAGGGGGTACCCACATTGAGAACTTGTAGTGTGTGTTCTAAAAACTCAAAGATTTACTCTTTAAACCAGCATCTTCATTTTTATTCTACAGGTAAAAAAAAAAATTATACAACTTTAAAACTCCGATATTCCTTTATTTACACATGGTCAAAATGAAAGTGGCCGGCGTCTGAGAGACTAAGTTCGAATCGAGTATTTCCGTGAGCTCTCGGGACAGCCAGGCTTTGTTCAAAAGATTGCGTATATTCTTCTAGTAATTATAATGGGGAACACAAATATTAAAATCTTCCGAGAAAATAATTCATATACGATATTTAAAACAGACAGATCGTTCTGAGTGTTTAAACAGTGAATATTGTAACACAAACACTATATACTGTATAACAGGTTCTCAAGTGGAGTATGACCATTGCTCGTTACAATGCCATTCTGACTGCAGTAAAACTGTTAGCGTAGTTGGTAGAGCGTTAGCTAAGATTGCGTGAGGTTGCAAGTTCAAATCTTCATGGAGTTACTAAACATTATTTTGTTGCCTTTTAAATGCGTCAGTGAAAATATAACAGGTTTTCGTCATTTTTTATCCTTAGAATACTTTTCGCTTTATTAATTTTTTGTGTTAATAGAAACTTTTGACGCTAGATGAAAGTAACACTACTGTTCTCAAACCAGGAGATCAACCGTGAAAGTAATGTGCTTATTATTGCGTCACCTATTGGAACGAAGTAGATAAATAATATTACCGTTATAACGCCAGTTTAAAAACCATGCGCTCTCTTGCATATGTTATTTCCTGTACGAAGAGATTAAAAGACCAGGAGATTAACTGTGACCTAATTTTGTAACTAGGGTAGTATCAATATGTCTGTATCAATGTTATAGTTTGTGCTGTGAGAGCTAGCCAATAGAGATAAGAGTACCCACGTGTGTGACCTTATGACATCTTATGACATCAACATTCATTCACAGCATTATCCCCTATCGTCTCATCCGGTGGAGACTTTCTCGTGGTTGGAGCACATTAAAGACGACAATTAGGGGCTTTCTACGTCAAATAAATTAATGAATAAACCTCTACGAATTAGACACCCATTATTTAAAATTGCCAACAATGCCCTAATTGATTTACCAACCCCCTCTAATATTAGAGCATGATGAAATTTTGGTTCACTATTAGGGTTATGTTTAGTAATACAAACTGTTACAGGATTATTTCTAGCAATACACTATTAAAATGCTGTTAATTATTTTATTAATCCCTGCTGCTTTGCACTCTATTGCCTAAGTAACGCTCAATAAATATGTTGACGGTTAAATAATTGGCAATAATTAATTTGAAAGTTGTGCAATAGGGAATATGATTATTATATTAATCTAAATCCGTGATCATCAGGGCCTAAACGTAGTAACTGTAAACAAGAAGAAAAACCATAATTCTGATGACAAAATATATTCTGATTTCCTGGAATTATAACTACAAATTATCACCAATTTTGTAATTATTTGTAACGTGAATTAACATAAGCAAAATTATTTGATTATATTACACTAAAAGGAATTGTAAAAAATAAAAGAAAGGACAAAACAAAAAAATTCACTACGGAGATTCGAAGCATGCTGTGGAGGTAGCCTAAATCAGCGCCTTGTGTTATTGACTTAACTAAAGCGGCGCACGAGGTTTACGGTAGTGAACTGTGCGCTCACCCGAAGAGACTTAGAAAATTTTCGCTGCTGAAGAGACCGGCCACTTCATTTTGACTAAGTGTACGTGAATATTCATATTCAAATAAGTGTACTAATATTATAATCTACAAAACTGTCTCTTTCTATTATATTCTACCCGCATTTTAATACTAATTCTTGCTCTAGTTACAACAGAAGACAAGCAGACAAGATGCATATTCAAGAAAACAAGCTAAAGCCTGTAATGAATTTTAAATTGAGCCAATTATTCGTGCAATGGCTGTAGTGAAATTCAGCCTGCTTTCACCAAGACAGACAAGCTTCATCCCATTAAAACGCGATGTGATCCCGGGCCTCCCAGCTGCCATGACGTCTTCTCGCCTGTTAAACTGCAGATTTAGTAGTGTCACTCGCAATTTACGAGAAATACTATGCCCACGATTTGCAGTCTGAAACTCATTAGCCAACACCTGGCACTATGACAGCTGAGGATAGCGCTGCTTTCGACAATGCTTTGTTACAGATATCGCCATCAACATTTGTCGTTAGGGAAGAAGAGCGAGGCATTGAGAGATGAATCTCGATTATACACGTACTGAGTAGGAAATAAATACAGAAACCTGTTTCCACTCATTAATGTATAAAGCTATAAAATAACGAAATAATATAAGAGAGACGCGAATACAACACAGAGACTCGTGTGCTGCTCATATAATTACTCGTAATATGAGGGAGCATGAATTAGTGTCGTACAATATTCGAACATGAGAGGGGATATCAATATACGTACTACAAACTTCGCCCTACTCCACAGACATCCCAACAGTACGTGGAAGTGAAGCATGTAAACTAAAATAATAGGGTCCACTGAAAACCGGTAAGAGAACTTATGTTCGGGTAATATTTGCCGAATATCTGTAGAACAGAAGCTCTCGTTGTGTTTGTTCAATACTTCCCTTTCCTTACATATGTTCGGTGCCATTCTCTTAGTTCCTCTCCCTGCGCCTTTACGCTTTATCTGCATAAGGATATCAGGCACATATCTTGCGAAGTTACGCATAATAATGAGCAGACTTCGTTGAATTGCGACGCGCACCATGCAATCAGGTTGCCGATGTAAGGTAGTATAGAGGAGGTGGGCGACCGCCCGGTCTCGTAGTATAAGCAGTTCATGTTAAGAGTTGTGACCGGTCCAAATAGATAGAGCAGCTACAGCTAATGTATACCTAAGTTAGCACTTGTTTTTGCATTACTGTGGTTGGAATAGCCAAAGATTAACATTTGTTCACTGCAAACAAGAATTCAATCAAACATGCTACAAAGAGAGTGTTGCTGTTCCAAACAATTGCCCCTGGAATACTCTTACCTCAGCAGCCAGTCTTAACCCGTTGGGAAACGTGGTTGGATGTTGTTAATTATTATGCAGAACATTACGGCAAAATAATGGAGGTAATTGATGCATTGGATACTACAGACAGTTCCGCTGTTGCAGCTGTAAAATCATTGCCTTCTTGACAGCTATTGGAAGATATTTTGTTCATTGATTCTGATTTTAAAATCGTGTCCAAAAGCATCACCCCGTTAGAATCGTCTAAACTACAACTCTCAGAAGCCCTTAATATAGTGGATAAAGTATCACAAACAGTTATCCAAAATAACAATTCACTAATTTCAGAAAAAGTGAAATGTTAGTTGAGAAACATTATTGCTAAAAATTCTGCCTATTCACAACTTCGTATTGTAAATGATGCACGACAAGGCGGCTTAAGTTGGAGACTAAAAAGTAATGACTTTCCGTTCTTCAAATGTGCACCTACTACATCGTGTGATGTTGAACGTACATTTATCCAATATAAAAACTGTTTAAGTGAACATCGGAGGAGGTTCACTTTTCAGTCGCTCAAAATGTACGTAACTCTTTACTGCAATGCACATATTGAAGGATGATGTGAGAATATTACATTAAATTTTAAGAGTTAATATATCTCACTACAAATAATTGTGTATTTACATGTTTAGACATTTCCTACTTCAATGATCATTCATTATATTTCTTGAATGCAGGATACAGGTTTTATTGTAACCGCAGTATACTGCTCAGTGTTTACATCAGAGGCATTCTCCATCCATTGCACGCCTCCTTCTCATACAGTCTATACCGCGTGCGTAGTAAACCTTACTATTCTCGTGGCAATTCCTCGAAGTCTAATAATGAGTATATGTAAGTTTTCTTGTTATTAATATGACTAAACATTCACACAAATATACGTATTAATAAATCAAACAAAATATATTTTTAAAAAAGTATATGGTCACAGTACCGACTAGTATGTGCATTGTTCAAACATGAGAGAGGAAACCAAGACATTGCAAACTTCGTCTTATTTTATATGAAAAACTAATCGCAAGGTCTATGCTAAAACATGAAGGGGTGGGAGTTGAGGACAGCGAATATTTTTTATAAGGAAGTGGAACAAACACGACAGCCCTTCTTCTGCAGACCGTACATCGACGAATGTCGAACTTCGTCAAACTCGACTACTTCCATCATCCATATAGTCACACAAATATTGTTACTGAGGAACTATGATTTATTTGAATATTATGTGAAGAATATTTATAGGTATTTTCTTTCCGTAATTGGTATAGTAACAACTGTCATGCATTTTAAAAACACAATGTGATGTACCTATATGTACGTATAGGTCTATTTTTTTCGTAATAAAAATTTGTCCTTATCTCTAAATAAAACTTCACAAGATTTCTTTTAAACTCCTTACTCAGCTAAATGCATGAAGGGTTGGGAGAGGAGTGCAGGAGAGGTCAGCGAACTTCAAGGACACACATCACACAAGGGGTAAGACCGAGCAAGCGAGACAGATCCGCTTCTTCAAAGCAGACTTCGGTTCTTGCCACGCTCGACAAACTTGAACCGAACATAGAGCATGAAATGCACGACACTCGCATGAATTACTACTACGCTCACAATTTAGGAAGCAGCCATTACTTACCGATTTGCTATAATATCAGTCAGCCACCGGCGTAGCTTAGTCGACATGCCTGCCGATACGGAACTGCGTTCGGACGTGGGTTCGATTTCCACTTAGGCTGATTTACCTGGTTGGGTTTTTTTCCCCAGGTTTCTCCAACCGGAAGGCGCATGTCAGGTAATCTATGGCGAATCCTCGGCCTCATCTCGCCAAATATCATCTCGCTATCACCAATTCCATTTGACGCTAAATAACCCCGCAGTTGATACAGCGTCGTTAAATAACCAAGTAAAAAAAATCAGTCATTAATTGTTAATTGTTCTAGATGCACAGGGAAATAGCGGAGCATCAAATAAAAGTTATACAATGCAGTGCTCTTGTCAAAGGAACGAACTGAAATAATCTATTCTAATAATAAATCTGTAAGCGAAATTTTTCTGATAATTTTCGCTTTTCCAAAAATAATTGGTGTTAACATGTATAATTAATCATCCTGAAACCGAAAATCGCTTTTTTTTTTAATTTTTGTTTGTATGTTTGTATGTCTGTCTGTCTGTCTGTCTGTCTGGATGTTTGTTACCTTTTCACGCGATAATGGCTGAACGGATTTCGATAAAAATTAGAATATAAATTAAGTTCGTTGTATCTTATATTTTAGACTATATGGCATTCAAAATACTTTATTTAAAAGGGGGGTTATAAGGGGGCCTGAATTAAATAAACCGAAATATCTCGCTTATTATTGATTTTTGTGAAAAATGTTACATAACAAAAGTTTCTTTAAAAATGATTTCCGATAAGTTTTATCCCAGGCAAAATGTTGATAGGACTGATATTTAAGGATATACAAGAGTTTCAAAATAACAATGCAATACATTCCCACCGCCGCCTCAGATTATAGTGTCGTTGTTCCGTAACTTCTATGCGCAAAATATTAAATTTTTAGTAGGAAGAAACACAAATTTATTCATTCTATGGCAGTAGTGCATAGGAGATCGTGAATTCTTACATTTTCGAAACAAATAAATATAATTAAGTTATATATAGTAGATTGTATTATTTGCTGCATCACTATTTAAGTTATTTAATAGAGCAAAAATCTTAAAATCGGTATGTGACATAGGAGTTATTGCAGGAACGACGACGATGGCTACAATAAAATCAAAGCAAATGACTCCGTCTATTTAAGGCGGCCTTGACGTTTATCAATACTAATAAACAGAGAATATTTTGTGTGTCTGTATGAAGTAATCTCAGAAGCTAATTAACCTTCACTATTTTAAATTTGTAGTTTCTCTTGATGGATGTAATGCTACAAATGAGGACTGAGGTAAGATGAAAAAAAATCTGTACGCACAGAAAACTTGATATTCAGTCGAAATATTGTATAACTTGCTTCTTGCAACTTTATTAACACATAAAATACTCTAATTTTATACACTCATTTTACCATAGAGATCACTGGAGCTGAGTTATTTTAAAAGGTGTCATGTAATGGCGTTCCTGCGCTCATAATTTACCCATATTCGTTTCCCGTGATTCTTAAAATAATATTTATGTAGGGTACCTCATTTTTTATTTGCATAAACAATGGTATACAACCGATCGAGTTGGCTCAGGCTGTAGCATTTGAGACACGTATTCGGGGGTTCCGGGTTCAAACCCCGTGGCCGATCAATCTGACTGGGGTTTTTCATGATTTCCCTTAGTCATAAAGGCAAATGCCGGATTGGAAAGATACATGCCATTATTCATCACCGCCTCAATTACCAATACTAAAAACATTAATCAAAGTCTATCATCAGTTACATGAACACAAGCCATCTACAACACACAATAGAAACAGGAATTCAACAAGAGTAAAAACGGCCTGCTGATATACCTACACATTCTAAACAAACGACATGACCACAGATGTTAAGGCATGAATAAAATAAACTTAACAAAAAAAAAAAAAGATGCACAGTAGGTTAACATAAAAATGATCTTTGTACATAATCAAATGTATTAATTTGGAGTGATTTGTTAAAGGATGCATTCAAGACTAATTTAGAAAAATGTTAAACGAATTATCTTTGCACCAAATGAGTGGTCTCTGGACCAAAATGATAGCATTTTAATTATTTAAATACAATTTAAATTAAGCAGCATATTAAACGATTTATTCTTCTATCTAACACGAATGTTCCCTGGACCCAATGTTCTATTTTAATTATGTAATTACTTTATATTTATTTCTAATAAGTGCAGTGGAACGCACGGGTACAGCTAGTTAAAAAATATTTTGTTGACAGAATAGTCACCAAAGCCTTCACAACAGAGTCCCTCTATAATATCTAAAAGATATGAGACAACAGAACCAGACATGCATAATCTAGTTCATACATACAATGACAAGGTGCGGCAAAAAGTTGGACGGTTTTAGAAGGCCATTTACTGAGCAACATGGAGGTTATGGGTGTCGATCAACCGTCATTTGTTAGTATTTTTGATGCCATTTTGTGTAACCATGGAGGCGTGGAGTGCAGAGTATCGTGCTTTTATCGTCGAGACATTTTTAAAGAATGGTGATTCAGCTGTCAAAACACAGCGAGTCTTCTGTCTCCATTTTAATGTTGGCCGCCACGGAGCCGTTCCTAGTCGCAATACCATATTATTGAGATGGGTAAAAAAACTTTCGATTAACATCATCAGCTCCCAATAAGAAACCACCAGGCCATGTTCGAAGTGTATGGACGTCAGGAAACACTGAGCGAGTATGAGAGGCATTTATGAGTTCACATCGATCAGCTAGACGGCAGGCTACAGCACTGGGACTTGCAGATCTTTCTGTGCAGCGAATCTTACATTTAGATCTCAGGTTTCATCCTTATAAACTCATGATTGTTCAGCAATTAAATGAGAGAGACTATGCCCAACATAAGACATTCGCCGAGGTAACGCTCAACATTTTGGCAGACGAAATGGTTGTGTTCGTGAATGATGAGGCGCATTTCCATTTGAATGGTTATGTAAATAAGCAAAAATTTAGATACTGAGAGCCAGAAAATCCTAAAGAACTACACGAGCGGCCGCTTCACAGTGCAAAGTTTACAGTTTGTTGTACCGTGTCTAGATTCTATATCATAGGCTCTTATTATTTTTATTTTATTATTTTTAGGAGAACGGGAACACTATCACAGTGAACAGTGAATCCTACATTGAAATGCTAACGAGATTTCTTCAACCATAACTGCGTAGACGTCTTCGCGGGATTAATAAGCAGATGGTATGGTTGCAGGAAGATTGTGTCACGGTTTCATACGGCAGAAAATTTACTATGACTGTAACTAAAAATCTAAGAGAAATTGACCATATGTTTATATGAACTTTTATACTTCTTTTCAGGTTCTTAATTCCCCAGAGTTTTCCCCACATGTTTTAATACACCCTTATAGACTACTTAAAATAGAATGTGTATTAACTAAAAGCATTTAGCTTAAAACTGCTGGTAATGAGTCAGATTTGCCTAAAGCTAGACTTTTTTCAATGGCCATATCGAATATCCTGGCTGTTTCTCCTTGCGTGTGACACTCCTTGTATCATTTGATCGCATTATGATCCCAAAATGAAACTTTGAGAGGTGTAATATGATAATATGTAGTAGTTTTGTGATTCTTTTTTAAATTTTAAACATACTATTTTCCTGTAAAAAAAATGTAATTATAAAATTTCATTTTTAAGAAAACATTTTATGTAGTAACCCCTGTCACGTTACACATCAAATTAAAGCCCATCAAAAGAGCTTTGATATGAGACATTGGCCAAGTCTGGATCTCAGCTTGTTCCGGAGAATATGGTAATTAACTATTTCAGTACAGAGAAATTTTGATAGAAAAATATAAAAATTAATACTAAATAACTTCTGAGCGGAAAATAACTTTTTTCTTGTGACTTCCGTTCGTAACTCTGTAAGGTCACTTGATACAGCAAGTTTTCATCAAAATTTGACAGGCAAAGGAGATTTTAATTCCAAACTGTTGATTTGATATGGAATTCTACAGCAGACTTCCTATTTTTCGAGATGGAGATTACAAAAAGAGGAGTTGTGGAGTCTGTCGGTAAAATGACAAGAGAAAAACCACAGAACCTCGAGTTTTGTAAATCCTCACAAACTCAGCTTTGTCCACCACAAATAGAACGCCATCATCGACATTTGAAGTCGGGTCTGCAGTCAACCATAAGTCTGCGCTCTGCCAACTAAGCTACCAAGACATAATCTTCATTATCATCATCATCATCATCATCATCATCCATGTATTAGGCCTGGTGGTCTGTTACGGTTCATGCAATTTTTAATAGTCTTTCTAAAGATCTCTTTCTTAAGAATCTGACGAGGGATGCGGGTTCGATCCATGCATTGAAGATGTTGCTGTCACATAGTCCTGTAAGTAGATATATGGTCTATGGTTAAAGTGATTATGAATTCTTTAAGAATGTCTACATTTTTCTTTTGATCTAGCCTTTTATAACTATTCTGCTCATGAACTTCATTTCGCTAGCTGTTATTCTGCTATGTTTCTTTTGCGTATGGTCCAAGCTTCACTACTGTATGTAAGCATTGGTCTCGCCAAGGTTTTGCAAATCCTTATTCTTGTATGTTTCTGCACCAAGGAAGGTTTGAATACTCTGTTAATGAATCCCATCGATCTATTTTAGTTTGGGTTTTGGTCGGTATATCAGTTCATAATCATAACTGACATGGTATCCTAAGTATTTAAATGGAGAGACTTTTTCAATGATTTTATTATGGACGCAGATTTTAGTACGAATAAGAGTTGTTTCTTTAAAAGCCATGACTCGTTTTATTTCTAGAAATGTTCATATTGTACTGTTCGACGAGTTGAAGTTGATAAATAGTGTTGTAGACCATCTCCTGAATTTGCAAGAATTACTATGCCATTAGCAGATAAAAGTTTATCCAAATGAGCAGAAAACTGTGAGCACTTTGCTGCCATCTTATCACAAAATGGGTTGTAACATGGCCCTATCTAGGGAGAGCTATGATTGTAGCAATTACAATTTTTGGATTCATATCTTGACTTTTTCCCTGAAAAATGTAGAGTGGTGAGTGATGAACATGGAGAACGATTTCATAACATTTCTCGACCTTAGAAAATGTTACCAGGGAAAGTGAAGTGGAAGCATAGTTGTGGACGACTGTTTGGCAGTCACCAGGGAATCTCCTGTGAGCTGGAATACGAGAGAAAAGCAAATATATAGCGGATTTAGTCAAGATAAGCGACAATTTATGATAGAATACACGTATATTAGTATTATTATTATTGTTATCCAAATATTGAAACCCTATTTTACTCTTTGGTATATTAGGATTGTAATTTGTTACATGTGAAATACATTAGGCCTATGTAGAAATAATATACAATTTTAAAGTAGTAATAGTAAGGATGAATCAAAGTTACAATATACATACATTAATTAACAGACAGTAAACAATACTAAATACATTATACAAAAATTACGTTCAGTTAAAAAAAAAATTAAATATATAAATTAGAAATTATAAACGAAGGTGTAGAGATATTGCAAGTATATGACTAAGTTTGAAAATTTATACATACTTTTAAACAATAATAAAGATATAATGCACAAAATTGACTTAGTTACAAATTAAACACGTAATATATACGTAGTAACAGTAAACAATAGGAAAGAATACGGAAATGACATTCAGTTGTAGCCTAGACATTAGTAAAAAAAAACATAAATATTGTGATTATTCGTAAAGCAGAGCTAATCTGACATTTTCATTGTCATATTCGTGTCCAGCGTCCTACAATTCATAAGTAGAGATAGGGCTCATTGTTGTCGCAAACAAATTATTGAAATTTGTTGACCAGTGAATTATTAAACAGACAGAGACTAGAACGGAGAAGGTGTTATGTTACAGAATTACAGTGTTAGTTTACAGAATTTTCCTACTCTCAATTGAATATTAAAACTTTATCAACTTACTATACCAGCTGCCGAAGAATATAGGCTACGTAAACTAGTTTGAAAGACATGAACTTCAAAAACAACAATCCGAGACGTTGTTTTGCAATGAAGACAGGTATAGGCATGGGCGGACAACTCGTGCTCTCAAAGTGTCAACACAACCTCAGTCAGGTGGAACGAACTCTGTACTAGCTGTAGGGTCTGTATGCATGACACAAGTTTGCTCGCGTCTGAAGTAAGTGGCGGCTCGTTTTAAGTGAAAAACAAAATAATCCCCAGATCATTTCCCTTTAGTGATGAGTCGAAAGAGAAAGATTTTTTTTATTAAGAAGGGAAGTAAAGCTTGTATTATGTTCTATTACACTTTCTTACGCATGGCATTTTATGTTACAAATAAACACAGTGAAGGTTTTAGTAAAGAAATACTGTCTAGATCTGCTTTAGAACAGCTAAAGGTAAAAATTGGATATCAAACAAGGTAAGACATATCAAATATCGTTAACACGTTGTGCGTGCGAGCTACAGAATTGCACGACATAATGATCGACTAGTTAAAAGCATGTATGGATACATTTGAAATGTGACAGTATCATATAGAACATAGACAACTTCACTTTCTTTGACTATAAAATATCTTGAAGAGTGATAAGAAAATCTTCTTATCAAATATAAGGGCCTACTTCAAGATCTACAGCAGAATTCACTGGTAATTTTGGAGAAACAGTGATAATTCACAAGGAATCGAGATTTTTCTGAAATCCTTTTGGCTTACAGCCGACAGAAAAACCTGAAAGTTTATAGCTTGAGTTGATAAATCTACAGAACAGCACGCCACTCAGATTCCAGCGAAATCAGGAATCGAACTGTTCGTAATGCTGCCCAAGTCAGAATTTCCAAATTATACTCTTTGCTTCCACATTATGCGCTTGAGGCAGAGTTTAAAACAAGAAAGAAGTGTAAAAGCTCTCAATATACAGAAAGATGTCAGAAGTAAGTTTATTTCATTTGCCGTGACATGTAAAAAATTACTTCCTTGAATTTGTGATTGTTTGCGAATGTAGACTACAGTATCAGTGTTGCCAACTCGAATTCCACTTACCGCTGCACAACTTAAAAAAACCGCTGAATTGTACTTAAACTCCAGATTTTTCTTAACACATCACTTTCAAATTCCAAATACAAACTATACATCTTGATGCAATACCCAAGTGCAATAACATTTTTGAAGTCTTCTCAGTCCTGCTCGAATGGTCAAAATTTCATTTAGCTTTGGATTTTCCATCCTGTTCCTGTGCTTTTTCACAAAATTCATCCTGCTAAATAGCCTCTCAACCTCTGCATTTGACAATGGAAATAAAAATGCCAGTTTAGCTAGCTCTTTGGAAGGATGGTCACCAGATGCATAGCTGAAAATCGCAACCTAAAATTTAGAACGAACCATAATGAGATTTAAAATTCAAAAAAACCTAATATAATATTTCTAATTCTTTGGAAATTGAAATAACACTCACCTCTGACATTTTTCCAATCCTCAAAGTTAATTTTCCTCCACTATAGCTCAGCAATTGTTGCCGAGCAACAGAAAAACACTCTCTACTCTTTTTGTGTTTATCTCTAACAGCATGGGTAATTAAATCTTAATATTTTGCATTCAATATCACCTTACACCATTTACACCGAGCTTTCGAACTATCACCGGTAGCTTCTTCCATCCAGTCTTTCAACACTATGTTTTTTCCACACATCTCTAAATTTTTGTACGTATGGAATTTTACGCGGCATCGTTAAATAATATATATTATTTCTTCAAAATTGAATGAAGTAGATCAAGAATATACTGGACACGTCGGAAATAATCAAATCACAGTCGGTTCGAAATCTGATTTCACTCTAAGCTCGAGACGTGCCTGCCAACAATGAGTAGTATGGTTTTAAGTTTGAAGTATGTCTGTGTTACATAAACTATAATGCGGAATGAAAAATTAAATAATAATTCAGTTTATTATCTATTCTTTATGATTAAATATATCAATTCATTTACAAAAACAATACATTAGATTAACAGTTTAACGAATGCAGCATAGTACCTTATCTGTACAACAATAATGGATGAGGCGGAAAATGGACGTGGTTACACCAAATCGAGTTAACATAAAACGTTGATATTATACACTCGCACAATGAGAAAGTGTGATAATACCAAACTAAACTCTGGTTTATGATTAACTAACATTGTTGTCCGCAAGTACATATAAAAAAAATTACATATTTACAGAAAAATCTTAAAAATAGCATCTCCCTCTCCCAGAATCATAAAAAAAAAAACGCCAAATAAATAGCTAGCCGCCGACGGTAAAATTATGTAGCTGACCATAGTCCTGAAAACACCAGATTTAGCTACAAAACCGCTGACTTGGCAACACTGTACAGTATAGCATCGATTATCTGAATACTGATCAACCGAAACATCGGTTAACCGAAAGCGTTCCAGTCGGAAAATTTGAATTTGCGCGGGCGCCGGCCGAGTAGAAATTTCACTAGCGCTGTTAGAGAGATATAGCGGCAAAAAAAGTCTCTCAGCTCTTGGGGGGGGGGGGGAGAAAGTGGGACTTCTTTTCCTAAATTGTAGGTGTACTTTAATGGCCGTTTTGAACTTGTCAAACTAAGCTAGTCAGTTTTCTGTGTTATTTTATAAGACGTGTGATACAAAATATATACTCTATGTACAGTTTTGTGTTTAATATCAATGTTTCTTTGTTTCGTACTGCTCCTATATCACCGGAACAATTTGTTTTCGTAAATGATCGGTTATCCGAAAAATCAATTACCCGAACACCCTCCGTCCCCAATTGCTTCGGATAATCGATGCTGTACTGTATTACCTTTCTGAGAATAGAGGAATACTCTTTAATGAATAAATACTTGTAAATTCTCGCGTTCTATGTTTAAAATGAGGCACGTAATAAGAAATATTAACAAATAGTGTAATAATAAATAAGTGTTGCAGCTATATTTCTTGTATCTTGAAAATGTTGTATTCAGTTTGTGTTTTCAATACTAAACTAATTTACAAAGCTAGGAAATAATATAATTTTGTTAGATATGTTTAGGTACAGTCTGTCTAAAATTACTATAATTGTTGTATCATGCTTCATTCTGAAATTCAACTCATGGTGTAGATATCACAACCACCTGCATGAGCTGCAAGAGCGCACCGTGGCATTGAACTGCTTCTGCAGCGAAACTACAAACAACTTGTAACTGCTGTGGCTACCTCCGTCTGTCTTTTAACTTTTTTTTCAACACTTTGTGAGCACGAGTTGCCCATCCATAAGTATAGGCTTCGTTCAATTCCGGAAACAGGCAGAGCTTACTTTTTCGTACTTAATAGGACGAAATGTCATGACCCGCGTGAGACCTGAGAAGAAAGTGGTCCGATTACAAGCAATAATTCATTAATTCTCTGAATTACTCAACTCGGGTAATTACTTCGTGCTATTCGTTCCATACTGCTCTTCCATGAAGCGACTGTCTGGCTTATGCAAATGCTAGACTGGCAGAGCGCATGGTTGTAGATAGCGTTTATCATTTGTTCCTGTAGTAACGCTGTAATCAAGCGGCACAGACGCATTCCCACGCACGATCAGCTACCCAAACCTTGGGGACCGACGTCATTAAACTGAGAACTGGAGAACGCATACAATGCAGACTACTGCACATAGAGCCAATGTACATACTATGTAAAAAAGCAAAGAAAATGTATTTGCTATTGATCAATATTTGGATATGAAATTAATTCTACTAGGACATCATTTTATTTCAACTAACATTTCTAATATTAACCTGGCTACACCTTTGGATTAACGGTTGTGAACCGGAAACACCGTTTGCTACCCACTTCCACGACTGGAGTTCGATGATACTGGCGTAAAATACAAACAAATCACTTTACTAGGTATAGGAGGGAAGAAAAGTAGTTCATCCATTTATGTAAAGTAGGAAATATCGCGATTTTGAGTTTGATAATTTTCATTAGGTTTTTGTTTAATCAAAATGCTGTACTGTATTAACAATAAGTGTTTCTACTCACGAACTGAGCTATCCATTCGGACGTATTCATTATGTAGTGTATATTATACTGTCTACAGCACATTAGCTTACAATTTAGAGAATGAAGATAAATTGAAAAATAATCATAATAAGTATGGATATTTAAACAAAATTTTGAGAATGGTGGCCGTTCATTTCAATAAAGGCTTCAGTTCTTTTGTGCATATTATCGCACTGTAGACTATTGTACCTAATTCCAATTACCAGTTTCGTTCTTCGTACTGGTAACTCATGTTGAAATAATTCTGTACCTACTCTATAATAGAGTACTGTAAATTCAATCTTCACTTCTGTCCGATCCGAAAAGATAAAATTACTCAGACATGCTATCTACTGTCCGTCCAAGTGGTTTTGTCGCAGGGTCGTAGAAAGGGAAGAAATCACGTGACAGTTAATTAACGAAGCCCTTTTATTTAAGTTATTTTAAACAGTTGTATAATATTACATAGACGTCCAATTTCTAATAGAAATTAATGTTTTCAGAAAAGAGCTAAGACAGCCCAGCCACTAGCCTTTACAGAGGGACGAGCAAAAGCGAGTGGGGGAAACCCGTATGCGACGTAGGCAAACGGACGACAGTACTTGTGCGAAAATATGATTCAATATTGAAAGCTCTTTCATCACTGTAAACCGCGAACATATTTCTGGAACGTACTATACTCACTCAGTACTGCTTACTGTGACCGTAAGGCGATTTGACTGCTTACGCAGCCTTGGTTCTGTGTGGATGGCCGTTGGAAGTTTACTAGTAGAAGAGGTGGGAGTGAAGTACATTGAAGAACTCAGGTACAATAAAAATTGAAATAAAAATAAAATGATGTCCTGTATTATTTCTTTCAGTTTGAATGTGGTGATTCACTAAATAAAGTTAAAGTTATGTTTTATTTAACGAAGCTCGCAACTGCAGAGGTTATATCAGCGTCGCCGGATGTGCCGGAATTTTGTCCCGCAGGAGTTCTTTTACATGCCAGTAAATCTACTGACATGAGTCTGTCGCATTTAAGCACACTTAAATGCCATCGACCTAGCCCGGGATCGAACCCGCAACCTTGGGCATGGAGGCCAGCGCTATACCAACTCGCCAACCAGGTCGACTTCACTAAATAGTATAATCCAACCCTAAACATAAAAGGGAAGGGAAACGAAGAGAACTCCTCCCATGTCCTTTTCGCTTACAACGCTTTAGAAACAAACACACAGTAAGGAACTGTGCATCAGTGGTGGATTTTAGGCAACTAGCGAGAGTCGAAAGCTATTATGCCTGCCTTATACAATCCGTCATTCAGCAATACTTGCCTTTCTGTCTACTCGTATCGGTCCGAAACATAAGTCTCTGACGGAGAAGTTGCAGTGGAGAGTTAAGGGGAGTCTGCAGTGACTCAATCGTGTTATTAGCGCCCAGGCCTGGTTTAGTCACTCTCACCAAATTCATGATCACAATGCTTCGACGTAATGACGTGACATAACTTTCCACCATCACCATCGACTACCTCGTACCTTCAAAAGCAGCGGAACTGCCCGTCCTTGTGATCAGCAGATCGCAACGTCATCACAAAAAGAACACGGAATAAAGGACACACAGAGCTTTTGTGTGAATTAAATATCTTCCATTTCCTGTCGGATACGCTGGATTTTAGTCAAAAATCCTAGGTGCAATATAACAGCGTAAGAATTTTTATTTATTTATTTATTTATTTATTTATTTATTTATTTATTTATTTACTTACTTACTTACTTCTCCCTTTCTTTCGTCTATAAGTTCTACATAATTCAATCATAATTTAGTCATTCGCAAGTAGGTCTACCTTCGTCGTCCCGCCTATTTATTTCACGTTTCACTCATTTCATTCATTCATTCATTCATTCATTCATTCATTCCGTTCATCTACTGTACCTACCAATACATTTAGTAACTATCCATAATATGCGTTCATTCATCTACCAATCATTTTAACTATTCATCTATCCATCCATGCAACCTTCTATCTGCCTATTTTTTTTATCTATCATACATGTGCTCATTTATCTGCCCAATCCATCCATATGTTCTCTGTTTGTTCATCCATCTATCCATCCATCCATCCATCCATCCATCAATCAATCAATCAATCAATCAATCAATCAATCAATCAATCAATCAATCAATCAATCCATGCGTGCTTCTGTTCATCCATTTCTATCCATGTGTTTATCCTTTCGGTTATTAATCTGCCCACTCATTTAACAATTCATCTATCCATCCACGCGTTCATCCATTTAACAATTCATCTATCCATTCATTTAACTATCATCTATATGCCAATTTATCTGCCCAGTCCATCCATACGTTCATTCATTTGTTCACTCATTTAACAATCCATCTATTCATGCGTTCTTCTGTCCAACCATTTCTATCCATGTATACATCCATTCGCTTATTCATCTACGGCCCATTTAACAATTCATCTGTCTATTCATGTGCTCATTCATCTGTCCATCAATTTATAACTCATGCATTTTGACAAGACACTCTTCCTACAGAGCTGCGCACGAGATCGGATGAGCCTACTTACGAATTATAGGGGAATGGGTTACTCTTTGCCTCGAACTCTGTAGACACACGCCCGACCTTCCCTTCTACTCCTACCCCCTACACAGAAACTTTGTTCCCGTACTGCACATCGCGATTGTCTCGACAAAATGCATGAGCTGTTACTGTGAACGCATCCTTCCGTGCATCGACCCAGCTTCTTATATTTGCATCCCAATCAATCTGTACATCAGTCCTTCCAACTGCAAACCGCCAACAGGCCAACACATCAAGTTTCTCTTGTTTCTCTTTAAGTCCTTTTCTTTCCAATTCCTTCTATTCATCCTCCTGCCATGCTGTCTCCCTTTTTTCTCCATTTACTCCTCCCTTGCATCCTTGTGACGTTTTCTCTTTTTCAAATGTATGCTTGTTTTCCCTACTCCTTTCTTTCTACTTTCCATTTCCGCTAATCACGATTTCTTTTTGGTTCCTGTTTCATCCTTTTTCCAATCTTCCTAATGTTTTCCTTAGATTTTGATGTCACGCTTATGTTCATAATCATATGTTTATGTTGCTCATCATTAGGGAACGGAATTTGGAGCAGTAAAAGCTAGTATTGGCATCTACACAGCCATTTGTTTACAACCCTTTATACCAAGTCCTCCCCTCCATGACACACACGCAGATCTCTGCACGTCAACAACAGGTGAATGGTACAGTTGTCGCATAAGAACTTCAACATGCAGGTTTGCAGTTCAGCGTAGTGAAGTGCAGGTACAATGCCGAAAGTGAAACCAACTAACAATAGAAAATTGAAAGACTATATTTGTAAAAGCTCCAGATCGAGTATCAAAATTCAGGAAACAATTCCCTAAATTGTCGCTTCCCCCATGTCCAGTTCTTAAGAGATGAGGGTCATGGTTAGAAGCTTGCAATTATTACGCACATAACCTCCAATCTGTGAAGAAAGTGGTTCAATCTTTCGATCCCGATGACGCGGCTGTGATTCAAATATGTCACGAACTGCTAAATGATAGAACAACCGAAAAAGAAGTGACATATATTAAGTCAAATTTTTTATATTTACCGGATGCCATTATACGATTAGAAAAGTCAGGAGTAGAACTAGTAGAGCAAATAAATATTATGAGGACTATTGTAAATTAACTGAGTGCAGTAGAAGGTGAAATAGGAAAACGTCTTGGTGAAAAAAATGAACAGAGTTTTGATTAAATATGATGGGTACAGTATTCTTAGTCGGATTTGAGATATTCTAACAAGGACGTGTCCCAATGACGTCATTTAACATGTGAATTTAATTGACGTATCTTGTTTCAAGTACTCTCCAATTGTCTCTGGAGATTAGAGAGGAGTTTTTCCATGTTAAAAAATTTCCTTCCTTGCAACAGAGCAAAGTTGTATTTTGAAAATTTGAAAATAATATTTACAATTTATTATAACAAGGCACAGCAGGAATAATTGTTTCATCAACAAAACCTAGCATTAATTGAAAATGCCATTTAGTTTGGTTATACATTTTGTTCAACATTTAATGATACTGTATTAGGCTATATTGTAAAAATTTTAGTATATTGCATATATTGTAAATACTGTAGTATACGTTGTATACATATTATCATATTTCATGATATTGTAAATAAGGTTTTAATTTAACACGTTCCTAACAGAAAAACATACATATTCAGAGGCGAGTTCCATACAGAAGACAACTGTCTATCAACCATCAATATTTCTACTGACAAGCGAGGACGCAGAGATTGATATTTAACTATGTATATTTGTAATGTTGTTTATTGGTGTCGTGTGCGTTGCCAAGAAAAGCGGATTATGTACATAGGCCACTATGTGTCATTAAACTATTCCATATGTTTATTCTGAAATACGTTTACAGCACGTTGCGTGTAAGTTTGTATGAAGTAGACTGTACTCGTCCATGTTCTGTGACGCAGCTCGCTTAACAGTCACTGAGCTACAAATATCTATACTACGTTTCACCATTCTTTATAATACTCCAAATCCCTTTCCCTGCTCATCATTTTAATCTTGTTTGTCCAAACATATTTTAATGATTGTATTTAAACCAGAAATATAAGTGTTCATTAAGTGTCTTCGTTACTATGAGACCTGAGGATGTCATACTTACGGCGAAAACGTTCGTCGCTCATTATGTATCACCTTATGTCATAATCTAATGGCTTGAATGGTTGATTATTATTGATAAGTAATTCTGACGGTAATAAATCCATATACATTTTAAAATTGTATTTATCACTTTTTCTTTTTTCTGTTGCAGCATTATCCTTTTTACTCTTTCCATTTTCTATTCTTCCTTCGTGTCTTCTCTCTCAGTTCCTTACAGTTTTATACTTTCACACTTTCTATTTTATTTCTTATCTTTCGTTCTTTTTTTCGATTTTTATCTGACTACATTATTTCCTCGTCTTCTTTATTTCACGATTTTTTCATACCAGAGGGTACTCAATCTTGGATAAATTACAGTTTAGCGGTAAAAAAAATGTGTGGAATAAGAAAGGCAGGCGAAAGAAAAAATACTAGAAGAATCTTTCCACTACAAATATCTCAGATCTGTACACAATGCGTAGAGCTACCTCTGTTAATAGGCCTACTAATGACGGATGCCATCACACCGCTCCTGAACACCCGACGTTTAAGAAATATCGTATTACAATAAAATACGTATAATAATAATAATAGTAATAATAATAATAATAATAATAATAGTAATAATAATAATAATAGTAATAATAATAGTAATAATAATAATAATAGTAATAATAATAATAATAGTAATAATAATAATAATAATAGTAATAATAATAATAATAGTAATAATAATAATAATAATAGTAATAATAATAATAATAGTAATAATAATATTAGTAATAATAATAATAGTAATAGTAATAATAATAGTAATAATAATAGTAATAATAATAATAGTAATAATAATAATAATAGTAATAATAATAATAATAGTAATAATAATAATCATAGTGATAATAATAATAATATAATAATAATAGTAATAATAATAGTAATAATAATAATAATAATAGTAGTAGTAGTAATAATAATAATAATAATAGTAGTAGTAATAATAATAATAATAATAGTAGTAGTAGTAATAATAACAATAGTAATAATAATAATAATTTATTTATTTATTTATTTATTTATTTATTTATTTATTTATTTATTTATTTAGAATATTAACGTGCAAAAACAACAGCACAAGGCCAATTACAGTTTTGCACGATACAAAACAGAACAAAACAACAAATGATGATGAGAATGAATGATAGAAAATGGCAATGAGATGAAATACAAACAATATAATAGTCTACATCAATCATTGATCAAATAATAATTATAAAATTATAAAATTAGTACAATGAGAATTGAAATAATGGAATGGTCTACATGAATCAATAGACCAAATGCAAGAAATATATGGACAAATAATTATTAAAATTAGATCAGTGAGTTAAAACTCAAAGATATACTACACATTAAATGGATCCAAGTTGAATCCATGCAAATTAACATATTTAATGCATCTGCAGACCGGAGAGAGAGATTTAGGATTCTTATTATAAAACAATTTATGAAATCTTAAACTATTAGCAGGAATACGAAGACTGATATTGCTTATGAAAGATTCACAATCAATATCACCCTTAATGACTTTGCAAAAAAATAAATAATCAAGATCCTGACGTCTGGTGAACAAACTACCGCAATTGAAATAATTGCATTTAATCTCATAGTTATAATCGGAATTTGGTAAAAATCTATAAGAACACAAGGAAATAAATTTTCTTTGGATATTCTCCAATTTAGCCGAGTCAGTGGAAGTAATGGAGTTCCATACAACAGATGCATATTCAAGCTTGGATCTAACCAACGTATAGTATAAAATTAATAAACACATAGGAGTGGAAAAAGAATAAGTTATAGACCTAATTAGACCAAGCATTCTTAACGAATGGGTATAAATATATTGCACATGATCATGGAAATATAATTTTGAATCAAGTAGGACACCAAGATCTCTAATACAATCTTTCCTAGTAATTACGACATTACTGAGAGAATAGTTAAATTTTAGGGAGATAGTTTTCCGTGAAAAGGAAATAACAAAAGTTTTGGATTGATTAATTTTCATTCCATTTTCAACAGACCATTGTGAAATTGAATTAATGTCATTTTGAAGAATTTGACAATCAACCAAACTATTAATTTTACGAAAGATTTTGAGATCATCCGCAAACAAAAGGCAGCTAGAACTTATTCTTTTACTTATATCATTTATAAATAATAAAAATAAGAGAGGTCCCAAAGTAGACCCTTGAGGAACACCGCATAAACTATTAAATGGAACCGAGAGAGAATTACCTAGTCGAACACAAGACTGTCTATCTGTTAAATAATTTTCAAACCAATTAACGTAGCTAGTGGAGAGACCAACATTTCTTAATTTATTTAATAAAATTTTGTGAGGAACAACATCAAATGCTTTGCTAAAATCAAAATAAATTGAGTCAATTTGACCTTGATTTTCAACTATAGGCATTATGAGATTAAGATAGGAAACTAAATTAGTAGTAGTAGATTTCCCTCTTGTAAATCCATGTTGGGCCGAATTGATCTTATTTTTAACATAAAATGAAATGTGTTTGTGGATAATTTTTTTCAAAAATTTTTGAAAAATTGTTTAGGATAGAAATGGGTCTATAATTAGTAACACTGTTTTTATTACCATTTTTGAAAACTGGAATAATGGATGCTTCCTTCCAAAGTGACGGGTAAATTCCTGTTTTTAAGCTAAGATTGAACAAAAAAGTTAAAACAGGCAAGAAAATATTAGAGCAACCCTTGATTATAAAATTAGGAATGCTATCAGTACCTTTACATTTATTAGGCTTTAGCTTTTTAATAGCTTTATTTACATCATCGAATGTAATATTAGGCAGGGACAAACAGTCAGTGATATTAGAATCATAAGTAATGAAATTAGAGTTACAATTTTGTTGAACAGATTTAAATTGACTAGCAAATGCATTTGCAATTTCTTTTTCATCTGTGATGTGAACGCCATTTATTATTAGTTCTGTGGGATTACTATTAGTTTTTCGAAAAGTTTCTACATATTTCCAAAATTTATTTGGTTCATGCTTTAGGTTATCATCAATTGATCGTAACCATTTGAATTTATCAGATTTAATCATGGCTTTGACTTGTTTTCTAAGATTAGAAAAAATTTGATAATGATGATCAGTTTTATATTTTTTGTAATTTTTATGAGCTTTATTTTTTTTCTTTATAAGCTGACGTAAATCGTTTGAAAACCATTTAGGATAGTGCGATTTTTTAACAAAGGTGACAGGGACACAAAGGGATATAGCATTGTTTATAATTTGAGACAAGGAATTTGCAGCAGTGTTTACATCAGTAGTCTGATATATGCTAGTCCAATCATAATTGGATAGAATAGAATAAAGATTCAGATAATCACCTTGAGAATAATTTAAGTATGAACTGATATGACAGTGTTCTGGTAACGATAAATTTACTTCAATATAAATAGAGATAGATGGATGATAAATATCCTCTAAAACTAGAGAGTGATCGGCAAGTTTAACTGTACTGTTTTTATCATTAGTAAAAACCAAATCAAGAAGCTTTTTACTCTTAACGGTAGAGTTAATTTGAATTAATCCAAGAAGGCAGGACGAGGAATATAAATCCTTAGCCTTAATTTTAAGAGTAATAATGAGTATCATTAAGATTGGAACCAGTTGACCAGTCCATACCAGGAGTATTAAAATCACCAAGGATTACTATTCTAAAATTATGAGTGTCGAGATTTTTTTCAAGAAAATTAAGATAAGATTTTAAGTGAATGTGATCTGTATCAGGAGAGAAATAATGGTTACCTAATAACAGATTAAAACCATCAGTCATTCTAAGTTCAACCCAAACGCATTCACTAATAATTTCTAAGTCAAAACGTCTTTTTGTAAAAGGTAACTGGTTGCTAATCGCTGTTAGGACACCACCACCTCTTTTTTTGTTAGTGTCTTCAAACAGTCTATCTGCACGAAACACAGTATAGTTATTTGGAAATAAATTAGAATTAATAACTGACTCAGATAACCATGTTTCAGTGAGACAGATAATGAGATCATTATTACTCACTATATTCTGAAAAATTTCATCAGCTTTAGTGTTAAGTCCACGAACATTTTGGTAGAAAATCTCAAGATGATTAATAGAACTGAACATTGAAAATGAGAGCGAGCAAGACTAAGACTAAGAGGCATTTCCCTGAGAATCAACAGAGTTCGAATTAGCAGAATGCGCAAAGTGCTGCTCAGGCTTTAATTTACCATAAAATGGTGCAATTAGACAACCAGCAGGCCAAACTTCAGGTTTGTTAATGGAATCGAAATCCCTCACATCAACAGTGATGTGAAAGGAAGAATATGATAGATATTTGGTTTTTAGTTTAGTTACAACAAGAGATCTTAGCTGAAGTTGAAGTAATAATAGTAATAATAGTAATAATAATATAATAATAATAATAGTAATAATAATAATAATAATAATAGTAGTAGTAATAATAATAATAATAATAGTAGTAGTAATAATAATAATAATAGTAGTAGTAATAATAATAATAATAATAATAATAATAGTAGTAGTAGTAGTAATAATAATAATAATAATAATAATAGTAATAATAATAATAATAGTAGTAATAATAATAATAGTAATAATATTATTATTATTATTATTATTATTATTATTATTATTATTATTATTATTATTATTTGTAGGATTAAAATACCACCCGCCATTCCCACGTGGGCATATTATCATTTATCACTATCTGACACACTTGAGCGTGCGGTTGTTTCACAACCCTATCTTCATTTCAATCAACGCTGCGTTCAACAGGTGTGCACGATTTAATTCAAAGCAGTAAGGGATACAACACTATTGTTGCGCGGAGCGGCCGCAGCTATAGTAAAGTATTCAACACTTGCTGAAGCGGGAATTTCGTGTCACTTATTACTCACATTTAAGGACCTATCCACCCATCAACCTACATACATGCATGTGTAATTAAACAACAGAAAGTTTTCTCAAGCATTTGAAGACATAATATAGTATATTATCATTAGAGCGAAATTTAGGCAAAAACCTATTTTTTTCCTTGATACATACAGGCTTGATATTTAATATATATTATTTTAATGTACCGAAGTACATATGATATTTCCATGCAGATATTCTGCGTCATCATACGATGAAAGAGTAATGGAAGGGAGAAAAATTCTCTCCGGCGCCGGGATTTGAACCCGGGTTTTCAGCTGTACGTTCTGACGCTTTATCCACTAAGCCACACCGGAGAGAATTTTTCTCCGTTCCATTACTCTTTCATCGTATGATGACGCAGAATATCTGCATGGAAATATCATATGTACTTCGGTACATTAAAATAATATATATGATATGCGTAATTCACTTCGTGATTTAAGACGGCGCTTATTCCGTCGGATCCCGGCCAACTAGTCACTCATTACGAGTGCACCTCAGCACATGTGTGGACTTCGGTCCTAGGTTCATAGATATCTATGACGTAGTGCAAAGGGCGGCCACTAGAGGGAACCCAAGAGTTGGAGCTTAAAACTGAGACGATTCTGTCCGACGCCGGGGTGGAATCCGGTGTGGCTTAGTGGATAAAGCGTCAGCACGTAGAGCTGAAAACCCGGGTTCAAATCCCGACGCCGGAGAGAATTTTTCTCCTTTCCATTACTCTTTCATCGTATGATGACGCAGAATATCTGCATGGAAATATCATATGTACTTCATCATCTTGAGATTTAATATTTACATTTTTCATGGAAATATAGATATAAATAAAGCGGTTTTATAGTGCCTAAAATGCCTATTTCGACGTTAGTGCCTGATTTTAAGTTTTTAAAATTTTTGCATCTTTTTCAGCGGCATGTTAAAGGTGCATGTTTGTCGAATAATTGTATTAACATGTCATTAAAGGTGATAACTAGACAGCGGAAAAAAGTCACATAAAAGTCATGTTTACGGTTTACAAGTAAAGGCTGGTTCACAATTAACCGGGAACGGAGACGACAACGAGAACAGAAATATTGTTAAAATAAATGTATTTAAATGTGAGCATTCACAATTAACTTTTACTTTCCCGTTCCCGGTCTCCGGTAAGCTTCTCGTTAATTGTGAATACTCATATTTAAATACATTTATTTTGACAATACTTCCGTTTTGGTTCTCGTTGTCGTTTCCGTTCCCGGTTGATTGTAAACCAGCCTTACTTACTGTACGCATAGACTATGGCATGAGGCGTGCACGCTTCCAAAGTACTCGTAGGTAGCTACAACACGGTACCGTCCGCGAACACCGAAAACAACTGCCACTCTGCGTTCTCAGTCAGTCCTCGTCCATACGCGAACAGAGAACATTGATATACGTAACCATATTCTTCATTTGTGTTCTGTGAAGTGATCATAATCCCGAAGACATGTTAAAAACCATAGGATGTATTCTTTAATACAAGAATATGATGTCCACATTTTCAGTAGTGATACTGGTGAAACAATTAAATGTCGGTTATGTACGTGTGCATTAAAAAAAAACAAAACAATCGTTAGAACATCAATGTAATATACAGAAACACGTGAAAAATGTTGCTCTATGTTAGAAGAAAATAAAGGTTCAAGTTCAAATTCCGCCTCAAATATGAAATATGACTTTTGCCAGAATTTGTGTCGAATGATGATAAGTTGCAATATTCTATTCAAAACAACGTTGGACCATCCTCACTTTAAAGGGTTTATAGACAACGAGTTAGAAAGAGAAATATATAGAGTGGTCATTGCGCCGCCATGTTTGAAGAAAATTGAACGACCGTCGGTAATGAACTTATGCGCCCAAAACAAAGTGGGCGTGGTGATAACTGACATTACAATCGTCAGCTGTCTTAATTTCGTTTGCATAAATCAGTTAAACTGAAGTGGAAAAACCTAGTTTTTCGTCAAATACGTGCTAGGAACTTAATCTAAACTTATTTACGCTAAATTTAAAACACTTGAGCTATTCCTAGAAGGAATGCTTAAAAGAATAACCTAAGCAAAATTGTCATGTAGTATGACAAGAAGTCCTACCAAATATACTAAAGAAAATGTTAATATTCCTAGGTTCTTTTAAATGCGACCTGCAAGATTGCCTATAAAATGAACGAGTATGATTCGGATGATTTTATTAAATTGTTTTCCCAGTCTCTATACGTTGCAAAATTATTTACTATACCATAAGATATAGAATGAAAGTAGGCCCTATCTGTAGTAAACAACCTTTACCTCCAAGCTTGTAACGTGGGTGAAACATGACAAAACACGCTTTCAGTTTTTTTTGTTACAGTAAAGTATAGGCCTAATTATTATCGAAATGTGAACGTGAGGCCAACAACCGGCTGGTCTGTCTGAGCTATTCAAGGGCTGTGGCACCACAGATAATTATTAGTGTATAATTGAGCACCCATGTACAATAATGGGGTAAGTAGTTACGACATATATTCATACTTACCCCATTATAGCACGTGGGTGCTCAATTATGTTCTTTCATGTCCTTCCAGTCAAAATACTAACAACAATACGACCTACCCCAGAGTTTTGCGTTATTTTGGATGCGAGTGTCGAAATACAATTTTAATATTTGATTGCTATTACTAGGTTTGAAACGGAATTGTAGCGGTTTTATCCGTATTTAGTTTAACTTTATTACTAGTGAACCATTTATTTGATTAATCGTTTGTCTTCGAAATAGGCCTACTTCTTATAAGCTACAGCTCATCGTCTTCTTGTATAAGCAGTAAGGACAAAAGAAGCAGAAATAAAGGATGCCGGTGTCGAAATACAGTTTTAATATTGTATTGCTATTTGTTTTTCACTGGGTCTGAAACGGAATTGTATTGGTTTTATCCGTATTTAGTTTAAGTACATTACCAGTGAACCATTTATTTTGTTTATGCCGGGCGTTGTTACACATTTATGCATGAAAAAAAATGCTGCTAATTAACAAAACTATGGACTTAACTTCACAAAATTTACATGAAATATGATATATCAGTTGTCTTTTTCCTTTCGACATTGCAGTTATATGCAGCACACACAACCGGCATGTTTTTTCTTCGTTTTTGTGTACTTCTTACCTCCGTTATACAACATTGTAAGCAGACGAATTTTTACAAAGGTGGGCGCTTAGCTCAGATCTGCCGTGTTTCGCGGTGGCACCGCAAAGAGCGCTGTACAGGACAACATGGCCACTCTATAGTCTTCTCTTTCTAACTCGTTTATAGAAAAGCACACAAAATATCAGGCACCTTCTGAATCATCGAGTCGAAAACAGTTCTTACCTGCACGCGCCTCTAGTATGCCTACTGTCATGGATGAATATATAATAGGATGCGAACCTTACTGAGTTTCCCGTAACACATACTAGAGGCGCTGTTGTAGAAATTGACCTTGCCGACACCTGTTGGGGGGGGAGGGGCGTTATTACATCTAGCAGCGCACCAAGTAGCGAAAAGAGTAATTACTCCATGCATTTATCAGCGCACCTGGTGACGAAAATGTTAAACTGTGCAAAAAGTATTCCCTCCCACCCTAGTCGATATTCAAAACTAACCCAATTTAAAATAAAACATTTACATTCTTATTCCTCACAGCATCTTCTACTGAAAATTCTTACCGGAGCCAACAGGAAGATAAAAGAGACGATCTATTTTACACTACCCGATTAAAATATAACCAGACAGAGACAAAAAATAAAGCAAAAGGTTAGATAATTGGGATTGTATTCTTTGGGCATTTATTGTACAGCGCAATGGAAAAGTCTGCAAGAACTACTTAGATAGTTCAATTTGTTAAATTACTATTACTTTACATTACATCCAACAACACTATTTTTACAACGTCCATAAACATCACTGTTTAACATACACTGCAATATCTCGAACGGATAAATAGAGAACTCTGGGTAATTTACCCAACACGTAGTTCTAATGTTCACCACCTACGACGTTGGGCGCTGATCATCTTATTTCAGCCCCCCGCCGCCAGATGGTGCTGACCGCTGTTTCGCATCCTATTATATATTTATCCATGCTACTGTGCTTACATAAACAACAACCCTCTAACGAGACGAACTACTCGCGTTGTAGTTACCTTCACATTCGAATGACTTTTTTCCGCTGTCTAGTGATAACTTTTTCGCCAACTGTGATTAAATTAAAAATAGTATGCCATGGCATTTGTAGGGGGTCAGAAGTTAGTTGGTCGTTGTCAATGCGTTTTAGATCTCTATAAGTAATTACCTTAGCTGCAGTTTTCAGACACTGCAGTTTATAGTAGCCTACCGTAAAGAATTTGCAGTTTGAAATGTTGACAAACAAAGAAACAAATGGTAGGGAGGTGATAAAAACTAAAGAAAGTATATTATAAAGATTAGAAGAAAAAAAGTACTCTAATACAATAAAATGATATTAATTGACTAACTAAAATTCCATGTCACTAATATTAAAGCCACCAAAACATTTGAACGGAGCAGCCATTTTCAGTCGACTATCTATGCGGGAAACAAATGACAATCGAAAAACCTGTTTTATAATACCGTGAAAAATTTGTAGCTCGAAACTTTAGCAAACAAAGAAACAAATACTAAGAAGTGATAAAAACAAACAAATGCTAAGGAAGCGATAAAAGTAAACAAATGCTAGGGAAATGATAACATTGTGCGATAAGTAGGCATGATTGATTGAAAGACGTCCTTTCGTACCATTTTATTGGTCAAAAGTAGTATGACGTAGTAAAAGTGTAATAGTCATTATGATACATTGCTTTCTTAAATTGACAGAGCTTATTAGGAATTAAATCAATAGCTTTCCCAAAACATGCTATGAAATGTTTCATATAAAACAATTTTTATCTCGAAAAGGAAGCAAAAACGAGTAAAATTGTATTAAACTTTTTTGTTAGAAATATCTCAAAGATTAATCCCATGAAATTAATGACATTACTTTCGATTCACCCTATATATTCCTTCTAGAAATGATAGCATCATGTAACCTAAATAATTAAACAAATTAACTTGTTCTCGTGTTACATTTTCATTGCAGATTTTACTTCTAATAATTCTCGACGTCATACTTTTTGTTTTAGTTCGGATTAATTTTCGTATTAAAGCCTGAAGCTGTTTCGTAAGTTCTACACTATCCTATCATAATTATATTAATGTTAATTGCATATTTCAAGTATATATTTAACTAAAACTTTGTGCATACAGTATTTGTATGTACAATATAACTGAACATGTATTTTACCACACATATTAGGACTTCACTAACTTTTAATTAGAATCACTAACTCTCCTTATAGAGCTGTTTCACTTACAACAGATTCGATTCACAAAAAAGAGCCATTACCGGCGAAATATCTTAAAACATAGCCACTTCTGGGAACCAGCAAAGCTTGTAGTTATGTCATTATCTCCGTTTTTAAAAGCAGCGTAACCATAGCAACCCACAAGTCCGTGGCAATAATTGTCTGGTAGTTATGTAACCGGAGAAACTTGAGACGGGGGTGCAACGTCTCCCAGGAGGCACAGCGCAGCCTCACTCCCGACCCATTTTAATGCGCACGACGAGAACAACTGAAGCGAGACATCGTCACTAGTGGCGTGTTTGAGGAGGAATATTGAATAAATAAAATTATACAACGTAATTTATATATGGATTTTGTCAGTATTAAAAATAGAGGTGAAACAGAAGAGGGGCAATAATTCTTTCCATAATGAATGAACTAAAATAACATATTACTCTATTAGGTGAACGTGTTTTACGCTGTGACATCACGCTTTTGCCGTCATTCGCTTGCATAAGAACGGAACTCGGAACAAAGTGCAGTCAAACCTCCGTATAATGATATTTCCGAGCCCTCGCAGTTTGTATTGTTGTATCAGGGTTATTGTTATATTGAGGGTCTGTGATTTGTCGCATAGGATACAAAGTGCAAGCAAAGTACCGTATAACCTACAGGATAATACTAGTACTTTAAGCGAAAGAAAGAAGGAAGGAAGAAAAGAAAGAGACAAACAAACAAACAAAGGAAGAAAGAAAGAATAAAAAGAAACCCACAAAAGTTAAAACGGATGGATGAATCCAAAATATCGAGAACCCAATTGTAGTTCAAACAGTGGTTGAAAATAATAAAATTTTATTATTTGACAACAGAATTCATTCAACAAAAATATAAGTAGAATAAAGAATAAAATTATAAATGCGAAGATTCAAACACAATTTATCTTACGTATGCCAGCCTGTAACGTTAATCAGATATTCACAGATGTTGTTGGCATAAGAGTCGCAAATGATATGTACAGTAATCAAACAAGCCAATGACCATACCTTTACAAAAATAACTTCGGAAAAATGGCATAGTTTATTATCTACGTCTATAAGCTAAAGTGGAATCCACTCTTCAATCCTTACAGCTTGACACTGGTTTCATTAAACATCGCGTTTTCAGTTCATTTTGACGTCTACCGCTGTGGCATGTAAATAGTGTGTGCGCTTCCCAACCAAGCGGTCCAAGGTCGATACCCGGTCTGGAAAATGAAACAAGAAATCGCCTTCCGCCTATGGAACTGAGTGTACGTTCGTCTTGTGATTGTCCTTTGATGTCTCTGCGGAAGCAAATATTTGTGAGATGTCTATGAATCAAATGAATCTTCCTGGTGGAGTAACGCTTAGCACGAACAGCGGGCCCGTGTTCAAATCCTGGTTGGGACAAGTTACCTGGTTCAGATTTTTTCCGAGGTTTTCCCTCAACTAACTGAAGTAGAATTGTTGGGCTCGTTTCGACGTTGAACCTCGGTTTCATTTCGCTATCACAATTACACTTCCCTTCTTTCATCATCTCTGTTTCTTTCCTTGCTCCGATTTAGAGTTGGCTGCGGATTGCCAACGAACTTGAACCCCGTCATTCGTGGCTGGTGGCAGTGCTATGCATCGTGGGCTACCACTGGGCTCATGGTAACTCGTGAGATCGGAGATGAGGGACCGCTGTGACGCCAGCGCGGAAAGATAAAGAAATCATGTACGCTGTGGGGCAGTTCGGTGGCTGCGCGCAGGGGGATCTGTAGCGGGGACCTTAGAGCAGCGGTTCCCAAACTTTTTCAGCCACGGAGCCCTTTTTGAAACAAAAGTGTCTCGTGGAGCCCCAAGAAATGTTTACTTTTTAGTATTATCTGTCTACGTTCTATGAAGCATATTTCACACGATACATAAACGGAAGTATGAAAATATATATATAGGGACATCATTTTATATTTACTTGCATTTTTATTGTACCTGCATTTCTGATGTACTTCACTCCCACCCCTTCACTAATGTCCTTACTCCCGTCAGACACACAAATTTACGGCCGATGTTGCATTCGAAGTCTTCAAGCAGTGAAGTAAACACTGCAGTGTATAGTGTTTCATAAATATGATTGTGTTTTCTATAGAAGAAAGAACCTATATTAATAATATCGTACTAAAAATTATATTGAATTTATCGTTTCTTGAATTTCAGAGAATATGCTTCAAAATGTTTTTAATAATATGCGTACTGAATTGAAGCCTGCATTGTAATGAACGGCAACCATTTTCAGCAACTTGTTTAAAAATTCAGATTAGCTTTTTTTTAGAATTGAGGTGGCTAGAAGCAAAGGAATGCTAGTGACATTTGTAATAACATGAGTTAAGTGCATCCAGTGTAAGCAAAAGTATCTAAAATTTTAGTGGCAAAGGGATATTTTAATCGCATCACACATTAAAATTTAAATAAAAATTTCACCGATTTTACGAAAGCTTAAATATTTAAACCCCATTTTCTCAAAAGTAATTTAAGTGCACATACAGCCCTTTACTTATGACCCCCCTCAATTTAAATGAACTCTCTATATTGTATGTTAACATCAATAATTAATATGCTAAATAAATTAAGCATACCATAACGAACATAGCCGCCTGAAAAGTTGAGTTTTTGAAAAAAAAAATGTTACTACTCTACTGTATTTTGATGAATTCCGTAAAAGTGATGATCAAACTGAAAATCGTAACATCGTATTTCCCTACAACATAAATGGATACACTACTTTTCTCTCCTCCTATACCTAGTAAAATGATTTGTTTACATATTGCACTAGTGACATCAAACTCCTGTAATGGAAGGGGGCAACAGTGTTTCCGAGTATAGCCAGGTTAATGTTAAAAATGTTAGTAAAAATAAAGTGATGTCCCTGTATATATATAAAGGAACTAATAGTAAAAAAGTACTGGATATAATTTATTTAAATCTACAAAATGATATTAACAAGTAGTTAAGATATTTAAAAAATGTTACAATGTTACATGTACACCCGAAGTTAGTGTGAAGAATGTGCCAGTTTCTTGCGACAGAGTTTGTCAATGTCCGGTGTCATACAAGTCAGTTGAAGACGTCTTCTGTGTCCAAACAAGTTTGATACGAGGCGCATCCAGAAAGTAAGTTTCCCGATTTTTTCCCCTTGAAAGTAAACGTAATTAGCCGTGTCAATTGAGCATGCGTAACAGATCTATGACGTATCAATCATATGCCAGCCGGACAGGTCCCGCCATTAGCGTGGCAGCAGTGGTCCGAAATGGAAGCTCTTATTCCTTCTCCCGCCGCCTGCGAGGTTTGGTCGGTGATAAAGTTCTTTAATGCACAAAGCATTGCGCCAATTGAAATTCATCGGCAGCTCTGTCAGGTCTATGGGCCGAACATCATGAGTAAGCAGATGGTGCGTCGCTGGTGTAGGCAGTTTACCGAAGGTCGTCAAAGTGTCCATGATGAAGAGCGCAGTGGGCGACCGTCCCTCATCAATGATGATCGTGTTGAGCTAGTGCGGCAGGGCATCATGGAGAACCGTCGCTTCACGATTACGGAGCTGAGCAGCCATTTTCCGCAGATATCGCGATCCTTGTTGCATGAGATTGTCACTAAGCACCTCCTGTTCAAAAAAGTGTGTGCCAGATGGATGCCGAAAAACCTGACACCCGAACACAAAATGCAACGTTTAGGAGCAGCACTGACATTTCTGCAACTGTATCACGATGACGGCGACGAGTTCCTCGACATGATCGTCACGGGCGATGAGACTTGGATTTCGCACTTCACCCCGGAAACCAAGCAGCAGTCAATGCATTGGCGGAATAGAGGATCTCCGGTCAGGACGAAATTTAAACAGACGCTGTCGGTACGGAAAGTGATGTGCACGGTGTTCTGGGACAGGAAGGGCATTCTGCTCATTGACTTCCTTCCAAGAGGTGAAACAGTGAACGCTGACCATTACTGTGAAACACTGCGAAAATTGCGACGTGCCATTCAAAACAAGAGGCGTGGAATGCTTATTGCAGGTGTTGTGCTCCTCTATGACAATGCTCGTCCACATACGGCTAGGCGCACAGCAGCTGTTTTGACGGAATTTGGCTGGGAGTTGTTTGATCATCCACCCTACAGTCCTGCCTGATCTTGCTCCCAGCGATTTTCACGTTTTCTTGCACCTCAAGAAATTCCTGTCCTCCGGTGAGCGTTTTGGCAACGACGAAGAGCTGAAGACGTCTGTCACACGCTGGTTCCATTCACAGGCGGCAGAGTTCTACGACAGAGGGATAAAAAAGTTGATCCCACGATACGACAAGTGTCTCAATTCTGATGGTTGTTATGTTGAAAAATAGTTGAAACATTGCTGTACCTGTTGCCAATAAATGTTTTCCTGAAATTGTGTGTTCTTTTTTTTAAATAGGGAAACTTACTTTCTGGATGCGCCTCGTATTTTGTTTTTGTAGACCTCGAAAAGGTCGTTTCACTGAGGTAGACAGTACCAAAAGGCAGTGAGAGAAATTTAGCTTTTGAATTTAATATCAAAAGATCCTCTCCTAACTTAGCCCAAAATTCGGGAAATGGTTTGCTTTTAAATTATGCCTGACAGTGGCTGTTCGTAACCATGTCTATAAGGACCTCATATGTGAAGCAGTGAGGACTGCTGGTTTTGACATCACTGGAAAGGGATCTACAATCCACTCACATTTCTTTAGAATCGAATCCTGAGTGTCCCTTGGAATGTATGAATTCATATTTTGAAGCAAATGGTCAAGGTGTTATTTCATTATTGATATGAATGAGACATTCGTTGTTATGTTATTTTCTTCTATAAAGTTTGAAGTCAATGAGAAACGTAAGATCCTTATTGTCGACGCTTTCTATGTAGAACGCTATCTTTTTCTTCAGTGCGACAATTTCGTCATCAGCATCGAATATAGTCTTCCGTTTACCTTGTATGTAGGCCTATGTGCTGAATTCGTTTTTGAAAAATGTCTGCCAAGTAACATAATTTGTACAACCATTCCTGATCTGCTAGCAAACTGTTCTGGTAATTCAAAAGTGAAGGAACTTCCGTTCGAAGTTCATATAATCGGGACAACGCTTTACAGCGCGACAACCATCGCACTTCTGTGTGTAATATTACTAACAATGATTTGTGTATACTACCCATATCTTCACACAGGAAGTATGTAGTATGTGTGTATATATATATATATATATATATATATATATAACCGAACACTTATGTTTTGTAAAGTTGTCTTATCACAAGCCGCTCTAGAATATGCCATTAGGAAAGTTAAGGATAACACCTTATAAGAATGTTGAGATAATATAACTTACAGTAAAGTACCGAAAAAATCTCTACAATTAAATTAAAGTAATATACATAGAAAAAAAAGTAGCCTATACTGCGAAGGTCGTGTCTTAACGAAGTCGATAATTTTGACGGCGTTGTCTAGTAGGCCTACCTGCTTCAATAACGCTGACATTTTTTCGTTGCAGGGCGTGTTGGTGTAGTACACAATGTCTACTTGTGCAGTTTTTTCAACTTTCTTGATCCTTGCAATAGCGCCAGCAACAGGACCTACCACGGCCTTTGCGCCATCTGTGCAAACGTCAATGCGATTGTCCCATGGTATCGAGTTTTCAATGAAGGAAAAAATTTAGTATCGCTTGTAGAGGATGGCAATGGCTGCAGAACAAAATATTTCATGAAAAAACCTGAAAATTCATATCGCACAAACATCATTAACAAAGCTAATCCGGCAAAGACCGTGGATTTGTCAAGTTGTAACGAAATTTTCGTTTAACTGATACGGGAAATCATGATATTTTTACGTCTTTTCATAGATTCTGGATTCGATTATGCACAGTGTTATTTGACAAGGGCACACTGGAAATCAAGTTTGCAGTTTTCTCGACCACCATGCACTTCACTATCTTCACTAATAGCGGTTTCATAAGAGTTTCAGCAAGGGTGAGGTGTACCAGCAAGAGCCTGGTCATGACTAACCAAGTACGACGTTTTCAGTGCTTTCTCGTTGTTTGTTTTTACACGAGGTAAAATTTTGTCTGAACTGCATGGAGTTCGTCACTTTTTCTTTCGAAGTAGTCTGCAGTTTTATTTGTGAATTTTTGAATTGAGAAATGTCGTCTAAGCTTGGTAGGGAACATAGAACTATTGGGAAAAACTTTGTTACGTATCATACACTGTGGACGTTCATCAGCAAACTCAGTGAATCCCATGTCCAAATATAAATCACACTATTTTCGTTTGTTACTTTCAATACCTCTACACTAGGCATCGTAGACTCTGAGACAGATCATGTTCAACCTATTCCGAACTCAATTCCCAGGAATTCGCACTATCTTCTTTGAAAGTAAGGTTATAGCTGTTATCTCCCTTTGACTGAGCACTGGTTGATGGCTAATGACACTTAGGTCTTAGAGAGCCCGTCTTAAGCCACAGTTCCGGTTCAACGAAAGTTTAGCTAACACATCTGCTATCAAATTAACATGCAGGTATACAGTATATATATATATATATATATATATTTTTTTTTTTTGAGGAAACGTAACAGTCAATAGATTGTAGATTCCACGTACCACGAATAAGAAGCGCTGCCTGCCCAGTATATAAAAATAAAATAGATTTCGAGAATCAATAAGTACTTGGCAAGCAAGAAAGATCGAGATAGTTCCAGTAACGAATAGATCTAATATTAATGCTTCCATGTAGCAAGAAGAACGCAAACTACTTTCTCAGAAAGTATTTTTCGCCTGATGGAAGTAGTTTCCGTTTTCCCGCTAGAGACTCGATGGAAGCAGCAATTTTTGTCATCTTCATAACTTCAGCGGACGGAGCCCCTGAGAATCAATCGCGGAGCCCAAGGACTCCGCGGAGCACACTTTGGGAGCCGCTGCCTTAGAGCATGCACATCATTCCATCCCGGTTAGTACAATCGGCCAACCCGAGCGGCCTGCGTGAAAGGATAGTCCCAGTCCATGCCCTTACCTGAAGGGGACTAATAGGGATAGAGAATTTTCCTCCACCGGCAGTAGTGTGTAAGTAGAGCATAAGAGGAGGATAAGCAGTGAAAAAAAAAAAACGAAAATAAAAAAGAAAGGTCTTCCCGTGTGACTAAACCAGCGGAATTGACAAACTCAACGAAAGTATAAGATGCGCACGACCCGGTGTTGCCTATCAAAGAAGAGTCGCTCGCACAACTCCAAAATTAATTCTTTTCACGTTAGTTGACCCGAATCGTCCCCACCCAGCATCATATGGCAACCAGAGCGCGTCAGTGGGAGGTACGGACACGTAATTATTAGATCAGCTGGTCTACTGTACTTGCTGCAGCTTCTGACGCAGCAACTACATCAAGTGAAGATAAGCAATCGTCAAAGAATCACTGAGCCACTTTATTGTTCATTAAACTATCAGTTTTAACTGCAATATAAATATACTGCAAGGGCTACTACAACCTGATATATTAAGTCAGAGGTCAGTAAATATAGTACATTTAAAGCTTGTAGTATGCGCTTCTCAACTAGGGTTGCCAGATTTTGGGATGGAAAATGAGGAACACCTTTCATCCATATTTGGTTTCTTAGAAAAAAAAAAAGATAGAGTGTATAAGGAGAGAATTAATTCATAGTTTTTTGACCAAATTCAGGTTCTTCACTGCAAACTCAGCATTCTCCAATCTTTCCTATTTTCTGTCTTCCTCTTAGTCTCTGCATATGATCCATGTATCTTAATGTATGTACTGTATGTATGTATTTATTCACACTGCAAATGGGTATATACCCAGTGGCAGTGGTAACTAATTAAACTCAATAATGACAAGTAATAATAAACACAATTAACAAAAAAATACAACTAATAATAATAATAATAATAATAATAATAATAATAATATTAATAATAATAATAATAATAATAATAATAATAATAATAATAATAATAATAATAATAAGAGTGTGTCCCATTTTAATGGTGAATGTCCCATTTGAATGGTGAACGTCTCATTTTAATGTCGTCTATCTTCTAATATTTTCTTCTGTCCCGAACTTTTCTCTCTTTCACCATTCCTTCCAGTGCATCCTTCAATAGGCAGTTTCTTCTCAGTCAGTGACCCAACCAATGTTTTAATTAATACAATTAATCTTCTTATGATTTATGCTTTACAGACAGAACATAGACATTTTCTGAGTACACAAACGGAGTAACAATTGAAGGAAATTTACCATGTGTAATTTAAAAAACGTATTTGCTTAATACAGATCTATAATCGATTGCATACTTTATTAAACGTAATCTTCATAACGTAGGCCTATAGATGAACAAATAGACACCGGTAACAACAAAGAAAGTAAGTGTAATGCATGAAATCTGGTGTGTAAAGAAATGCAAGAATGGAATAAATTACAATAATTACTTACTAAATGGGACAGATAATAAGTACATAAATTCTATAGTAACATTTACACTTCTAACTCAAAATGCATACCTCTAAAACAATAGTTGTTATTGCCTTTTAATTACTCTAAGCAGATACATTATTTCATTAATAAATCATTTTTAAGAAAATATGTTTTGCTCTTGATTTCAACTGTAATGAATGAACGAATGAACGAACGAACGAAGAACGAACGAACGAACGAACGAACGAAAGAAAGAAAGAAAGAAAGAAAGAAAGAAAGAAAGAAAGAAAGAAAGAAAGAAAGAAAGAATAAATGAATGAATGAACTAATAAGTCAATCAATTAATCAATGGATGAATGAATCAATAAATGGATGGATTGATAGTTGATGATTGATTTATTGTAGTGAGAGAAGAATATTATTATCAATTAAATAGTAGACCTACACGATGATAATCGCGTCCTTGCAAGGGCTCTTGGAACTCATGCATTGCTAAATATGGTTTACCTTTGCCGTCCACCCACAAACAGTCAGAAACAACTCGAATATTCGTTAAACCGAACTTGAGGCACTCCGCGAGACGGAAGAGCTTTGCGTACTAACTACAGCGCTACGCGTTCAATAGCAATATATAATTTCTATTTTTCGTAACCGGCTGTGCACGACTCCAACCTGGATAGACATCGGTTGACAAAATAACACGGATTATACTTCGAAGTCCTCCACCATTATTCCATCGCTATGAAACCCCATAGGTTCGGATTATGCTCTGTATTTAGAAAGGAACTTTACACAATGTAAAGATTTTATTAAAGATCACTAACAAGGAAACAGACTGGATCATAGATACTTTTGCAGGTGATTGAGAGTTACGAAACCCGGCAGGATGCGCTGGGACCGCACCGCTCCTACCACCCATTGTGAGATGCACTTTCTAGTTCACTGTAACTCTGTGCGATGCTGGAATTAATAGAGCGAGGATTATTATACGCGAATCAACTCGCTCCACGACCGCTGGCTGCATCAGCGTGCTCAGAGTTGGTAGACCAACTATTGCTCTACTAAAATATCACAATGATTATATCTGTTACGGAAATAATAACTGAGTTTATCATATTAAGGTGAAATAAATATTATGCTGGACACGGTCTATACAAAATATTCAAAATCTGGGACATCTGTTCTACATATTCATACGTTTCTCATCGAAGTAACTGTGAAAATAGTACTATTCCAACATTAACAGCAGTAATAGCAGTCAGAAGAGTAGCAACAAAAGTATTTATAGCATTAGAAGCAATAATATTATTAGTAGCAATATTCGTAATAGTTATTCTAGTGGCAATATTTTCAGCAGTATTCACAATAAGTACAATTATTAGAAATTACACTGAACACAAAACTGACATGGGAATATCACACAAATTCGAAGTACAGTATGTTAAACTCTCAAGAGGGGTTAATTTATTTATTACTTACTTACAAATGGCTTTTAAGGAACCCGGCGGTTCATTGCCGCCCTCACATAAGCCCGCCATTGGTCCCAATCTCTATCATCATATCCCACCTTCCTCAAATCCATTTTAATATTATCCTCCCATCTACGTCTCGGCCTCTCCAAAGGTCTTTCTCTCTCCAGCCTCCCAACTAACACTCTATATGGGTTTCTGTATTCGCCAATACGTGCTACATGCCCTGCCCATCTCAAACGTCTGGATTTAATGTCCCTAATTATGTCAGGTGAAGAATACAATGCGTACAGTTCTGAGTTGTGTAACTTTCTCCATTCTCCTGTAACTTCATCCCTCTTAGCCCCAAACATTTTCTTAAGAACCTTATTTTCAAACACTCTTAATCTCTGGTCCTCTCTTAAAGTAAGAGTCCAAGTTTCACAACCATATAGAACAACCGGTAATATAACTGTTTTATAAATTCTAACTTTCAGATTTTTTGACAGCAGACTAGATGACAAAAACTTCTCAAACGAATAATAACACGCATTTCCCATATTTATTCTGCGTTTAATTTCCTCAAGAATGTCATTTATATTTCTTACTGTTGCTCCAAGATATTTGAATTTTTCCACCTCTTCGAAGGTTAAATCTCCAATTTTTATATTTCCATTTCGTACAATATTCTGGTCATGAGACATAATCATATACTTTGTTTTTTCGGGATTTACTTCCAAACCTATCGCTTATTTGCTTCAAGTAAAATTTCCGTGTTCTCCCTAATCGTTTGTGGATTTTCTCCTAACTTATTCACGTCATCCGCATAGACAAGAAGCTGATGTAACTCACTACTCACTCAATTCCAAACCCTCTGTGTTATCCTGAACTTTCCTAATGGCATATTCCAGAGCGAAGTTAAAAAGTAAAGGTGATAGTGCATCTCCTTGCTTTAGCCCGCAGTGAATTGGAAAAGCATCAGATAGAAACTGGCCTGTACGGGCCCTGCTGTAAGTTTCATTGAGACACATTTTAATTAATTGAACTAGTTTCTTGGGAATACCAAATTCAATAAGAACATTATATAAAACGTCTCACTTAACTGAGTCATATACCTTCTTAAAATCTATGAATAACTGATGTACTGTACCCTTATACTCCCATTTCTTCTTCAATATCTGGGTTTAACCACGGTTTCAGTGTTAAATATGGTAGCCATTAGACCACAGAGGACAGCAGAACGACTGTACGATGATGTCTTGAGTAAGAAGTGTGGTTTGAAATTCAGAGGCGAAAGATGTGTCGATAATGTACAGCGAACAGTTTCGAGCGTTTAGTATAGGCGTGTCTTAAGAATTACTCGTACATTTTATTGGACATTTCGATAAAATAATCCCATGAAATTGTCTTAAAATGCGAAATGAAATTTCTTTCGATTTCGCACTGGTGATTGGGATGATTGCTACAGTAAGTATGAAATCTTTAGGAAGGAGTGAAAAACCGTCTTTAAAATCTGTACCAAAACCCTCTTAGTACTGCACAACTTATACTGCATTTGGATTCGTCAGATATGGAAGCCGTTCTACTTGGAGTGTTTTGAAACCCCTGGAGGGTGCAACACTCTGTGCCATACTATTATGTAAGTCCTCTGGCGCGAACTCGACCTGAGCAACATTCAATGCATGTAGGTGGCATCACCGTTAGCGCGCCACACTTTCACCTGCAGCAGCAAGAGTACGAGAGTACGTCATCTGGTTGCTTTCCATCTAGCTGGACTAGGTTCCAAGTCCGGTCAGACCTCGGAGCTCATGAAGGAGAACTAGGAGGAATTATAATAATAATAATAATAAATTGAGAAACAATCTTACTTCGTTCCAAAATGCACTTTTTAATGTTGTATTTGGAGCTTGATACCGCAGCCTTAAGAACTTCTTTTCATTTTGCTATAAAGTGATAAAATTATACACAGCAAAATTTAAGATTTTCCTCGGTACAAAGTTCAGCTTTTACTACTTCAACGCTAAAATGATTCCTCCATTATTCCATAAGATATCCATGATACTTAATATACTCTCCACAGAAAAACTGCTTGCAGGAATAGCACTATCATTCTTATTTGTAGAGATTTCTCTAAGGCATTCCCATCCTAAAAATATTTACACTATTTTATAAAACTTGTCAAATGTGCATCTTTCACAAAGGAAGAATCCATATTTAAAAGGCACAGTTCATCACCTATATACATAATTTGCAATAGTAATGGAAATTACGGGAAAACGGCCAAACGGATTTTAATGAATGACCCGTCATTTTGAAGCTTGGCATGCAAGGATTTTCAGAAAAATAGTAACTTTCAGTGAAGCGTTAGTTTTCCTACATAATTTTCCTATTTTCCAAAATCCACCTTTCGTCAGTTTTGAGAACTAATTCCATATTAGCATAAAACAAAACACACACTAGGCCTACAATAAACAATAGATTATTACTCGAAGGCAGGATTGCTGACATATTTAGAACTCAAATTCAATTGGTTATTAAAAACTTCGAGACTTGCTAAAAATAATTTACAGGTCTGATTCTGCGGTGTGTAATTTTCTGAGTACAGCTGTGTATTGGATATTAAAATCTACAAAACTTGAGGTGGTTTGATGACACTATTACCATTAGAAATGAAATATTATTATAGTTAATGCCATGATGTGACTATTTTTCATTAATATTATACATATTAATGCTATATTTTTAATATGAAAGTGAAACGTTTTGGGGTTATGTAAGTAGATGTAGAGAATATCTTAAATTAGATCTTCATTTCTATAATTTCCTGAGTGGCGGCTATATAGTGTATATATAACTACAATACTTACGCAAGATAATAATATTGTTATTAAAAATCAAATATTTTTATAGTTATTAATCATGTGGGGTTGGGTCTTTTTCATATATTTAATGGCGGTATGGTGTAGATATTTATATGCGTCATTCTCTTCAGTATTGGCTGGAGAGAGCGCAAAAATTGCAGTTCCTAAGGAAAGACCAAAAAGTATTACTTACTGATAAAAATAAGATGCCAACAAAATGATTTAGTCTCCCGATCATTTCAGCAAGATTTATTAGCAGGATAAATTGATTTTAGCATCTACATTTCAAGCTCTACATGCAGCAGCTATATCAAGATGCTATGTCTATTGTTCGAAAGCTAGAAAACCTGACACTTTTTTTTACTTTCACTTACAATCCACAATGACCTGAATGACCAATTGATTTATACTCCCTCATGAAAAACCCACTGATCGTCCTGACATTGTTACTTGGGTTTTCGCGTTGAAACTCAAAACCTGAAGGTGGATAGGTTCAAGAAAAAGTATTTGGCATAAAAAAGTCATTCAGAGGGAGTATGTTTCATCATTACGGAATCAAATAACTTTCAAAATGTCTGGTATTCTTCATTGAAAATAAATCTGAAAAAAAAAATATATATATATAATTTGAACGTCTAATGACGTTGCTGCAGAAGCCACTAGTAGAGCATATCTTCATCTAGTTGCAGCCTTAGTTTTTTGCTAATACTTAAAATTTCTTCCACTTATGGTGTACAACCATCAAGTATTTAGGCCGAAAAATACTTGAAAATTCGCATATTACCTTTAGCTGCTCTGGATTAAAGGTTAAAATGTCCCCGAAATAGAAAAAACATCCCTTTTAGCATATATGATAAAAGCTGTTATCTCAAGTTCTCAAACTCATTAAGTAGAATTATTGAGTACAAGTAGAGCCGGTAAGGGGTTGATACCGGCCACCGTCTGATGTTGAGACCGCCAAAATTTCCGGCCGTACCGGTGAAATACCGGCTAGGTGGAAAATTCTATCTAGCATATATTAATTGCAAAATCTTCTATAATATTACAATTCAGACAAAAAGTGAGCTGTCCGAAATACGACGGAAATAAACGTATACGGCAGAGAAGCTTCATTAACTTTTGATAATTTCACAAGTAAAATAATTGCAGAAGAAAATAGGAAGAAAGGGCACTAACAGGAGGGTGACTAACTAAAATAATGTGCTACATTGGTGATGCATTGTTAACTTCAGTTTCAGTTGAAAATTACAACGGTTTAATTAATATCCACTTATGATTATATGAAAGGAATATAGTAGACCAGGGATGCAGAACTGGGGAAGAGAGGGGTGGAAACACGAGGAAAGAGTTTGTTTCCCCGTCCACAAGGTCGGAACCTTGTCTGTTTAAAAGTTAAAGCTCTCCATCAAATTCCTGAATTGTTTGAAGAAATAAAATGTTGACCTTACCTTGTGAGACGTGAGTACATTCTTTCCCTAATGATATTTTGTATTAAAAACCAAGCGATATTTAGTACTAATCAAGACATTCACAATTTTAATACAAGACATAAATCAGATCTACATCTAACCTCTGTTAGTCTAAGCTGTTATAAAAAGGAGTTCACTATTCATGTATTACAATCTTCAATGCACTGCCTAGTTATTTTAAAGAATTGAAAGATCATGAGAAAAGATTTAGAACAGAATTAACCAAATTTCTACATAGGCACTCATACCTTCTACACAACTGAGGAATTGTTTATGCCTGTAAATTGAATTATTGCACTTGATATGAAATGTAGAATTTCGTATAGCTCAACTAAAATATGCTTGTAAATTGAATAATTTGTTTACTACATGTATATATGTATATATTACATGTATATTTGGATATTTTTGAATAGCTTAACTGATGAACTGTATATGTTGTAAATTGAATAGTAGTCTGTAAAGCTCAACCGATGAGTTGTTTATTCTTGTAAATTATTGAATTAATCTACTTTATATTTGGGGATAAGAGGGATGAAGTTATAGGAGAATGGGGAAAGGTACACAACGCAGAACTGCACGCATTGTATTCTTCATCCGACATAATTAGGAACATTAAATCCAGACGTTTAAGATGGGCAGGGCATGTAACACGTATGGGCCAATCCAGAAATGCATATAAAGTGTTAGTTGGGAGACCTTTGGGGAGACCGAGATATTAAAATGGATCTGATTTAGGTGAGATAAGATGATAGAGTCTGGATTAATCTTGCACAGGATAGGGACCGATGGCGGGCTTATGAGAGGGCGGCAATGAACCTGCGGGTTCCTTAAGAGCCATTTGTAAGTAAGTATATGAATTATACAATTTTGTATAACCAACTAAAATATCCTTGTAAGTTGAATTAATCTGTTTACTACGTATTGCATATGTTTGTATATCTTGGCAGATGAATTGTATATGCTGCAAATTGAATATGAATCTGTATAGCTCAACTGATGAATTGTTTATGCTTGTAATTTAAAGTAATTTGCAGACGTGTTATGAATTTTTGTATATCTGAACGGATTGAATTGTTTAAGCTTTTAAATTGAATTAATTTACTTGCTGTGTGTTATATTTTATAGCTCAACTGATGAATAATTGCTTAAGACTGTAAATTGAATCATCTGCTTGCTATGCACTGTATATTTTTTGTAGGGCCATCAACATAGCTCAGTCGGCGGACTCGCTACCCTGCTGATCCGGTTTGATCCCCGTTTGGACTGATTATCTGGTTGGTTTTTTTCGAGGTATTCCCAACTGTAAGGCGAATGCCAGGTGATATATGGCAAATCCTCGGTCTCATTTAATCTCGCCAAATAATTGTGATCTTGTAAAAATGTTGACTTGTTCCACGTCTTAAAGCTTCAGTGATAATGTAAGATCTATGGAATATAATAAATGAAATAAAAAGAGAATGAAATGAAAAGTGTAAGTAATACTGTATACTATGAAACTGGTGAAAATTCCTCACAGAACTATTACAGTGGAAGTGATGGGAAATGTACTAGAATGAGCTGAATAATTGAGAGGGCGGATTACTGAGAGCCGGATTAGCAAGATTCTATTCTATTATGAAAATAACTAATAAAAATAAGGTGCAGCTCATGCATTATGTCCAGACACTCCCCCACTCTTCCTACAGAGTTGGGCACGAGATCGAATGAGCCTACTTATGAATTATAGGGGAATGGGTTAGTCTTTGCCTTGAACTCGGTAGACACACGCCCGACCTTCCCTTCTACTCCTACCCCCTCCACTGAAACGTTGTTCCCCTACTGCGCATCGCGAGTGTCTTGACAAAATGAGCTGTATAGTAATAAACAAGGAACCTATTTTTGTAAATTATAAATACTGTAGTAGACCAAATGAAGGAACAACAGCCTACAAGTAGAAACAACATATGGCGGGATAAGTATTTGATGCTATAACCTAAAAACGAAATGTACAAAATCACCATTACAGATGTTCCCATTTATGAATAAAATAATTAGAGCCGGTACTTCAAGATTCAGGTAGACAGGTAGACAGACAGACAGACAGATAAATTTATTTGTTGCATAATATTCTTACATTTGCTTTATAGAACAGAATAAAGAACATGTCCAATTCTTACGTTTAACATATAAAATGCAAATATGAAATACCTTAATAACAATAATATTTTATACAATGTAATATGTTTACCATTTAATAGTATTATAATATTTACATAGTACTGTGAAATGTCAAGAATTCACCTACAGAATAGGAAGTGTGAGATATTAAGTAATTTTTTAGTTTTACCTTAAATAATGCAGGTTTTGGCTATGATTATTAATGTCTTCAGGAAGACTATTGAACATTTTTATCGCCATGTAACGTACTCCCCTTTGATAGCATGATAAATTTTATGATGGCGTATGAAAATCATTCTTTCTGCGGGTATTTATACTATGTATGCCTGAATTAGTTGAAACATTTTCTTTGTTACATAAGAGGAAATTTATTAAAAAGTATATGTACTGATTTGTTAAGGTCAGAATCTCTAATTTTTTAAAAAGTAATCTACACGATTCTCTAGCCTTTGCTCCAACTATTATTATAATGGCTCTTTTCTGTAATAAGAATACATTTTTACTATCTGTAGAATTTCCCCAAAATATTATTTCGTAGGACATAATGGAATGAATATAGGCAAAATATATTGTCTTTAAAATACTGCTGTTTAGAAATTGTTGTAACGACCTAATTGCAAAGCATGCTGAGCTAAGTTTGGGGGTTATTTCTTTAATATGATTTTTGAAATTTATACAAATAAACAACTACTCGAAAGAACTAAAATTAATGTATGAACGTAACGCAGGACTAGAAGAAGTAAACGTAAAGATAATAGTGAACCCTTTACACGCCATGAAAGCGCGTGGAGGGCATGGAGGTAGGCTACTCAAAATGATAGGAGGCTGAGTGGACTCCTGGACCATTCTGGAAATTTTTGCATTGAGAAAAAGTCCTAATGCAGACTGAACCTGGGACCTTCCATTCTTTAGCCAGTTGCTTTACAAACTGAGCTATCCGCCGCCATGAAATCAGTAAAAAAATTATATTGCTTGGCTCTTCCAAGGACGGATCCTCGCACTTAGGCTTCAACTGGTCCGTTGTTCATCCTATATTTGCGATGATTATTATTCATGTCCAACAGGTGATCCGGATAGCCGTCATGTCTCAGCCTTAACAGAGCCATATCCCATCTTCAGACGTGTACCTGGTAAGTCCTGGAGTCCGAGACCCCAAGGCCTTCCTACATCAATATCGAAAACTGGTACTACTACCCCAAGACTTCGCCGCAGCATATTTTTAACTACTGCAGACAGTAAGTAGTTAAAATGAGAACATGGATAGTGCTGGTAGAATGATAGACGGAAACAGGAGTACTCCGAAGAAAAAAAATTCTGCAATATCTGCTTTGTCCACCACAAAATCTATCGGTATCGAACCCGGGCAGCCTGAATTGAGGACCAGCACGCTAACGCTGACCCACAGACATAGCTAATGAAGATATTGTAAATTAATATCATATTCAAATGATGAACAACTGGATGACAAAACAATTTTCATATTACTAGAATGGGACAAATACAATGCGACCGAGAAGTCTCTCCGCAGTGCTTGTGTAGCCGAGACTCCACAAGGCAGAGAATTCAAGCGGCAGCACTGGCCGCTAAGTATATGATGGACTGGGGGTATTTTATTTTACTAGGTTATTTTACGACGCTTTATCAACAGCTTAGGTTATTTAGCGTCTGAAAGAGATGAAAGTGATAATGCCGGTGAAATGAGTCCGGGGTCCAGCACCGGAAGTTTCCCAGCATTTGCTCATAGGACTGGGGGTGTGAGGTTGTCAAACCAGAATGGATGGGAGAGTGCCAACTTTCTACAGAATTGTGTTCTAGGGTACTAGAACTGACAGAGCTGCGGAGGGACTTTTCGATCGCACTATAGTATCGTGTGAGATGGATTGCCTGTTGAGAAAAGGTGAGAAGTTCCGATCTATTTACAACAGATTTTATAATTCAGTTAAAAGTAACAGAAATATTGAATGTAATGGAATAAAAATACGTAGATGTAAGAAGGAATAAAATACCTTCATGCACGTTATCAGTAATTTTAAATATATGAGCAGATTTTGACGAACTGCATCACGTAAGCTTCAGATAACCGTGACATAGCAGTTATACAAGACGAACTGCTTCACACGTGTGACAGACAATGGGAGCAAACAACGCAACTAAGTACACAAACCGAAGCCACCTGCAAGAAACTGCTTTTGTTCTCATGTCTAGAGAGCACCGAAACAATCTGTCAGAAAATATTACATCATTTTAGCAGATTCTGGACTTTAAGATACTGCTGACGTGCCTACATGAACTTTTTTTAACAACCAACTAAAAGGTTTCAAATGAAATTTATAAACGATTTTCAATTTGTGCAATTTCTTTAAATCTTTATCTTCTTTCTTAGGGTAATTAGGTTAAATGTTCTAAAATCAGAACCATTTACAGCCAAACTAAATCCTAATCTATCACGGAGATAGTCAAATTGTAGATATGACATGGAACAGATCAGTAAAGTAACTATGAAAAAGACAATGGACTATTTCCGTGATAGAATGGAAGATTGTTTGGCTGTGAATGGTTTTTATTTTGAGTATGTTTCGTCAAGTTTGGTTAGTGAAAGTCTTTTGTTAGTTTTATGGCCTACTCGACATGATTTTACATACTTATTTGTCTCAAGTTTGAAATTCTTGAAACAACTTTACAAGACGCAGTTAAAAGACACGAAACGAGTGAATGGGTAAAATTTCTACGCATTCATGCGTAAAACTTAATGGAGATTCAGAATATGTAAATTTTAATACAGAGTGCCATTTAAAAAATAAAGTTTAGTGTCCCGCCCTGTATTCCTGAATAACTTTTTTCGAATACTCATATCATATTGTATGGTTTATCTCCGACAGCTTTTCTATAAAACTTCCTTTTTTTGTAAAATTTAAATTTAAAAAGTTATTAGCAATATTCCATACATATTGTTCACTCTGTATAATTTACTATACACCTAAAATAAAAATATAAAATTCATTTTTCAGATCGCACACAAAAAACATTTTGTATTCCCAAAATTAGGATATTTGATTTCATTTGTAAATGTACGGTTTTTGTAAATGTATGTAATTAACTTAGAGCAAATTTACATAAAAAAAATTAGGCCCACTAGAATAGCTAGTGTAATTACTTTTAATGTTAAATTTATATTTACGAAAGTCGGTAATTGGAAGCAACATGCTTACTAAAATACATACAGAATATTAGTAGACACTAGTTTATAATAACACTCTGTTATTATTACTTTCTTTCCAATGGAACCTTTCAAAGAATTTGCTTCTCTGTGAACTCGTCTATGCTTATTAAGATAAGCTTTACAAATAACGGCTGATAATTCTTCAATGAACAGACGGTTTACAACTAGTGACCTACAATCTTTAATAAAGGTTTTCACTACCTTTGCAATCAAGTGGCAGGAGAGAGCAAAAGCTGAACACTAAGATTGCAACGACGTCACTATTATGCGAGATTTAATTTGGATTGAATCGCAATTGTGTGCTTCTTCTTCGAAATAAGGATCGATTAATTTATTACCAAAATATAATTTTTTATTCCGTAATTCTTCAATAAATTCACTTGTAGGTATTAAATATGAACAACATCCGACCAATTACTAGGAGAAATCGTTGTAGACAGACAGAATAGAGAAAAACATTTTTTTCAATATCAGGAATGTCGAAAACGTGCATTATCACCGAAATATCCAAGTGGATTTTTTGCAACATAAAAATTTAACCTCCCTTTATATTAGGCCTCATTATTATGAAAAAGTAATAAAGAAAGAAACTTACAGATAAATTATATTCGAACAAACAAGTTTTAACATAGCCAAAATTTAAACGACTAGCCTACTCTGCTATAGACACTCTTTCATCTGCAAATAATAATAATAGTAATAATAATAATAATAATAATAATAACAACAACAACAACAACAATAATAATAATAATTAGAGACCGGATTTTTAAGGGAAAATTTCTCATCAAAAAGGACAAAAAAAGGAGAAGTTATAGCCAAAGAAAGGACTTGATAAAGGACTATATTACTCCCCAAAACACACTTCAGCACATTCATGGATACACATAGCATACACAATCTCACATTTATCTCTCCACAACATAAGAAAAGTGTTGTATTTGATATAATCAAAAAAGAACTTCAAAAAGAACTATACTACTCCTTCAAAGGGTGCTATTTTAATTGAAAACAACACTTCAGCACATTCATGGAAACACATAGCATACACAAGCTTATATTTATCGGTTCACAACATAAGGAAAGTGTTTTATTTTATCACATTCAGCATTTCAATATGTTTCAATATGATTCTGCCTCTTTGAATGCAGAATGTCTTTATAAACAGAAAATGAACGCTAAACGTCAACTGAAACCAGAGGTGAAAATTTTCTTTTTAACCTGAACTCTAAATCAGCACACTTTATTAGTTTTTCAATGTCTGGAATCAGATGAAGAACGATATTTATGTTCGCTTGCTCAGGAAAAAAAATATAGGAAAATTATCTAAATGTTTGCGATATTTTGCCAAAAAAAGGACCAAATTTAAGATATGTTTTTAAAAAGAAAAAAAAAAAGGGAATATGGACTAAAAAGGAGGGTAAAAAGGAAAGTCAAAACCACATAATTTAGTCGGTAGAAGATAGTTTTGAACATCGTAATTAAATAATTTCATGTTTCGTATTGAAATAAAAAAAAAAGGATTCCATTTAAAATCCGGTGTCTAATAATAATAATAATAATAATAATAATAATAATAATAATAATAATAATAATAATAATAATAATAATAATAATAATAATAATAATGATAATAGTAATAATATCTTATCTGCTACAGTATGTAGTTAATCGGCGATGTATGCAATGGAGGGGGTAAAAGAACTGGCCAGCCTACCCCATTATCTCTTGGTCTCATTGCCTCATAAGTGATGCCTTCTTGGCATCACTTTTGAGATTCAGACCTGTCTTTGGACAGTTTAAACAACAGCAACGTATCTTTTGAAAGACGGTGTCAAAATTTCTGGCCATAGTGTACATAAAAGACTTTTAGCTGAGTGCATTGCAGTTCTGTATAAGCGAGTGGAATTGTCAGGTCAGAATGAAAGTGGATTGTGCTTCATTTCGTATGCGAGTTGCGGAAAAAAAGCAAACAAGCAAAAACAAAAACAAGGGAGAAATAAGTACATTCACACCGAAGCTCAAAATTTGATAATCCTAATCAAATTACATCATAACCATTCTAGACGTATTATAGAACTCGTTTCTATGGTTTTGAAAGGGAAACCATGCAGCAACAAAAGTAAGACAAGCCAACAGGTAGAATAAGAACAGACGGACTGGCGTCAATCATACCTTTCACTTGGTGCAGAGTTGACCCTCTACCTGTGCTTTACACCACAGCCTGTAACACAAGAACACACAGCGTAAGCAATGCTGACTTGGCACTTCGAGCGTTCACTATATTATGATCTGAAACAAGGGAGTCACTGTTCGTAGTCAGTACTAATTATGGCTACCGACGAAGAACAGAGGAGACGAAGAATATGTCCCATAAAAATTAAATTATTGGCGCGACAGCCCATAAAGGACCAAGGCCGACCAGCTGCATTTAGCCTCATGTCCACAAGTCTCAACCAGAGTGAAGGATTAAGCAATCAGAACTGAGGTACCATGTGGTTTACGTAACGGGACTTCTCTATCTAACGCAGCTCTCCATATTCCTGAACTCATTTCGTCAGCATATCACCTTCATATCATTCAGATGCTAGATAACTACAAGAATTGATAAATCCTCGTAAAATAACCCACTAAAAAGACTTCATTGTTTATTATAATGTAATAGTGAGATGTGAAAATAGAGTATTTTAGTGTACATAATGTAAACGACTGTCAGATATTGACTATTTTCAAAAGCCGTTTGTCAGAAAGACTACTTTTCGTCTCTAGAATATGATGTTTCTCAAATATTAGTTTTGTAGAATATTTATTTTTAATATATACATTTTCCTTCATTATATTAATCATTCCTTCGATCCAAATTCTCTTATTTAATACTAAATTATATTTGTTTAACTCTTTAGAATTAAACTTACGTGTAACTAAACACATCTATATTTTGCTCGTATTAATATTATTATTATTATTATTATTATTATTATTATTATTATGATTATTATTATTATTATTATTATTATTATAGCTCGGATGTTTAGGCATTTATTTTGGTTAAAATAGGCAGGCATATAGGCACTAAAAATAGTGAACAGACATTTATAATTCATGCAAACAGACAAAAAATAGACAAATACTTAATAAACTATCCCGTACGGTACTCACTTCCCTTGGTTACATGTCACAAGATGCTTTCTTTTTTAAGTTGTCAACTGTCATAATGAGCCAGCCGACTGTGAGAGAGAACGTTTTTCATTGTGGAAAAAAGATTTTTCTGCGTCTACTGAAGTGACTGGAGCAAACTTAAAACAACTTATTTCAGAAGAACTGTCACTACTTTTTTTCAGAGATCGGGAAAAACCGACTGTGTACTATCCGAAAAAGAGGGATGTGAGAAGGGCTTAGAGACTTCAAAGTACGCGTGACTTGTGCGTGCAAGCGACAACAGTAACGGGACCTGGAGACTTGCTTCTAATACTTCCCTCAACCCCTTTCTTTCACTGGTAAATCACGAAGCGACCTGAGCATTGAGGGTTATACTGTTCAAACATTTTTGTTAAGTGACATAAAAGATGGAATAGGTAAGGAGAAAAGTTTACGACTTATGTATTGCTGGAAAATAAGATTATCAGCAAATATTTGTGTGAGGTGAATTTATATTTTTAATTTGTACAACCGTTCTTTTTTGTTTTTTGATATAATTTATGTGTGATTTATTTTAAATGCATTAAAAATATAGAAAGTGTACAATAACGACATAAAAAAGCTACAAAAATGGCATTTAACCTTCAAATAGGCAACTGGAGCTAAAATAAGCAAAAACGCCAAACTAAAAATTGGGCCTATCGTCCCCAAATGTGTCAAAACGTGTTTACCTCTAATAGGTCTTTCATACATACACTCAGTTTAAAAAAGGCATTTTGCCTACCACTACCACTACCACTACCACTACCACTACTACTACTTACATTGCTTTCTGCATTAATGTCCATTTATATTTGCTTTGTATTTTTATACTAATTGAGTGCAATTGAGGGCCTTATGGCCTTAACTCTACCAGTACCAGTAAAAAGAAAATCAATATGAACAAATAAGTTAAAATGTAGGAAACGTCATCGTAGCATCAATCTTAATCACTACAACGCATTTTCAACAGTCTCCAAGGCGAAGTTTTGAATCATCACCAGAACGTCAACAGCAGAACAAACGAGATGCAAATGTTCTCTCACAGTAGACCTACCTATGCCAAGCACCAACATGTAACGGCAATATAGTCTATGAACAACTGAACTTACTGTATCTCCGTACGCTCGGGAACAGAATACGGTCCTTATGGATTACCATCATGATGTACAGGGACATCATTCTATTTTTACTAACATTTCTAATATTAACCTGGTATACCTTTGGATTAACGGTTGAGAATCGGAAACACTCTTTACTACCCCCTTCCACGACTGGAGTTCGATTATACTGGCGTAAAATACAAACAGATCACTTTACTAGGTATGGGAGGGAAGAAAAGTAGTTGATCCATTTACGTAAACTAGGAAATATCACACTTTTGAGTTTGATAATTTTCATTAGATTTTTGTTCAATCAAAATACAATGCTGTATTAACAATAAGTGTTTTTACTCACGAATTGAGCTGTCCATTCGGACGTATTCATTATGCAGAATATTTTATACTGTCTACAGCACATTAGCATACAATATAGAGAATGAAGTTAAATTGAAAAATAATTATAATATGGATATTTAAACATTTTTTAAAATGGTGGCCGTTTACTTCGATACAGGCTTCAGTTATTTTGTGCATATTATCGCACTATAGACTATTGTACCTAATTTAAATTGCAAGTTTTGTCCTTCGTACTAGTAACTCATGTTACGTACTGTAAATTCAATCTTCACTTCTGCCCGATCCGAAAACATAAAATTACTCAGACATGCTATCTACTGTCCGTCCGAGTGGTTTTGTCGCAGGGTCGTAGAAATGGGGGGGGGAAAATCACGTGACAGTTAATTACTTAACGAGGCCCTTTTATTTAAGTTATTTTAAACAGTTGTATAATATTACGTAGACGTCCAATTCCTAACAGATAGGCTATTAATGTTTTCACAAATGAGCTAAGACAGCCCAGCCACTAGCCTTTACAGAGGGGCGAGCAGAAGCGGGTGGGGAAAACCGGGATGCAACGTAGGCAAACGGACGACAGTACCTGTGCGAAAATATGAATCAATATTGAAAGTTCTTTCGTCACTGGAAAACGCGAACATACTTCTGGAACATACTATACTCACTGGTAACTCAGTACTGTTTATTATGACCATAAGGCTACTTTGACTGTGTGTGGAGGACGGTTGGAAGTCTACTAGTAGAGGGATTGGAAGTGAAGTGCATTAAAAAACTCAGGCACAATAATAATTGAAGTAAAACTGAATTATGTTCCTGTAGTACATTTCGAAAACCAACAACTCCCTTGGTTCGAACTCGGTTTCTTAAGCAGCATGAATGCTGTGTGGCGCAGAGAGATGCAGAGTCTGACATTTCTTAATTACCAGAAGAGGAGGCCTGTGATGAAGATGTCCTGCTTGTGCAACAGACAACTGTTGGATAACACATCGCTCTCTCCATCTTCTTTTCATATTCACGTGACATTTGAATTCCTGTTCTGGCATTAATGCATGTCCCGAGAGACGAGTTCGTCTTCCTGCTTCACAAGGTGGATTTGTGCTTCTTTTCTCTCGTGCATTTGCATAGTTATTGAAATTCTGGGCTGCCCGCAGAAGCCCTTTTGACTAGAGTAAGGAGACTCATGAATTATAATTGATCCGTCATCTTCCTTAGCTATTTGTAAAACTCGAGCATAAACCCTCATGAGATGATCAGAATTCTGAAACAATACTCATACTAGCAGGAGAAGAAAGAGTGGATCCGGCAAACATCACTGTGAATTCATTCACAATATAAATTTTCATTTAACGATATGAGATTGGAGACAGATGATGACAAGAGTTGTGATGGAGATGAAGTTTTGTAACCACGACCTACTGCTACTGTGCTAAATCGTAAAAGTTATCTCGAAATTTGCACGGAAATATAGGCTGTGACTTCCACAATTCCAAATAAGTACTTCTAGCCATGCCCTCTTGCTGTCACTCCCTTCGCGGAGTGAACGATTTCCCCATGTAGGCCCTACGAGTCAGTACATCAGGGAGTGATGCTTATAAAAAATATTTTCCTACATATAGGCCTATAGAGGATTCCACATAGTATTGAACATATGGAGGCTGTTCCACCAACTATTTATGCCTTTTTCTTGAGAACTGGGAATCAAATAGTCTCATTTAATTCATAGAACATAATTTCATTGAGAACTACATCCATTTCGCGTGCTAAAATTGTATTATGCCTACACCTCTAAAATTGCCATATATTTAATTTACGAATAACGGGGTAACAGCTAAATTCATGGAATAGTCTTCTGTTCTCTTGCCGAACATCTCCGGCATCTCCGCTGAAAAACTTAACAGACAAGTAGGGGCGGTACAGTTAAGGCTAAAATTTTACACTTTTAAAACACGTACCACAACATTGTCTGCGCTTATTTTAAGAAGTATATGAAATTTAATTATCAGCAAAACAACAAAGGCATTAGGTATGTAACTTTGGTTCTTATTTGATTGTAGTGTGAAGTTAATAACGGAATTTATATTATAAGCACTTCTTAACATTTTTAATAATGGAAAACGTGTGCTGCACATAATCTTAATTTTTTATTATAAGCGCTCCGTAACATTTAATAACGGAAAACGTGTGCTGTAAATAATCTTAAATTTGTATTAAGTTATAAGCATTTCTTAACTCAATAAAATAACATTATCATCATTATTATTATTATTATTACTATTATCATTATTGCTATTATTATTAGTAGTATATTATTATTATTATTATTATTATTATTATTATTATTATTTGTAATAATTATTTTTGTTTTATGTTTTATGTCTTTGTTATATTTGTGCTGAACTGTAATTGGCCACTGGCTGTTGTACAGCACATTAAATATAAATAAATAAAAATAAAAAATAAATAAAATAAATTACACTGAATAACAAAATAACACTTTCGGTGGATATCTTGGTATCCAACAAGCGTTCTAAGACAACTGGAACATGGTGATTCCGAATATATAAACCATTTGTATCTATTACCCACCGTTCTTGAGATATACATCAACCATTATGTTTAAGAACTCACAGACAGGAATTTCAGTAGAGCATTTATTGCTACATGGAGTAATAATGAACTTGGCTTTAGCTAAGAAAACGATGCAAATGTGTCACATGGCACATAATTATAATAATAACATAGTTGAAGGCATAATACACATGTAAAATACATATGTACATATATAGAATATACTTCATTTGTGCTGAGCATTTGTCATGTCGCACTCAAGCGTCCAGCAGTAGTCAGCCAACATCGCTGCACGTCCCTCGACCCTGATAGCGTGACTCCATCACCGAGATGTCTTAATGAAAATATTCATCTTGTTCGTCGCTGACTAAACCTAGGTTCTCGGGGAAGAAATCAAGATGTGAGTCGAGGAGATGCATTTTGAGGGACGTGTTGCAACCTAGCTGTCTGTACGCACTGATGCACTTATGCACAACATTCACATAGTCAGTCGATTTATTATTTGCAAGGAAATTGGCTACGATTGACTTCAATGCCACCCGTGCATCTCTTTGAGTATCATCCAGTAAGTCTTGGAAGTGGCTGTCAGCAATGATCTTCCTTATTTGTGGACCTATGAACACACCTTCTTTCACTTTCGCGTCACTCAACTTCGGAAACTTGTTACACAAGCACCCAAAAGCATCTGAGTCATTGTCTAGTGCCTTCATGAAAGTCTTCGTGAGCTCCAGCTTTATATGAAGCTGTGGCATAATAACTTTGTCATGCTCAACCAATAGCACACGAAGGACGATTTTATTTCCTGTCTGCATTCTATCTCTGACTGGCCAATTTTTCTTTATATAGTGGTTCTTTCTGTCTCTGCTGTCCCACACGCAGATGAAGTAGCAGTACTTGGTGTACCCTGTCTGCATTCCCATGAGAATTGTGATAATTTCTAAATCACCACAGATACGCCAATTGTACTTGCGATAGCGTATTTTTTTAAGAAGTAGAGATATGGTATCGTACGTCCCTTTCAGGTGCGTAGAATATGCAACCGGTATTGAAGCATTTCTGTTTCCATTGTGTAATAATACTGCCTTCAAACTTGTCCTATATGAGTCTATGAACAGTCGCCATGCTTCAATGCTGTGTTCCACCCCGAGACTTGACATAAAACCTTGAATGTCCGCGGAGTAGCAAATAGTGTCACTCATTGCAAAGAACTTCACAAGTTCTTTGTGTCTGTGCCGAAACTGTGAATTCATTGTGCAAGGAAATTAAATTCTTTAAGACGTACCGAGCAGTTCAGCTTGACCTTTCGTTAGTGCCAGGTCCCGTATGAGTTCGCATGATCCCGTATGAGTTTAACATTATTCATCAAATGAATATCTTCTCCAGGTTGGTAGTAATCAGAGTCTGAGTCGTTGGCAGGAGATGAAAGAGAACATTCTTCTTGCGTTTCTTCAATAACTGTGTATTCTGCAGATGCTGTTGCAATTGGAAAAGTGACGGGATCATATAGAATTGGTTTAGAAACTGAAGAAACGTCAGGTTACTTTACAGATGCACGAGTTTTGGAGGAGAAGTGACGTTTGCCAAACAGAAATAACAGTCTGTGATGTGGGTGCTTCATTCACGCCATATCCTTATACCAGATGGTTGTTCTTCTTTTCCTTACTTAACCAACTGCGCAAGTTGCATGCACAGGTCGAACAGATGAATTGTGGTGCCTACGACTTTACTACTATCCACCTTCGAATCAAAGTATAGTTCATATGCTTTCTTCGCAAACGGCGTAAAAGTCTTCCGATGCGATTTGTCTATTACATAGCCGCACACGTAGCAAAACACTTCTGGTGAATTTCTACAACCTATGGGTGCCGTAATATCCACCATCCACTGTCATTGTCAATGAAAATAAGTAAAAAAGATACAAATGAAAGTATATTAATGCAACAGAACACAAACGACGAAATTTTCAGCACTGCATTAAGAATAACGAAAAAGACAAAGAAATTCGACTGCGTTCCATGTAAAAATCAAATTTCGTCGGTAACTTCAAAACCTGACGTGATAGAGCAAAACAGTTTTCAGATTTGAAATCAGCATGAAAAACTACATTAGAAACAGTAAACATCACTTCAGATATCTACCACTTGTTTATCAGTGTTATTATTCAAATACTTTGAGTGTACTATAAACAGTAACATGAGCTGCTGCCAAGAAGTCAAAAGGAGAATAGCAATGGCAAAGGAAGCTTTTAATAGAAAAAGGACCTCTGGAGAAAGAACTAAGGAAGAGACTAGTGAAGTGCTTTGTGCGGTATGTAGCATTGTATGGGGCAGAAACATGGACATTATGACGAAGTGAAGAGAAGCGAATAGAAGCATTTGAAATGTGGATATGGAGAAGGATGGAGCGTGTGAAATGGACAGAGTAAGAAACGAAGCTGTATTGGAAAAAGTGGATGAAGAAAGAATGATGCTGAAACTGATCAGAAAGAGGAAAAGAAGTTGGCTGGGTCACGATTGAGAAGAAACTGCCTTCTGAAGGATGCACTGGAAGGAATGGTGAACGGGAGGAGAGTTTGGGGCAGAAAAAGATATCAGATGATAGACGACATTAAGGTATATGGATCAGTTTTTGTTAAGGAATCCATGGGCTGCGACAGTTTCTTTCAGAGCAAGAGGGGTTTATGTCATTACATTGTTCAATCTTACAGGAAGGGACTGAAGTAATTAGTTACGTGAAAAGTGAATAAACAAATCATTAATGTTACAGGTACAATTTATTGACCCAAACATACAGAAAAACACAAAGAAAACAAACCGAATGAAAAGGAAAAACACCCACTTCAGTGTTAAATTAGCAATATGGATCCATTGTTTTACTGTCTCATCACTACAACTGCTGGAACACATGTCCATTGACTACCAGACAAGCATTGCATCGACGTGCCATTCTTTGTCGTACCCTAGCAAAGACGCCAAGCATATTCCTGATTTCATCTACTGCGCAGACAATGCGTGTTACAAGATCTTCTTCAGAGTCACCAAGGTTTTCATAAACCACAGGTAGTAATCAAATTGCGTTAATGCATGATACAGAGCTCAGGGAATACACAAACCGTGTCGAAGAATGATACTGCTCTGACGGGGTAAACAAATTTGTGGTAGGGTTAAACCCTTCTTGCATTGAAACGAAGCGTCTGAGCCTATGGGTTCCTTAACGAAAAGTGTTTGAAAGAAGATTATCTATCCGATCCCAAAGTTTGTCGGTCTAATTTAGAAACACTCTGTATATCATACAAAAAGAAAAGCGAAGCATAGTATGAATCAAGCCTTCGACTCCGAGCATGCGCAGCATGGCATTCTTTGACTTTAAAAATATCGAAATCGTTCGACTATTATGTTCCCCATAAGTAGCCTACGTGTAGTTCACACAAAGATTTGTGTGTAGCATGTCGTATCGTAATTGACACGGTTCGATTTTCCATGCGTTTACGCATGAAATCTGGGGAGAATATTGAAAGAATCAAGTTGAAAACGATATATATATCGTACTTGCCGTCATTTTTAGCTTAAAAGGTCACCCAACGAAATTTTATTCGCAGCCTCCTAGAACAATCAGCTGCTCGCTACATGTTACTGTTGAAGGAAATAAAGCAAAAGATACTCACCGGCGATGGGTAGCTTCAATTAACGCATCCACTCTCATTTTTAGTGAAAAAAAAAGCATGGAAAATTGAATGCGTTTTGTTCTCTCTTGCATGCATTGCTTGAATGCTTAAAGTTGAAAGTAAAGTTGAACTGTGTAGATGCATCTTTATTGTGCCGTACTTGCACCCCTTTTCCTTACACGTGGTGTAATTATAGAAATGGGACGCTTAATTGTGTTCCAAATTTGCAGTGCAAAGCTGAGGCCTTGAAAGCACACAGCTCTCCAATGGCTGAAATTTATTACTATTACCCTGCAACTATGTGAAAGAAAGAAAGTGACAAGGAATTTCAGTAAATCCCTATGCTTGCGTGTAACGTCTATAGTATTAGGATAAATATATACAATATATACCATTTGCTGTAAGTTTTAAATGTGTCTAATGAACGGAATGAAATAAGCTATAAATTTATGGGTTCGGGTAAAGGAGCAAAGTCATTTTTGTGCAAATGAAGTTTTCTTCCAGACACGAATACACAAGTTAAATTCTACAATTGAGTGTGCAAAAAAAAAAAAGAATGTTATTGTTTGTGTAGAAAATGATATGCAATAAGGAGACGGCCTCCAGATATAGAAGGTAAAAGAAAAGGTAAAGGTAAAGGTAAAGGTATCTCCGTCACACGCCATAAGGTACTCAATTTTATAGGAGGCTGAGTGAACCTCGGGGCTGTTCTGGAATTTTGGCAACGAAAAAAATCCCGTCACCACTTGGGATGGAACCCCGGATCTTCCAGTCCGTAGCCAGCTGCTCTACCAACTGAGCTACCCGGCCGCCAGACATGGAGGGTAGCTGCGAATATATTGAATAAGCAGTCGCGGACAATTGATGAGGGGTGGTCCTCCAGCTTGGGGGTTGGTGAAGAGCTAACAACCCATCACTGTAAAAAAAAAAACAGCTTGTTACGAAACCTTACAATAAGCCTCGGAATGGAACTGATTTTCTGGTACGACCACAGCAGTGTTAGTTGGGAGACCGGAGGGAAAAATACCTTTGGGGAGGCCGAGACGTAGTTGGGAGGATATTAAAATAGATTTGAGGGAGGTGGGATATGATTGTAGAGACTGGATTAATCTTGCTCAGGATAGGGACCGATAAGTTTTCACCCGAGTTATGTACTTTACTTCCTCAATACACAATCGATTCACGGACAGATGCGAGGTTTTACCCAGGCGCGTTTCAATGATAGTTTTGAGCGTATTTGTAAGGATATGGGTAGGCAGCCAGCGTCACAATTTCCAACACTGGAATCTTCAACAGCCTCCAGCGCATAAAAATCTAAGTGGAAATCTAGGAAAGCTGAAATATAATAAAATAATTATTTATTTTACCTAGCGATGTTAATGCAGAGGAACTACACACGATTCTTGTTTCAGTGTGCCCACCAGCCCCACTGTCTTGTCTCCTCGCGTTGGTGTCGGGGATCGAGACGAGACCAGATTCCTGGAAACAGACGCTCGGTCCATTTTCTTAATTGGCGTGACCTTCCTTGATCTCGTAGAAAGTAAATGTCGCTTTCCTCTGCATCACTCATTACAGCTCAGATGACCACTAAGGTCTTGGAAAAGGTCACACAAGTTCTTGCTTCATCTCCCGCGAAAGTACTTAGTAGTTAAACTTTTCTTCATCCTATAGGTCTGAAAGAGGCGACTTCGAGCAAGAGGAATAACACAACAGTCAGAGAGGAATATCGCAACACATTAACTAGACACTCGTAATCCACAAGTTTAACAACAATCTCTTCATTGGTCTTCGTCGGTTTCCTCTGCTTCTGATTTTGATATATTTCAAATCATTTTACTCATTTGTTCTTGTCATTCGGTCCACAAGTTGTATCATGGCATGGTCTTGATTAGAGGTGGAGACGGTTCAAGCTCACATGCCACTGCACCAGTGATGAATTTCCAGACTTTCTTAAAACTAAAAAATATAATTTATACAATACAGTATTAGATTTTAATTTCATACTTTTCAGTAACTAAAATAAATTCTATTATGTAGATCTTCAGGTAGTTTCCTTAATATGAATAGTTTCAAGGCAAAAATTGTTCCGGGGCCGGGTATCAATCCCGGGACCTCTGGTTGAACGTACTAGCGCTCTACAAACTTAGCTACCCAGGAACTCCACACGATACTGTCTCAATTTTTCCATTTATATCCACACAACTCGAATGGGCTGACAAGACGCCAGAGACCCACATCGAGTGCACACATCTCTGTGTGACTTGGAATTGTGGTTTTCTGTTAACGGAACAATTTTTCCCTTGAAATTAATCAAGTCTGGTTCACTGGAGCTTTACCTGAAAAAGTAAGACTTGCATAATATATCGTCTGTTTCTTGGTAAAAGTGGCCAAGTCACATTGAAGGCTTCTAAGCATTATGAAAATTTAAGACATAATTTTATATAAAAACTAATAATATAGCACATTTAGCTCCAAAATAACTTATTACTAACATCTAAAGAAGTACAGTTATCATTAAACCTTTAAACGCCTTTTCCCAACAATTTTCCATTTTGAAGTTCGTCTCTTTTACCAACAAACCAAATATCTTATACGTTACTGGAGGTACGTTAACAGAAAACCACAATTCCAAGTCACACAGAGTTGTGTCCACTCGATGTTGGTTTCTGGCGTCTTGTCAGCCCATTCGAATTGTGTGGATATAAAGGGAATAATTGAGACAGTGTCGGGTGGAGTTCCTGGGTAGCTAAGTTTGTAGAGCGCTATTATGTTCAACCAGAGGTCCCGGGATCGATACCCGGTCCCGGAACAATTTTTCCCTTGAAATTATTCAAGTCTGCTTCACAGGAAGCTTTACCTGAAAAACTAGACTTGCATAGCTTCCTTGATAGTTGATGGTGTACTGACCGATGTTGACTGGTTAAAAATATAAACCATCTGAATTTTCAGTCTTGATTGTTTTAGTTAAGAAATCAGATGTGCATATGAAATGACTCTGGACTACACGTAATTAGCTTAAAAAAACTGTGCTGTAGCACTACCGTTTATTCGCCGACCTTTTTTTTTATGCAAGAGAAAGTACAATTTTTTGGGTTCAAGAAAAATAATCGTCTTTATTCGCTGATCAAATGCATTCCTCATTCTAATTTCGTTTCAACAACATCTACTAAGCTAGTCAAAGTGTTTGGTCCAGGGATAATTATTTGGAATACATTGCATAACCATCTTCTCCGATCTTCACTTGTTTCTCTTCTCCGTTTGTTCGACGCTCGACACAGCACGGTCACTAATCCTGGAGCAGTTTGCTTACTTGTTTTCTAGGGTTTAGCGGCTGATTTTTATTGGAGTTGTTTTTAATGTTTTGTTTAGCAAATATAAATATTTCAGTGTACTGTGGCAAAACAAGAAACGTCGTTTATTATTATTTTTAAGAAAAGTATTAAGGAGTCAATCGAAAGTGCATCCGTTGCATTTAACGGAGAAAATTCTCAACTGGCTTTAAGTGAAAGTTAAAGCTGCACCGGTAGTTCCATCCGTGTTATCTTCTTCTAGTGCGCTTAATAGTGAGCCAATGGATAAAAGGGGTTGGACGCGAAATAAATATAAAAAACATAGACACTAAATATGATTGATTGTGTTCCGATCATACTCAAGGTGTTGTTCTTTTTTTTGTAAACTGTGCCAAATGCATTTAAAAAATGACATCGAAGATCTTCAAAAAAACAAATGGGGTAGGCCTATTCATATCAGCGCCCTTTAAAGGCTTTAGAAAAGCTACTGGAAGACGCATTCGTCTAATTTAAACACCGAGTAATTACTAGTCCTGCGTTTGGTTACTTTGAGTACAAGTTAGGTAAACATGGATTGTAGGCTTACTAGCTTCGCTTGGAACGGAGAGCTCTGACTCGTCTCCCCGCTCCATTTCGTGCTTTTACATCTGTTTATTCCTATAGGCACTGAACAATAGGAATAGTGCTCGCGTATAAAATATCCTACTGTCACGTGGATTTAATAACGAACTAAATATTTATCTAAAGCCACCTTATATACAACATATGATTATTCTCACAATAAGTAAAACGCATCTAGATTCTAGATAGGCCTACTTTTTTGTTTCACAATACACTTTTCATCCAAGAAGTAAAAACTAATGTTCATTATTTTTCTCCCATTTACAGAGTTTTGAACATTTAAATTGAACTTTTAAAAATAAATAGATGTATTTTGTCAAAGTGGAAATGAGTTTAGAAGTAAATACTAAGAAGTTCATAATATTGAACATAATAGTAAACATGATATACATTAACTGTATATACTGTATAAATACAATATATACAATTAATTCAACAAAATCAGCTCCGTTACGGTAAACAAAAATATATATTCTGAGATTATGAAATTCATATCTTTTACCATAACCGTCAGTAAACATTTGTTTAAGCTAAGAAAATGTTCTCCCTACGTCACAAGACGTTACAGTGACATAATTATAATAACAAAAATCAATATACAAATTAACAATAGTTACATTTTACAGAATATATACAACATATACACATCAAAATGAAATACAATATAACATTGATTGATAAATAAGATAACCTTAACACAAAAGTCTGAATAAAAATGCACCTTACTCAGCATTAGAATCAGATCACAATGTAGTCGTAACTTGGTGTTTTGCATAAACAACATAAACAACATTAACGATGGAGCGCCTGTATTGTACTATGATTCATAGTCTATGCATACCTGCTTACAATACTACCCTGCTTATGCATCCTTACGCTGTATTCCGAATCTCAGCGCTGAGCAATCTGATGGCATCACGGTGTTCCGAATTTCAACGATGATGTCACTGATGCTCCACCGGTGTTCCATCAGCTTGCAGAGGTGGTGGCAGTCTCCACCAGCCGCCATCAGTGAATCTGATTGGTCCTTGTATAGGGCGGGAATTAGCAGACGAATGACATCGTGCACTGTTGTGTCATGGAGTCATGGCGGTGTGTTCTGCTTTGGTTCTGCTGTATTGTTTGTAATGAGCACAACGTAAAAACAATATGTTACTGGCTTATGAATGAACATGTCAACGGACCAGTTATTACTACCGGTTCAAGAAATAAATTGTTTATGCTCTCTTTCTTTGAACGAGATGACAATACGGAAATTTCACAAAATCTTGTAGTGTAGCACAGACAACAACTTGTATAGCCGCCATGACAGCCATCGAACCTTCCAGCAGTTTTGTTCCTATTTCGCTGCAGCGTGACGTCATTGTTGTCCACCGGTCCGGTGAGATTCGCAATACGCTGGGATCCTTAGACACGTTATGCATCGACGTGACGTAATAGATGTACCAGAAGAAACTACTCGATCCTCTGTAGGCTACGTTTGGAAACAAAAATGCGCTGCCTGTTCATTACCAATCGATAGGGCTATCTTTAAAATATAAGAAACAATATATAACTCACTTTACCAAAAAATGTCACTTAGTGCCTTTTAATTATCACCGATTCATACACATTGGCGATATTATTAACGCAAAAATTTATTATACTACAAAGTGTCCACGTTAAGTTAACGGAAGCAGGTACAGAAAAACATTCACTACCTTGCATTGTAATGTAAACAGATGAGTCTACTCTTCACAATTTCTGAGTACGTCGAAAATACATCTGAAGAGTTACAGTCGTCAGCACAATTACCACTACCACCATCATCATAAATCCACGACGGCTGAATTTGTAGCTATTATAGGAAGGCTACTACAGGCCAAGCAAAGCAGAGGATTAAATGAAGACGTAGGAACATAAGTTGTCGGCTTTAATTGCACACACACGTTAAGTGACCTCAAGAGACAAAGTCGGAGGATTGTGGGTTGACAATTCCAACACTGGAGCGAAGCCCAGTTATCCGGTCATAGGAGGGTCACGGGACAGTCTCTCGTGGGGATCTGCTTTTAGAGAAATTGTATGATATTTGTAGAGCATGAAACGAATATAAGATTTCTCAGACAATTACGATTTCACTTGCAATAATTCTTATTCTACCATTGCTTCATTACTGTCACAACGTCTTGCCACCGAATTTTAGTCTCTGAAATTCTAAAAGCTGACACTTCTGCGAATTGTGCAGGGCTGTGATATTACATCATTATAATATCATCTCAACACTACCACCAGACCGTCGTCGTCGTCATCATCATCATCTATACAGATCAATTCATCATTGACCTCTCGTTGTGATTCATTGTTTCTAGTTTAAAATCTAAAACTATATACAGTAGACGAATCGTTAAAAGTGTTAAAATTTAAAACAGGTTATGTACCTTTTTCTTTTGCCTGCCTATTAATATAAATGTTATAAATGCCTAAACATAGGGTTCTGATAATCATATTTATATACAGCTCAGTAATTACCATTATATTCCAGGCACACAAGCGTTCGATCCTGGAAGAAAGTTTGAGACTGAAGCTGTAGAACAGATGTTCTTCCAAGTATTTTTTTTTATTTATTTTATTGGGTTATTTTACGACGCTGTATCAATATCTAGGTTATTTAGCGTCTGAATGAAATGAAGGTGATAATGCCGGTGAAATGAGTCCGGGGTCCAGCACCGAAAGTTACCCAGCATTTGCTCGTATTGGGTTGAGGGAAAACCCCGGAAAAACCCTCAACCAGGTAACTTGCCCTGACAGGGATTCGAACCCGGGCCACCTGGTTTCGCGGCCAAACGCGCTGACCGTTACTCCACAGGTGTGGACTCTTCCAAGTATTTTGATTTATCCTATCATCCTCATTTCACCACTGCTCCAATAATCCCGTTTACCATCTCGCTTCTGAACAGTCGCACTGTGTTCTAAAACTGACGTTAAATAATCACCAATAATTCTGCTGCACAAATTTACGGTATATTCTGAAAAATTAAATGAATTCCTGCACACTTCAGAGCTCATAAATGACAACGCACAATTCACGAAAAAAAGCATAGCAATCCTACTACAATTTTTTTAAAAATGTCTTTTGACATAAGCAATAAATGTATGGTGTAATCAAGTTTAAGTTAGTTAACAATTAACTGCGGATTAGGCCATGTTGAACTTTACAAAGTTTGCAATGTCTGTAAAACGATTCTGCTGTTTGTTGTGCTAGAAATTGCTAATTATAATCAAACACAGCATTAGGCCTAAGTATGTAGTGTTGCAGCTACAGACACAGACTCTGTGCAGCGTGACAGAACATGTACAGCAGCGGTGACCAAAACTCGAGCTGCAGTGATTACATGCGACAGACAGCCTATGAAGTAAGGAGACGGAGGAAAGGTGCTTGGCATGAAAACTACCAGTGGTGGTTTCTGTACTAACATCTTGATCAATCCCGCGGATAAAAATCTCAAGCTTTGCTGTATCAGTAATGTTACTGCTGTCATCAAGAGCCAGTGAATAATATACGATTTTTCTTGCTTCTTTTTTTAACCTTCCTCTCGAATATAATCAGGAATTTTCTAAATTCTTCTCTCGATACTTGGTCGAGAAATTCGCAGTTTTTCAAAATTAAAAACTTCTTATGGACAAGTTATTTAAACTATTTTAATCAATACTCTTTTGAGAAATTCTGTTCTATTAAAACGCTTTAGAGCACGAGATATTTCAAACCCCATTAGATACAGCGTCGTAAAATAACCTACTAAAAAAACCCATTAGGTAGCTGACTTCCTTACATTTATCTCATCTTTCTCTTCCTGGCTATGATTTAAGACATGTCAATTCCTGGTGTTTAATAGTTCGTTGGCACATAATATTGAATCAGTTTTTCTACAATATTATTATTATTATTATTATTATTATTATTATTATCATTATCATTAAATGAATAATTAATAAATAGTTAGCCTCATCTAAAGATTAAGAACATTAAAATTGAGATAAAACCTAATAATTTTATCCTTCTAAGGAGAAGATCTAAAAATATCAATACTCATGCACGTACAGAAGAATTATAGAAACACATACTTAGTGGTCAGTAGTAGTAGTAGTAATAATAATAATAATAATAATAATAATAATAATAATAATAATAATAATAATAATAATAATAATACATTATTCAGCGTGGCAATTAATGTTTCTATATATTCCTAATTAAACCGTTGAGCAAAGTAAACATATTACATTTTGACTGACATAACAACAAAAAAGTTCTCTTTCTCATTCTTTACGAAACCACCTCTTACTGCTTGTAGAGACAGAGTTTGTAGAGCGACATGATACCGCCACTTCTTGCCTTCAGTAGGCCTAGGTGAATGAAACACACAGCAATGTTCAGGAAACTCCTCGTACCCGTTTGAATGTCTGTGATTACATGATGTAATCACGACACCCGCTTTGGTCACCGCTGATGTACAGTATATAAATAGGCCTAGTAACATTTTAATACATTTCATATAATCGAAACTTACACAATTATGAATTCAAAACGAACGCACAATAGATCAAGTTACAGGAAAGAGCAGTAACTTACTACGACTCTTAATATATCGTGGGCTTAGAGTGTAAACGAGTATTTAATATCACCTGTACTTTGAATTTGGTCCTACAGTTTCAGAGTTAATTTAAACTCAGTTTTTTGCTACCCTTGTAAAATGTCCTTTTTGATACTTAGCAGGTTTACACTCTAAGCCGACGATAGGACAGCCTTAGCGCCGCAAGAAAGATACGAACATGCTTTCGATACTTTTTGGGTAAAAGTCCTAATCACATATAATAAATTGTACAGCCTAATGCACTTTCAAGACAACAACTTGTATAAATTTATGTATGCTGCCATCTAGCGACTGCAAAAGAAATCACGTTATAACCCTGATGAAATTGAATGAGTACCACAGTATTCATACAATAAATTTTGCGCTTTGAAGAATTTAATAAATGGTATCAACTGCCACAGAAAGGTAAAGGGATCCGCTTGTATCAAGACTTCACTCCCGCAAACAGCTGGGTCAGACATCATAAAGGCCTTTCTAGCTCCGAGTGGAGAGATGCGCTAAAGATGACCGGTAATGTTGCTCCTGTATGCACTGTTTCAGGCAGAACTCAAGACAATAACCACTGTAGGCGATGCCATAGTGAGGTTGAAACTTTGGCTCATATATATGTATGTATGTATGTATTTATTTACACTGCAAGTGGGCAAGCACCCGGTGGCAGTGGTATATACAATATTAACAATACACAATAAAATTTACAATACACAATACAGTTTTACAACACATATACAATTTTACACATAATACAATAATAATACACAATACAATTTAACATAATAATAATAAAACATAAAATAAAATACCTAATTTTACAATACAACCTACATAATTATCTATAGGTTCTACATAAGTTTCAATAGTCTTTCACTTTACTCTCATCTCATTCCCTGTAGTGGCACTATGACGCATTTCACTGACACTTTAGCACACATTTCACTGACACTCTGTAACTCATTGGGTTCACGCCCATTTGGCCAAACTCTTCGTAACAGCAGATATCACAAGATCAGGTCTGTAACCGCAACATGCTTCAAGTCCAATGGCTACACTACCTATGAAGAAGTCCATGGAATACCGTAAGTCATCGGCGTAATGTTATTATAACATTTAAACCTGGAGAGACAAAAGGTTATATTCTGGATCCGACCATCAGATTCGAGACGCATCAAAATCGACCCGAGGAGGTTAATCTAGAGAAAAGGACAATTTACAAACCAACTATCCCTTATTACAAAAACATCATATAAACTCAGAGATATAGAAGTCATCGGATTAATGGTGGGCGCTAGAGGGACTATAACAAAACAATTCGTGTCATTCTGTCAACAATTTGGAGTCCAAACAACAACAATTAACGAAATTTCTATGATAGTTTTGAAGGGTTCTCTGCAGATTTTACGGCGACACTTGTACTTCAATTCAAATTACATTTGAATTCTCTCATTATATTTTTTTATCTGTATTTTTATTTTTATTTTACTGCAATTTTCATTATGTGAAATATTATCTACTGCAAATTTTAGTTTATTGTAAACAAATTTCTTGTAAGACATTTTAATGTCATCTTAAATGTTACTGTTTAACATTCTTTGTCTTTGGCAACCTCACCAAGCTGAGGAAGACTAAATGTTATTTACTTCGCCACTTTTTCTGCCAGAGAGACATGTGCGCGCATACAGCTAGCGATCCAACATTATTGGAAATTAAACTGTTTATCTGTTACGGCGATAATACAGAAGTGAAAGATTTATTACAAGAATGAGTTTAGAAGGGACCGTATTGTTCAGACTTTAAATTGCAGCAACAACAAAGGACGAAACCCAGAATTGCATTTTATCGTTTTCCCCAAAGATATAAAAAAAATCATACATATTTTAGTGTAGGCCTACTGGCTCGCACTTAGAATGTAATCTTTACTTGGCTAAGTTTGGGGGTATTATCGATTTATTTTATTTAATTCTTCAGTTAAATTCTGCTGTAATGATGTCAGATGAATATTCGGCGAGGGAACTTCCTAAAATAAAATACAAAATATTTGAGTGCAAATTGCCGTCTATGCATGGAACACTTCGAGAACAGTGAGTTTACGTATTGAATAAGAACTTGTTAATTAAAAGTGCCATAACCGAGCGAGATGGATCAGACTATAACGTTCGAGACTCGCATTCAGGAAGTCCCAAGTTTGAACTCCGTAGCCGGCCAGTCTGACTACGTTCTTTTCATGATTTCCCTCAGTCTCTAAGCCAAATATCTAACTGGAATTAAATTACATAAGTTAGGTCAGATACAACAGTGTTCATGAATGAGATAGTTATATACAATAGAAGTAATTTAATACAGTTGTATGAACACTTTTTAATGACTGAATAAAATTAATAAAATCGGTTAAAAACCAGAAATGTTTCGGAGGTGTGCTCCTCCATCTTCAGTGGTAGTACCACGAAGAAGACTCCTTAAGCTACGTTACGCGGTCGAACATCCGTACCAACGTCGTGGTACTACCATATAACTGTAGTAAATTACTTCTATTGTATATAACTATCTAACTGGAAATTTACATACCATGATTTATCACTGCCTTAATCACCAATATCCTACACATTAAAACAAAATCCAAATCAGTTAGGTACATGAAACAAGCGATTCATAACATAGGACAATAGAAACAGAATCTCAACAATACTGAGCAGGTTACTGATATACCCCAAGATTCTACACAGGTGATGTTAAATCTTGTATAAATCAATGCTTATAAAAATAACTAAACTGCGTACCGACGGTATTCTTGGCCGTCTGTATATTCTAATTCTTTTCTGCTTAACATCGGAAACAAGGTCTTTCCTATCACTGCACTCTGTACTATATTTACATTTCCCAATAGAAGCGCTGAATATGAAGCTTAATCTTAAAAATCCTAAACTTTTGCCTGTCAGATGTTGTTAAAAAGTATGAATTGCAGTTTCTGTCATTTATCGGTAATATCACAGTATGACTATTTACCTATTTTTGTTGATGATTGAATTGAATTTCTTAGGCAGTACATCTCACTTGACGATATGTATCAGAGGAAGAAGAATTGTTTATATGTTCCGAAGCCTGATTAGTGTAATATGTATCTAATCGGCGATGTCTGCAATGGAAATGGAAAGGAACTGGTCACCCTACCCCATTATCTCCTGTCCTAGTTGCCTCATAAATGGTGCCTTGTTGATATCACTTGTGAGGTTCAGACCTGTCTCCGGACAGTTGACTAAACAACAACAATGATCTTTCTATCGTATTGATGCATCATTTTTTATTTTTAATAAAATCAGTGACATCGAGCTTCCAATTAATCATTTTGAAGTCATTAAACTTGTAATATTAAGGCCTGCAGTACATTTCATTACAGGGTAAGTGGCATTTGAAACTCTCAAGTACAATTCTGTGCTTTCCGTATTGTTACTTTGTTTAAATTTGTTTAAATTTAAGGTGTCAGACATGCAATAATGTGAATCTTTTCATTTAATATTACATATTTTGTGATGTATTTAATTGTTTTTCAAGTTAATAGATACGGAGAGCATGTAGTTATAGTTATTCACCACCAGTCGCGCTAGTGATGCTCAGCTAATATGTTTTCATAGCCATCACAGTTTCCTTACTGTATGAATAGTCTACCTATACTGCGGTAATAGCTTGCAACTATACTGCCATCTAGCGGTCGTTACCAAAATGTCATTTTCGACAGTGGAAACTCTAGCGATCGTTCTCCTTTATATGTTGCCGTTTTATAACATGGGAATGGTCAATCTGATATATAAATGTATTCTTTGCAGCGTCACAGTAGCTCCTCTTTATTCTTCTTTATAGGCCTCAGGTCTGTTTCATCCAAATGATGAGTCACGCCACCTCTCCTGTGGTTTTCCCGGTGATATCCGTCCTTGACGAGATTCAACTGCAACAGCACGAACAAACCCATATAGGAATATCGACCGCATTCCTCTACTGTCCTCACCATCACTGTCCAATATCTTCCATTTTACATTTTTGTCTGATGTCCATACTTCATATTCGATCTAGTCTTGACTTCCCTAATCTTTTTCTTAGTGCAACGTTTCTCAAACTATGGTCTGCGGACCACCTGTGGTCCTCGAGGTTTGCCCTTGTGGTCCTTAAAAAGGCAGAAGAAAAAATAAAATTCAAACGAATTGTGTATCACTCTATAGCTGAAAATCTCAAAGTTTGGAAATACCACATGGCAATCGCCTTTCACTTTTTCTCTCAGTACTGACATTTTATGAAATTTATTACCCTATCCGTCTACTGACTTCCCACTTTATTCTCAACAACAAAAGAAGGGATTTAAAGCACTATGAAAGTAGTGTTTCTAGCCATCTTTTCCCTGTACATCTGGCGCTGCGCCTGTAATCCAGCCAGGGACCACCCGAATTCATAACAGAGGACCGAACCTTTTCATGTAGTTATGACTTTCTTAATAGTTTTGCCGACACCAGTCTGCACATTGAAATGGTCATGTACTGTACGTCGTACACCAATAATACAATTCTGAGGTCACAATTTGAAACTTATTTTCCAAGTAAATATGACGAATTTTCATGGGTTCGTGATCACTTTCATTGCTATATTGAGACTAGACAGACAGACAGACAGAGACAGACAGACAGACAGACAGACAGACAGACAGACAGACAGACAGACAGACAGACAGACAGACAGACAGACAGACAGACAGACAGATAGATAGATAGATAGATAGATAGATAGATAGATAGATAGATAGATAGATAGTGAGCCGTGCCCACGACCACGGCCGTTCACCTAGTACGTCACTTCATCCGTCAGAGCGCTCTCAGACGTCACAGTATAGATAGCGCTATCAATCCCTTCATTTGTTCTTTCCCTTCATTTGTTCCCTATTGGCCGTTCATTACGTCTCACGAGGATAGAGGGGGAGAGAGTTTACCTGTTTTAATGGAGATACACGGAGCGTCACTCGGGTTCCGGTACGCGGCAGATACACTTAACAAGACTTAGGCTCTCGTACACGGGAGATATACGGAAACAGTTGGCTCAGATTCAAGGTCTCGTACGCGGCAGAAACATTTAACAAGACTTAGGATTTTGGTCCGCGGCAGATATAGACAACGTGACTCGGGTTTTGTACGTGTTGGGGATAGATCAGTGGAGTAGTTATATTGCGTCGGGTGTGTTTGGGATTTTAGTGGATCGTAGTTTGAAACATCGCTTGCTTGTGATACGTCTTGGGGGCAAGTTTTGGTATTTGCATCGAGTAACATATTTGTGAGATATATGTGTTTGAGGTAAATTGTATTTGGGAATTATGTTATGAGATATGATTTGAAACGTGAGTTCATGTTCCGAGACGGTTAGAGTGATAGAGCAGCGGTTACGGTCTCACATATTGTTTTAGTGTATTCCCTGCTCCATTTGATTATTGGTTTCCTTCGCCGCTATTTTGTTATCATATGCGTCGAGTTTTGTTGCTATTTAAACGATCCTTGAGATTGGAATTATCGTCCGTTACTTATTACGTGTATCTGTCTCCATCCCTCTCTCTCTCCGTTGGGTGTTCATTTTGTAAAGTGCAGAGATTTGTGTTAGTGGAATTTGCACAGAGTATGTGAGCAATATGTGCAATGGGTAATGTATAGTGATCACTCGTGTAATGTTTTATGCTGGGTAGAGTTTCTCTCTTATTGAGTGTATATGTATTTATAGTTTGGTTACTCAGTTTAAGTGGTATCTATGCTCGAATGGATCATGTATTAAGTTAATGTGCCGGCTGGGTGTTGTGTTCAGATTCATACTCAGATAGTTTATATATATATATATATATATATATATATATATATATATATATATATATATATATATTTAAAGAGTGGTTCATGAACATATGGCTAATAGGTTAGTCACTGATTGTCGAGAGACGGCCATATTAGATTGTTTAATCACTTATAAGTGTGTTGGCCTCAGCCTTGTGATACTTACATGATTTACTATCTTGGGGATATAATTTCAGATTAGTTTGTCCTATTTTCACTCACCCATCTCATATTTATTGTTATTTCATTTTTCATTTATGTACATTGTTACTTATTATTGTTAATTATATTTGTTTTACAAATTCACACTATTCATTTCTAAAAGTCTTCCACTGCGCACATCTAATCCTTCCAATGTGCCCTCCACCTGGCGAAAGCAGCCAATATAAGAAAGATAAAGAGGAGGAGTGGATGATCGTACCGCCGCCGTCCTCCTCACACCACAATAGACAGAGACAGACAGACAGACAGACAGACAGACAGACAGACAGACAGACAGACAGACAGACAGACAGACAGACAGACAGACAGACAGACAGACAGATAGATAGATAGATAGATAGATAGATAGATAGATAGATAGATAGATAGATAGATAGACAGACAGATAGATAGATAGATAGATAGATATAGTTTATTTTGCAAAAACATGTGGAACATGTATGGCATCGTCATATACAATTTAAAATACATGATATCATACAATGTATACAAATTAAGATACATGAATATTAAAAAACTCATCGACATCATACAATGGATTTGCCAATAATATAGTCCTAATACGTGTCCTAAACACTCGGAATGGAAGATTCCTTATATCGACAGATAGACTATTAAATAATTTAAAAGCAAAGAATAGAAAACTATTTTGAGTAATATTGTATTTACATTTGTCAATATATAAATTTGTATTATTTCTTGTAGAATATTTATGAACAGAAATACATACTATGTAACTATTAATGTCATTCCGAATGTAAAGAAGACAGGTCAATACATACATAGACGGCAATGTCAAGATTTGTGACCTTATAAAAAGAGGTTTACAATGAGTCGTATTTGGTACTCCATAAATTAATCTTAAAGCTTTCTTTTGTAATATGAAAAGAGCTTGAGCAGAAGTATGGTGACTCCAAAGAATAATACCATAATTTAAATGACTTTGTATTTGGCTATGAAATATTGTAAACAATACCTTGTTAGGTAAATTATTCCTTAACAACCTTAACATATATAGGCCTTTACTTAATTTCTTAGCAACATAGTCAACATGAGTTTTCCATCCCATTCTAGGCTCAAGAAAGATGCTCAGAAACCTAACAGTAGTAAGACGATTAATATCAAAGTTTAATTTAACAGTTTTGTTAGAATTAATCATAAGGTTATTCGCACTACACCAATCAACAACTCTACTTGATACATCAGCAAGTTCCATAGACAATATGTCACAAACTTTCGTTGAGTGAAAGAGAACAGTTAACTGAACTCTCGAATGAGACCGGACTTAAAATGATATTCCAACCGGAAGGTATGCTTAATTTCTGGACCTCATCACAAGCGAAAAGAGAATAAGCTTAGTGAACTGCACAATGGTACTTTAGAGATTATAATTCAGTTTGCTTCTACGTATCTGTGTGAGAAAAGGTTTTCATCACTAACTCTAATAAAAACAAATTAGGCTACCGAAATCGACTCGATGTATGTGATGATTTCCGACTTATGCTTACCAGCATACGTACAAATATAGAACTGTGCAAGAATCGGCAGTCTCTTCCATCTCAATGTGAGTACGAGCATTTATTTATTTTTTTTAGTTAATAAGTTAAAGATTATACAAACTCTAATAGCTTTGAATTATTAAAGAAACAAAAATGAACATTCTTCTATTAACATTAGCTTAATTATTAATTCATTCTATTTTAAAATATAAGTATACTGGTATTAAAATAAACTACAAAAATTATCAATTTAATTTCGAAGGGAACAAGAGTAAGGTGGTCCGCGGAACTGTTCTGACTTTAAAAAGTGGTCCTCGCTTCAAAAAAGTTTGAGAAACGCTGTGACGTAGTCTATACACTCATACCTCGCTAAAGTTCCCCAAAATTCTTTTGCTTTCGTTGTTGGTATCTGTCTTATTTAAGCAGTAGCATATACTAAATAGGAAAAATCCTAACCACCGTTTTGTTTTCGTTTTTAAATACTTTCTTTTACACACTATATAACTGAAAGAGACAGCTTTATTATTTTGTCTGACTTCTTTCTCAACTTTCCAACTCCACTCCAAAATATTTAACTGTACTACTACTTCTATCATTTTACCATTAATATTCCACCTTGCATCGAAATAGTATATTACGATACAAGGTTGGGAAGTGCTTTTTACGAAATCGAAGATAAGTTTGAAAAACGAGCAGAGCAAGTTTTTCAATTTCCGAGATTTTGTAACGCACTTTACAAACGTGTATTGTACAACATTTTTTGCACGATTATACAGTATTTTTAAAACTGCAAATACAATATACTTTGCATTGAAAATTTGGAGCAATATTATTGCAAAGCCTTCGAAAAGCTACACTGTAATTGTAACTTAGTAACAATAAGTGCACTGCAATGGAACTATTTCAGCATAGTTTTATGTTATGAAGAATGATTTCCCTAGCAACAAGTTTATGTGTGGGAATTCTAACTTGCAAGGCCTAACAATAGCTGTAAATACAACAAAAACACGATCGTACAAAAAATATATTTACTTGATGTTCTGCCTTTAGTTTTATTGACTGATATTTGCATGTTAAACTTTTCGCAGCTCAGCTGGAGTTCGCAATAACATTTGAAAATGTTTGTCTGTGTCAGCAACGAATATACTGTAGCACCATCTGTACAGCCAGTGACATAAGGGTGAACACTAATCTAAAAAAAGATTTCCATTTCTATTTGCATTAAAATAATTCTTAAGATATACATGTAAACCGTTTTAATAGGCCTATGTTTTTATGAACTGCCATTTTACAGGTTTGCGGCCATTTTTAAATCACCGTTCGCAAACATTTTAAATTTTCTCGGCAGTTAAAAATTTCAGTTTTCTGAGAAGACTTTTTTTTCATCCTCAGGTTGCTCCAGAATAAACATGTTTTAACTAATTGTTCTGAAATTTTGCATGATGACATGAGATGGTTAACAAATTGTAGTTGCAATTTTCTTAAAGGTCATTAATATATTTATTTATTTATTTATTGCCGCCACGGTGGTCTAGTGGTTAGAGCGATTGACTTACAATCCTGTGGACCCGGGTTCGATCTCCGGCGCACCCCCGATTTATAACCTGTGTTGAGCAAGCCCGTGGTCTAGGTAACACAGGTTTTCTCCGGGAGCACCGGTTCCCCTGTGCCATCCCAACAAATCTCCAACTCATCTGATCGCGGGTGTAGCGTAGGCCAGCCTCCTATGGCGCACACTGGGCAACGATTGTCGATAATTGGTGTACATATGGGTGAATGATAACAGTCAAGTGCCCGCCATTAGCAAAAAAAAAAAAATCTATATTTCTTTTAATCTAAAATATATAAGATGAATTGTAAATCCACTGCTACATTCAAAAACTGAAAATCTGCACTCAGAAATTAAGAATAAGCTTTAATTATCCATTAAATAATGTTCGAGTGGCCAGAGTAAAGAGCGTTCAGTTCGAAAATAGTACATTATGCAACGAGCCTATAATGATAGTAATTAAGACGCGAGTATGTTTGTTTATGAAACGAGCGCAAGCGAGTTTCATAATTTTCATACGAGCGTCTTAATTACCATTATAGGCAAGTTTCATACGACTTTTTATGCTCGACCATATTTCTAACTTGAAATTATTCATAAGTATTCATTTTATTTGTATCTGAGTGAAGATCGGAAGTAACCTTGTGCATAGCTCGTGAATTGTGAGATGTGCGCAGACGCGAAAGTATTCATTTTTTCCGAGGAACAATAATGTCTTGATGTAATATAGAGAATAACATGAACTAATTTTGATATAACCTGGAAATTGATTTAAAATTGAAAAACGAGATGACAAATTGAATTTATTTGAATATTATTTACAATTAACGCTAATTATTATAGTAACAGAACATAACCTTCTGCGACAGTATTGGATTTCCAGCCTCTGTGACGTTTCCCTCGTTGTCTTTCGATTGCATAGCCGAGAATAATCGAAAGCCTGAACTGTAATGAATAGGTGTACTTTAATGACATGCATTAAAGGACTGCTACCAGGTGTATAATTACTACATTTCGGCAAGGTCGAGAATAAAACATGTTTTTTATATTAGTTATGGTATAATCAGAAGTACCGTAGTTTCCCTGGAGGAAGATTTTTCTTTAAAATCTTAACGAAAATACATTAGTTATTTATGCAACAAGTGGATAATCTTGATGATTATGGCATGAGTGAATGCTTGTCACGAGTGTCATAATAAGATTATCCACGAGTCGGAGACAACATTTTATGGCATCTTAGCATTATAAATTGTGGGAAATAAATTATGAAAGAAATTCGGGATCCACAGCTGACAGAATCTTTATGTGTTCGTATTGATTAGTATCGTCTGGAATTGATACTCAATGAAGACAAATGGATGACCTTGCAGGTTACGTTATAAATGTTCCTTTATTTTGTTAATATAATTTCTGTGAACACAGAACTGTTTTATGTGATATTCCAAAAGTGATATAAAATTGTTAAAGATTGGAAATAAAGGTTACTTTACCTTCTGTCCTGCATTTCATTTCTTTTTATGTCGCGGGTACAAGCAGTAAACAAGATAGCAAGCGTTCCGGTATTACGTCATAGCGAATAGCCTACGTCATTGCTTTTTATTGGCACGCGCGCAATAATAAGCCGATTACGCACGATATTGGATGTAGTAACAATCTGTTTATATTGCTAGGATGGCATAAAATAATTTATTAGTCGGTAATTCCAGGACTTTCTCCTTATACTTCATATAATCTGATTAGGCCATACAATGTTCTCGACTTCTGAACTATATTGCTGCTTTTGACGCGCTGTCTTATGAAAAATAATATGAATTAAAAAAAATAGCTACGACCGATATTGAATAATTTGCTATGTGTTATTTTTCCATTTTTATTAAACCTCTCTTTTTTTATGATCCGCCAATCACAATGCGCGAGCGAGCCTTTTAAATCTTTTCGGTAGCAGAAAATTGCAGTTTTCTCTGAACAACATTCTTTGCATTTTCAAACTGCTCCAGGATGAACAAATTTTAATCGCCCTGGTTGGCGCAATTGGTATAGCGCTGGCCTTCTATGCCCGAGGTTGCGTGTTCGATCCCAGGCCAGGTCGATGGCATTTAAGTGTGCTTTAATGCTACAGGCTCATGTGAGTAGATTTACTAGCCTGTAAAAGAACTCCTGCGGGACAAAATTTCGGCACACTGGCGACGCTGGTAAATCCTCGGCAGTTGCGAGCGTCGTTAAATAAAACATAACTTTTAAACAAATTTAAAGTTTTGCATAAATATAGCTAATAAGATGGTTAAAGTGTAGTTGTCATTTCGTTAAAGGTAATTAATATTCCATTCATTCATTCATTCATTCATTCATTCATTCATTCATTCATTCATTCATTCATTCGTTCGTTCATGTGTTCTGCTCAAGGGCAGGTCTTTCACTGCAATCCTAACTTTCTCCAATCTTTCCTATTTTCTGCCTTCCTCTCCTCATATGATCCAAGTATCTTAATGACATCTATCATCTGATCCACTGCTTTATATATTTCGTCTGATAAGCACATCTGTAGCTACATAATTCTATTCCACAAAGTACTGTTTGTGTGTCATGAATGCTGAAAACCTCCTATTTTTATACACACATCGAGAGCGAAGTTTTGTGACACTACATTACCGCAGTCTAGTATATACAGTCACGAAGCTTGAGTTGTGAGGGTACTAGAACAATAGACTGTTCCGCTACTACTTCGCATTGTCTGTGATGAGGCGATAGTAGCGATCCTAGAGGTTAGCAACTATCTATGGATGCATATTCCCTACGTATTCAGCTTCGTGACTGTATATACTAGACTGTGACATTACTACGTCTGCACTGTACTTAATATAGTCTAATAAAAAAGAAAAAAGATCTTCTTGCAACAGAAACAGAATGTTTTATTTCGGGAGAGAAATGCTTCCATGCTGCATACCGTGTGTGAAGCATTTGTTAAGCACCAGTGATGCCCGATGCTTCAAGATACGAATAACTGGTGGGCGACACGGAAGAGATGAATGGTTGGCCTTGAGGAGTCCGGACATCCGCCAGGATGTTCATGTGAGACGGAACGCCACGTTGCGTGTTGTATACTCGGGTGACATGCGATCGAGTCCCATCACGTGTATAAATTTCCCCATGTGCCAGCAAGTGTGAAGTGCCATATTCCGCATTATGTATCACATCATGTCGAATTCATCTTACTTCAAACTTAGGGGCAAATGTCATTAATTTCCTGCGAGAATGCTTCATAAAAGGGATATATGAATTATTATCTCAACTGGTTGTACATGATATTATTGCTAGGATACTGACTCGATCGTTGTTAAAAGGCACTAAGCCATTTATTTGATTATTGTGACAATGGAAGAAAAATTGTTCTATTTACTTACTTACAAGTGGTTTTTAAGGAACCCGCAGGTTCATTGCCGACCTCACATAAGCCTGCTACCGGTCTCTATCCTGTGCAAGATTAATTCACTCTCTATCATCATATCCCACCTCTCTCAAATCCATTTTGATATTATCCTCCCATCTACGTCTCGGCATTCTCAAAGGTCTTTTTCCCTCCCGCCTCTCAACTAACACTCTATATGCATTTCTGGATTCGCCCATACTTGATAAATGCCCTACCCATCTGAAACGTCTGGATTTAATGTTCCTAATTGTGTCAGGTGAAGAAAACAATGCGTGCAGTTCTGCGTTGTGTAACTTTCTCCATTCTCCTGTAACTTCATCCCTTTTAGCCCCAAATATTTTCTTAAGAACCTTATTCTCAAACACCCTTAATCTCTGCTCCTTTCTCAAAGTGAGAGTTCAAGTTTCACAACCATACAGAACCGGTAATATAACTGTTTTATAAATTCTAACTTTCAGATTTTTTTTACACAAACTAGATGACAAAATCTTCTCAACCGAATAACAGGCATTTCCCATATTCATTTTGCGTTTAATTTCCTCCCGAAAAACTGTGCTACTACCTCAATAATTTTGAAGTTACGTTCCTGTTGTGTTTACGCATCATTCGCCATGATAGTACTAAACTAAAAAAGCTTTTTTTCCTACTAATGGCGGGTACTTGACTGTCCGTTATTCACCCATATGAAGCCAGTTGTGCACACCAATTACAGACAGAGTCGTTGCCCAGGGTGTGCCATAGAAGGCTGGTTGGGGTGACCATAATTCCTTTGAGTGAAATTGGGCCTTTAATCACTTTCTTTAGGAAAAAAGCGGGACATCATGTTTTTTCTAAAATCTAGCATTTATTTGATTTAAATTTAGACATGAGACGTATACACATACCAAAATGAAACTTAATAACATTAAAAGAAGGAACAAAATGTGTTAATAATTTCAAATTATACTTGTTAAAAATAGCATTATAGCAATAAGAAGGAATTAAATGCACTTTCAAATGTATTTTTTTATTTTATTTTATTTTTTGTTTTCCTTTCTCTGTTCCTGTTATTCCCAACTATAATGTATTTATTTATGTGCAATAAAGTTTACTTAATTAAAAAAATGTATTAATATTTAGCTCAAGTGAGAAATTAGACTTCTAAAGGGATTTATTTACTTTCTTTACTCCAATCACACTTTTCAGACGTTGCTACTGCATTCCGCAACTCAGATTTTGCAAGAAAATATGAATAAAAACCATTGCAGTTACTATATTCAGCTGAATAGTCATTTGTCGTAAGTTTAAAACAAGGATATTTCTTTTCTAGCTCTTCTGTAAATTTACATTGCCTCTTTGGCATTGTTATGTGGAGTAAAACACAATTCTAATCTTCACTATAAATTTATACACATTAAATTGATTCAAACCCTAGCTGAACTTGGGAACTGAACAAAAAACGGTAAAAAATCTCGAATATTATCAATCTATCGATAAACAAAACAAGTAGTACCAACCTAAAAATTACTATCCTTAATAGATACGATTTATAGCATGGAGAAACATCTTCGATGGCCACAGTATGCAAGTATTATAGGTAAGATTTATCGGCACACTTGTAAAAGGTTTATAACTTGCAAACTTACGCTATAAATCGAAACAAAGGCCTATTTATTGAAGAAAAAACGGGACAATCTCGATTAATCGGGACGCATGGTCACCCTGGGGCTGGTCTATGCTAAATCCTCAATAAGATGAGATGGTGATGGAGATTTGTTGAAATGCCACAGGGGAACTGGAGCTCTTCAACAAGCAAACATTCTCATGGGGACAGATAAAAAAGTTAAATTTCTTTCTTTCACCATGTTAATAATGTCGAAAGAAGTGCTTTTACAAATTTTGGCCACTCGATCGCAATTATGAGGGCTGTAAAAATGTTTCCCTGGGGCCGATTACAGAAATAAAACAAAATTTCATTGGAAAAATTTATTGAAACAAACACGGCAATTGTTGGGTTATTTTTCAACATATTTTCTACCGGAATTGAGACATTTCTCATATCATGGGATCGAAGAGAGAGGTGCAAACGCTGTCAAACGCTGGTTCCGATCCCAGGCATCTGACTTCCACGACACAAAAATTTATCCCATGGTATGACTAATGTCTCATTTCCAGTGGGGAATATGATAACTAGCGTAACAATTGCAGTATCTGTTTTAATAAATCTTTCCATGGAATTGTGCTTTTTTTCTGTAAATGGCCCCAGGGAAAATCATTTTCTGGATGGCCTCCTAATTGCTGTCAAAATTTGTATAAGCACTTGTTTTGACATTATTAACATGGGGGAAGAAAAAAAAATTAACTTTATCTGTCCCCATCAGGACGTTTGCTTATAAGCTAGAAAGTATAATTGACTTCTTCCCTCCTTCATTAAATCCAGAAAAATAAGAAATCCATCAAAATGTCCATTTCATCAAGAATTGGCTTTGTGTCTTATAACAATGAGCGACTCAATTAGTGAAAAGCTAGAAATGTACGGTATGTAATGTAAGTTTTAAATGCTATGGGTTAGCTTTTTGCAGAAGGAAACTATGATGCGTGTATGTACAGTTACTCTGAAAAAGAATGAGACGATTCTTGGTCGTCGGAAGTTAAAGTTCTACAGCGCGGTTCACTCGATATTGACGTAACGATACGTAACATGACAAATAGTACAAGAATTGTTACAAGGACCACAACAAAGACAAGGACCAAAATAAGGATCACGAAGAAGACTGCCATTTAAAGCCAGGATTTCACAACATAGCTCGAGTCACAAAATATCATTGCTTCACTGTACCGAATGGCAAATGCCTGCTAAGGGATCTACATTCTGGACTGCTGCTGTCACTGTCTTGTCTCGTTAGCTCATATAGTAGCGTGTCGGTTCCACTGTATAACCGAAACGTCTCGTGTTCGATCCCGGGTAAAACTTTTTTTTTATTGAGGTGTAATTAATTTGTTCAGAGTTCCTCGACAGTCTAATTTGTCGAAAAATATGGAATAATTTATGCCCAATTTCTGGGTCTTACAAGTGGGCTGAACCTCGTCAAAAAAAAATAAATCTTACTTGGAAGTTAAAAGTATTCTTCCTCAAACAAAAATCATAAGACCTGTTAACTTAAAATCTTGTCCACATGCCATCAGCTTCTATTACAGCTCTAAGTCGATCCGGTATGGATGTCACGAGATTGTGCAATAAGTTCTGATCCCCGGCGAGATCTTCCCAGGTGTCAACAACTTGATCCACAATTCGTCTCGATTTCGAGGGCGTCGGTGGCTATCCTTCTCTTTTTCAATTCCGCCCATAAATTTTCGATGACATTCAAATCAGGTGACTTCGGAGGCCAATTAATGATTTCGATCTTGGGTCTCCTTTGAAACCATCTTTGAATGCTTGCAGCATAGTGCACGGGATGGTTATCCTACTGGAACAGCAATGTTCCTTCGGGAAAACGTTCTCGGGCGGAGGGAAGGAATATATTTTCCAGAATGTGCTCGTAAGTTCCCGCATTAAACCGGCCATCGATGCGTTCTATAACGCCAGGTCCATCGTAAGACATCCACCCCTAACACGATATGCTAAAGCGCCCCGATCTTTCACGTCGGTGCACATAGCGCTGGTCATGTCGGAGACCATCCTCACGATAGACACGGACAGGACCTTCGTAATCACTCGAGATGGTTGTTTCGTCGGAGAAAATTACATTTCTCCAATCGAAATCCACTCGATTGGTAGCGAAGGAAAGATGGTCGACAGCTTGTGCTTCCCCCAATATTTTCATCTGCGCAGCCCTCCGGCTCCTAATACGGCGGTTCCTCAACCTGCTGATCACAGTCTGTGAAGAGCCGAGAAAGTTAAATGCTGCTCTTATTTCGTTAGCAGTCAGAAAGGGGTCCTGTCGAACTGTCTCGAATAAGAGAGCATCCTCTTCCAATGAAGAAATCCGCGAACGCCCAGGAATAGGGCGATTTTCGACCTCCCCTAAATTTTGGTAACGATGAACCCACCAGGAACACCGACCAAACGGCCAGCAGATCTAGCCCCATATCCAGCCTCAACTAGAGCTATAACTCGCTGTCTCATGTCACGTCGGTTCGCCATTACGATGAGAAATGAGAGATGACGATAATACTTTAGTGTAGACAATGACTATTTAACGTGATACAGAATTATTGAAGTAACAGGAATCTTGCATAGTAAGAGTTAATAAATCAACCCTAAATTAAATATCTAAATAACAGGATATAACGGGAAGTCCAATTGTTGCGAAACTAATCAAATTAAATCTAATTACATTAAGTAAACAAACCCAAAGTTATGACACCATATTGCTACAGCTAAATTGTAGGTTATTAACATAAACATTGAATAGGTTCATGGTTGTGCGTTGGACGACAAAACCATCATCGAAAGTTCGAATCTTGCGGAGGAATGTAATTTCTTGCTTTTTATAATGTAAATCAGACTTGTAACTACAATCATTCATATTTCTTACATTATTTATTAATATTTGTAGCCAACATTGAATTTGTAAAGAAAAGACTTTAGAAATCTCATATGGAATTTGTGATCTGTAGTGACATAAACATAGATTATCTCTCGGAACTTTTCCGTAAAAGTAAATTAAATTCACTCCTTGAAACTGGAAACCTTAGTCGCAGAGTCATTTTCCCACAGCATACAAGCTGAAGTAGCACAGCCATTGATAAATGTTTTGTACACAGAATTAGACTGAATTCCTATTCGACAGAACTATAATCAATGGTTTGTCTGAACATGATAAACAAATCCTAAGTGTTTCCAATGTTACTCAACAATGTCAAAATATTAATTTAAAAATTAAGAAAGGATCGTAAATGCTGTATCTAGTGATTATTCACATTTATGTCTACAAAATGAATCTTGGAAAAACGTATATGATACTGGTACTACTGATATTAAGAGTAAATGTATTGAATTTTTCACTTAATTTCATAATCACTTCAGTGGATGTTCTCCACTCAATGTTGTGAAAAAATTCAAAAGTAAAAACATGTAGATAACGCAGGGACTTCAAAATCTCATGTATTAAAAAAGAAGAATCTATATATAATGTGTTGCAATGTAATGATCCTCATGTTCTTAAATACTGCAAGAAGTACAGTGTAATTTATCAAAAATTATGAAAGAGGGAAATAGAATATATTTGAATAGAAAAGTACAAAATTCAGATAATACAATTAAACCTATTCAGAATATTATTAAAAATACTGCAATTGGTTACTTAACAGATGCATTTAATAATTAGTATTAATATATGTAATTAGTCAATACCTGCAACAGTGCTAGGACTCTAAACCTTGGGAAATGTGTGTCTGTGTGGCTTAGGAATATTTTTTTTTTTCATTTCATTCTTATTGTTAGTTTTTAATATATATATATATATATATATTAAAAACTATATATATATATAATGGTGTAAATGCATTCATTAGATTAACGTTTATAATATTATAATTTGTAATTTTGTATTGTTTGCGATCATTAACACTTAATCTCAGGACTTTGTAAAACTCGATTTCAACGTTACTTAGCTATTTCAACGTTATGTAGACAAAAAAAATCGTTGTGTAGACTAAGAATCGAACTCGCACTCTTCTACACAACACGCAGAAGTCTTACCGTCTGAGCTATTGAAACGACATGAAAGGGTTCCTTTCTGTGCGGAGTATCGATCTAGTCATGAAGGTCCATTGTCGAGTTAACTACATGATTTATGTATATATTTATCTTTTATTTACGTAATATTATCATATTTTTTTGCAGTTTTTGAAGTGAATTTCGGAACGATGGTAGTAACAAACCAAATAGCCTGAATTTAAGTAACTCAATATTCGTTATCTTGTGTATCAGTGCTCTGGTCCCCGATCATGCGCAGTGTCTTACATCTGAGACTTAGGAATATTCAATCGTCTCATCCTTTTCCAGGGAAACTGTACCTGTATTCTCTTAACTATTACATGGATAAACTTCATTTTTACCTCATTTACCTCTAATGCCTGAATTAACGTCGTTCTGTCTGGAGCTTTTTAAAGCACGAGCTGGCTCTTTGAATTGTAAACAATCTTGAGAAAATTAGTTTCTAGAGAGGCCTATCGCTCAGCACGTCAATCCACTTTTAATGAGAAGCTCCAGCTGACCCCGGCCCGAACGGTGGCGGGTGTCAATGCTAATCCTAAGTTCGACTATAGTCAGTTCCAAAAACGTGTTCTCGAAATTGGTTATAGTTTTGAACAACAAATTATAACATGATAAGAAAAGCATGTGGAGAAGTACTTAAACAGATCTTAATTGATTTGTTTCTTCCGAGGTTTTCCCCAGCCATGGGACTGATGCCGGATGGTCTATGGCGAGTCCTCGGCCTCACTTTATTTCACCCCCGTTTAGTCTGACTACCTGGCTGGGTTTTTCCGAGGTTTTTCCAACCATAAGGCAAATGTCAGGTAATCTTTTGGCGAATCCTCGGATCTCACCTCATCCTCACTACATCTCGCCAAAAAAATGGTGAAAAATTGTAGAAAATTGGAAAACTGTAAACAATTTGTAAAAATTGTAATTGTAATCTTGTAAAATTTTGACTTGTTTCACATCTTAAAGCTTCATTGCTAATGTAAGATCTATGGAATATAATAAATGAAATGGAAAAAAGTAACAATCAATAACACCTCATTCTCAGACTGAAAAAGAAGAAGAAGAAGAAGAAATGAGTCAATGAACTATAATTCCTTTGAAAGAACAGTGATTCTTGTCGACAGGTGTGCAGGTTTAATTCCAATCCATGCAGCATTTTGCTTCCTGTGTTACGCAATCTGCGATGTCGGCCAGGCTCCATCGATCAGATAATCCAAGCGGTGAGGATTTGCTAAATCTCGCAGGCACATTTTATAGCCGTGGAAACGAGAAAGCGTAAAAACCGAGATGTAATTCCACGCTGTCAGTCACTTAACTAATGGTATGTAACGTCATAAACCACAAAGGACGAAGGATGTTAATGGCAGAATGTCCTATATATTACTCACTCTCTTTTCCCAATCGTGTCCACTCACTACTCGTTCAATCAATCACTCAGTACTCACTCACTGAATTATGTCGCTCCTCGGTACATTATCAACTCACTTTAGGATTCAATAACTCTGTCAACTGATTCACTCATTCATTCTCACTAAGTACTTCACTCTTTCGTAAAGTCACTCATTGAAATAGTTACGAACTCACACATTCATTACTTGATTTTCACTAATAGGTTATGTCTAGTAACTAAGTCATTTCATCATCCTGTCATTCAGTGAATCTCTCACTCATTAAATCCTGCATTTTTTACGCTTCAAATTAGGCTACATAGAATCGTAGATATCAGCATTGAATAATAGGGATATCCTGAACTAGCACCAACAGATAGCATGCGTGTACTTCGAGGGATGCGCTTTGCGTGTGTATTTGTTTTCCAGTATATAAAGATTGAGGATTTACGTAGTGTATTAATATATTAAATACTCTTAAAAACAACTAAAAATGAAAAATTGTTGTTGTGTTCCTATATGTAAAAACCAGGGAAAGCTTGCCGCCTTCAATCAGGTCCCGAAAGATTCTGAATATATGCTTTCAACCTTAAAAAATATAACTAATTAAATTGCGCTTAAAACATAACAAAAAGAACTACTTGAAGTAAGGAATTGCTGGCTACAGTTTAATTTTGGTAGAGGGCAAAGAAAAATTGTGATAAAACATATGGAACCTCGACAGCAAGCTATGTTAGCTTAGATCATATTCAGTACTTGTATAAATCTCCGAAGTTTACACCTGTATTTTACAATGAAATGATACTAGGCCTACAGTAAACTCTCGATTAATTGGGGTGATTATTATTCAGGACGATCCGTAGTGAAAAAATATATAGGCCTATAAATAATATAGTCTATGTATAAAATAAGAAAGTAAGGGAACCTTGACTCCAAAAATCCTTTTCGTGAATAATGCCTTTAATGTAGACTAACTATTAAAAATCATGTTTTAATTTCAAATTTTCTAAATTATCCTACATATTCAAAACAAACTGCTTATCCTTAACCTACAAAACCCACGAATAATCGTGATACTGCAGGTATTGAAGTGATTCCAGGTATTAGTGACCACGACGCGGTAATTCTTGAAATATTATGGAATTCTAAGTACAAACAAAGCGGAACAAAGAGCAAAAATATCTTACAATATATCAAAGCAGACAGAGAAAGCTTCCAAAATTATCTTAGAGAAAAGTACTCATCATGGGTAGTAAAGGGCAATAGTGTAGAAGAATGCTGGGCGAAGTTCAAGCAGATAATATTAACAGGAATACAGAAATTTATCCCGGTTAAACGTTTATCAAACAATCCCGATCCGGAATATTATAATAATTACATACGGAAACTTAAAAGAAAACTAAGGAAATCCTACAGCCAGGGCAAGGAAAGCATTGTAAAACAAACAAAATTCACACAACTATCGAAAGAACTGATTAATGCGAAGAAGACAGCGCAGGAAAATTACTTAAATAAATTTTTCAAAGGTGAACAAAATGGGTGGGGGAAATTTTATAAATATGTGAAGAGACGACGCAAGGAAAACTATTCGAGCTTCCCTTTAAAGAATGACCTCAATGAATTTATTGTACAGGACAGAGAGAAAGCAGAAAAACTAAATTCCTATTATGCCACTGTTTTTGGAATGAGGGCAATAATACCTAACTTAGCTTCTGTGGAAAATACGGATCAGTTTTCTATCATGCCTAGGGACATAAGGAGAAGGATCTCTAAATTGAAAACTCATAAATCAGTAGGACCTGATGGTATCGCCGGAGGCATGTTAAAATTGGGAGGGGAAGCCATGATTCCCTATCTAGTTCGTATATTTGAAATATCAATAAATAATGGTACTGTCCCGCGAGATTGGAAAGATGCAATAGTGGTGCCAATTTAGAAGTCAGGGACTCGCCCAGATACAAAAAATTACAGACCAGTCAGCCTCACCTCTGTGGTTTGCAAACAGATGGAACATTTGATTTCAGCATATCTAAGGCAGCATTGGAATGATACAAATTGGTTACATAATTGTCAGCATGAGTTTCGGGGGGGGGGGGGCTACTCATGTGAGAGTCAGTAACTGTATGTCAGGATTTAGCAGACGGAATAGATTCAAATAGCCAAATAGATGCAGTGATTATTGACTTTAAACGCGCATTCGATGTAGTCCCACATGACATACTGATGGTTAAACTACAATCAACAGGGGTTGACTTCAGAGTACTCCAGTGGATCAAGGAATTTTTAACTTGTCGCACTCAGAGAGTACGGGTGGGGGAGGAATTATCGAGCCCAATAGAAATTACTTCCGGGGTCCCGCAGGGTGTCTTGGGGCCCCTTCTATTCCTTGCTTTTGTAAATGATCTGTCAGTTAACATCTTGTCCAGGGCTCGATTATTCGCAGATGACTATCGTATATAGGGAAATAATAAAAAGTCATGATGATACTACTCTTCTTCAGAATGACCTCAATAGAATAAACGATTGGGCGATGGCCAACAAAATGAAAATAAATTCTCTAAAGAGCAAAGCCATTAGCTTTACAAGAAAAAGAAATAAAATAATCGCATCGTATATGTTAGGGGGTGAAACCATTCCGGAAGTTAACAAATGTAAATACCTAGGAATAACATTTAGCAGCGATCTCGGCTGGGGGGAACACGTTACAGACACAGCGGGAAAGGCATGGAGGGCGTTACACTTTGTGATGAGGGTACTAAGGAAAGGCTCTGATAAATCCAAAGAGATTGCATATAAATCACTAGTTCGTCCAATAATGGAATATGGTGCTGCATGTTGGGATCCTTACAGATTAGAAATATAAAGACACTGGAAAAGATTCAAAAACGGGCTCTCAAGTGTTGTCGTAATAATTCACCATTAAAATGGTGAGACCGGAGAACGCGAATTCGATTATGCGCTATGTTCAAAATATACACAGGTGAGCCTGCCTGGAGAGAAATAAAAAATAGGTTGCAGCCGCCAAATTACTCTTCAACAAATGACCACTCATATAAATTGAGGGAAAGAAGACAGAGGACGGACACTGGAAAGTTTTCTTTTCTCAATCGTACTATCAGGGACTGGAATGCTTTACCTGCAGACTTACTAAAGGCTTTACCAATAACCAAAAATGTATTTAAAAATAAGCTTAAGGACTTTACTAATAGACGGCAGTATATTATACACACTACTTAAAGGGTGTAATTGATATCTTGTTATTTGAAGTGTTCTATCAGTGAGGAAGTGTGTTGTTTCAGTGAAGTGTGTAGTGTTAGTGAAGTCTATTGTGTAGGTGAAGTGTGTTGGTGACAGTGAAGTGGCTGTGCAAAGTATTTGAACAGTGAAATGGTTAGAAGTTTAGTGAAATCAGGTAGAATCAGTGCAGTGAGTGAGTTGACAGCGAAATAAGTGTAGTGCCGAAAGGTACTTTTGCAGGTATGAACCTGTCACACTCGTAGGTCTTAGTTCGAACTTAGGGTTAAGATACAAATTAGATTTACTTTAAATGTTATTTTAAGTGACCATGCTTCATTTAATTTAGGATGCTCCTTGTTGTTGTTGTTATTATTATTATTATTATTATTATTATTATTATTATTATATTACTATTATTATTAATTATTATTTTTTTATTAATTGTCATTATTGAGTGTAATTAGTTACCACTGCCACCGGGTATATACCCATTTGCAGTGTGAATACATACATACATACATACATACATACATACATACATACATACATACATACATACATACATACATACATACATACATACATACATTACATTTTTTATCATCCTATTAAAAATTTCATTTCATCTTTCTGGAACAAGAGAAAAAATACGAGGAATTCAAGCCCGATAGTCACTTCCATATTATATATCCTATTTTTCGCGTACGGTACTTACAATACTAATGATTAGAGAGACAATATTCACCTTCGACAAACTTCCTATTTCTTTTATTCTTGCACATCGTTCTCATAAGTTCTCGTTTAGGTTCATAAACTTCAATTTACTCGTATCTACAGTATATCCTGTATTCTGCAGATTTTCCCATCGCTCTCTTAAGGGGAGTCGCTCAGTATTAAGACAAATTTACGCTATTATTTATTGTAAATGAAATTAAATTATGAGGTAGGAAAATACTGAATGAAATTAAATTATACTAGACTATACAAAAAAATATAAATATAATTTTGACACGCAAAGAAAACCAAAAAGCGGGAGAACGTAATGAACTGTAGCATATCACATAATAATATATAGCCCTACAACATGTTGTGTCGCATGGAACGCCCCTGCCATCTAACGGTAAAACTTCGCATAAGATATCCCTATAGGTAGCTTACAGTATGTTCCACGACTGTATAAAGATAACGAAATAATACGCAATCAGATTTTCTTTCAAGTTGTGTTCTAACAAAATCTGTATTCCTTAGTTCTAGGTTCTGTCTTTGATACCATGAAAATGGAAATCTTTCCAATGAGGTTACGATGAGATCAAATATACAGGGTGTCTACACCGAAATGTCCTATTTCTATTATGCTCTCAATACCAAAGAAATAAAGATAAAGGAATCTTATTCACAAATATGTAAGTCATATGAGGTATTAAGTTTGTAACAAAAAACACACACCACCCCTGCGTTGACAAGAAGGATATCTAGGGATGGTACCGATGACTTCCACAATCCGGACACGGAGGAACATGATCAGGGAAGACTGTCACAAAAACGACCTACCTGGACATGCTGCAGCTATAAGCCTTTCCCCAGGTTGTAGTTTCAGCAAGATGGTGCTCCACCCTACTGGTCGCTGAATGTGTGAAGCGCATTCCCAGGGCGTTGGACAGGAGGAGATGGACCCCTGATTAGGACTCCACGTTCTCCTGACATCAGGCACTAGATTTATTTTTTTTTTTTTAGGTGCTACATGAAGGACAGGGTGTACACCACTAAAATCCGGGACCTTCGAGACCTCCGTGCCCGGATTGTGGAAGCCAGCGATACCATCTCTCCGAGCATGTCGGAGCGGATCTGGTCGGGAATCGAATACAGACTAGACATCCATCGTGTCACCAAAGGGACTCTCATGGAAGTTTGTGATTTTCTGTTACAAAGTTAATCTCTCATACGACTTATGTTTGTGAATAAAATTCTCTTACCTTTATTTCTTTGGTATTGGGAGGAAGATAAAAATAGGGCATCTCGGTATAGACACCCCGTTTTATACGAACATACCGACGACAAAACGTTACAAGCAATGTTCGTATAGGCCTGTTCCTTTTACATCTCCGAGAACTTGTTACTGCTCTAAGTAGAACATTTTCAATGATCTGTTGACTTTTTGGCATAGAAGTGCCGGTAGGCCTACTTCCAGCAGTTTTCACAAAATAAAATTCAGTGTGCTCGAGAGCACTGCATGGCCGCGCACCAGATTACATTCATTATATTATGTTAGGGATAAGAGGAAACCTTTTAATAGTACGTCATTCTGCTGGCTTTTCGTACACCCACTTATGAACTTTTTAACAATATTTATTAGAATCTTTTAGAGCTTTCGCAACATTGCTATGATCTGATTTTTTTTTCGAGTAATTATAACATCAATAGATCACTACAGTGCATAGGTCTGCAATGACATATTTCCATGAAGTAGGGAGCGAGGTGATTATAAACATCAAGAAATCACTCAATGTTGCAGGTATGCAATGACATTTCCGTAAAACAGCTAGGAGGGTAATTATAGCCTAAACATCAACACAGCACTGCAATGCATAGGTATGCAATGTCATCTATTTCAGTGAAGGGGGGAGCGGGGTAAATGTAAAAATCTAAACATCATTCCAATGCACAGGTATGCAATTTATTTACGCGAAACGGGGAGCGGGGTAATTATAAACATCAAGAGGTCACTACAATGCACACGTATACTATTACATCTATTTCCGTGAACCAGGAAACGGGGTAATTATAAACATAAAAGATCACTGCAATGAACACATATAGGCTACCAAGATATCTATTTCCGTGAACCAGGAAGCGAGATAATTATAGACATCAAGAGAACACTGCATTGCAGAGTACCGGTATGCAATGACATCTATTTCTTACAAAGCTTGGACTCCTTTTATTCAGAGACAATATTCTTTTACGTGTCGAAAATTTACGATACAGCCTTCCAGATTCAATTCTCGCAACATTTCGTTGCCCTCGACAAGTTTAAACTCACGAACTTCAGACTCAATAGTAATTAGAACAGCATCTAGAACGACACACACATAGGGGCTGGATTCGAGATGGATCCTTGCACTTAGGCCGTTTAGGCTCATTGTACAACCTACATAATATGCGGTGGTTATCTGTCCAATGGATAGTCCGGGTGACATTCGTGAATCCGATGCTGATTGGCGGACCATCCTTCCTGGGCCTTCCAAAGAAGGTCCCATCGGCTACTGACGAACCCGAACTCAGTGTCCGGAACTCCAAGCTCTTAGAACCTAGATTATAGTCCGGGTCAACTTACTTAATACTTAATAAGCGTGAAACCTAACCATTTTCCACCCATTACTACATAAGCTAGTGGATTATGGTGATTTTCGAGTTTGAAGATTGAATTTTCTTTTGCCAACTTCGTTTCGAATTTCGGTACTGAGAAATACTACATCTGGTAGTGATTTTATAACTGTTATGTTGGCAGCAGTGATACAAGCTGTCGGTAGTTTAAATTCTGAAAATTCAAATTGTTCTAGATTTATGAGCCCATTACTGGAAGCTACTGAAATTTCAACATACTAATAATTAATTAATATCATTATTAATATTAATACATAGTAATTATTGTATATGTTGCTTTGTGTTGTGGTTACAATTTCAAGATTAGACTCGGGTAGGCTAAGTGTAAATAAATATATTTCGTGGGATACTTGGGTAATCGATAGAAATACCACTTCACATTTTAATTAATTTCTATCTTGTTTAGACTTTCATTACAATACTGGAGTAAATATTCTAAAGCATACATTTCAAAGTGGGATTCGTTTTCGAATTCATACTAATCATTTCACGTGATAAAACAAAATACATTTTTAGGTAGGTCTCATTAATTGTAAACTGTTTAATCAAAGCAATGAATTTCATGTTGTGAGATAAAATACATTTTAATATCAGATCATCTACTAACTACTATCATAATGGCGAGGTGTCACAAGAAAAATATACTCTTTCACAAATTATTTAATCTTTTAGAAAAACACCTCCCCAACATAAAGATGAGACGTAGTAAATAAGCAAGACATCGTTATTGTTAATACTATATTATTATTATTATTATTATTATTATTATTATTATTATTATTATTATTATTATTATTATTATAGTGCATGGCATTGTGTGATTTTATCATCTTTTGGTGATATCTAGTATTAGTTGGCAACACTGAAGAGACGGCCAAATTAGTCTTTTAGGAATAACTCTTACATGATCCTCAGTGTAAGCATGGGAAACCGTACTAGCCCCAAATATCATCCCATCCTATTTTTACTATTACAGATGTTAGATGACATGAGGGGAAGTGGGAAGTGTTAGTGGAATGAAACAGGGAAATGGGAATGCCTCGAGAAAATTCCTCTGCAATATCTGTTTTATGCAGCACAAATTCCACCCAGACCTGACAGAAATCAAACCCGGGTCGACTGGATGGAAGGCCAGCGCGCTAGCATTGTACCCAAAGACGCGACTAAACCACAGTTATTTTAGCGTAAAATAAACCAGTAATGCGCAGTTAAGAGCCTAACCACAGCGTCCCCATGGAAAGTAATGTTCAAAGGCTGATCTTCTGCACACAGGCTATAAGATAAGAATTTTTAATCTATCCTCAAAGCCTGTAACTTGACATGGATGTCGTTAAAAACATCGAACTTCTAAATCGCCTTCTTCCCTTGCGATATCAGATTTATGGGCAGACAAAATCGTCGTGCGAATACTTACAAACTTCCGATGAGACAAAAATAAACATAACCTGGAGAGAAACATAAAACATCTCTCTGAAATTCACTGTAACTCTTGTTTTGTTCTTTCTCCTTTCAGAATTATTTATTTTCTTCAGTTATGATGACAAACCTAGTTTGTTTTCGGCCAGTTCTAGTATGTATTTATTTACACTGCAAGTGGGCAAGCACCCGGTGGCAGTGGTATATACAATATTAACAATACACAGTTAAAATGATCAGCAATACACAATAAAATTTACAATACATAATACAATTTACAACAAATATACAATTTTATACACAATACAATAAGAATACACAATACAATTTAACACAATAATAATAAAACATAAAATAAAATACCTAATTTTACAACACAACCTACATAATTATGTATAGGTCCTACATAAGTTTCAATAGTCTTTCACTTTACTCTCATCTCATTCCCTGTAGTGTCACTATGACGCATTTCACTGACACTTTAGCACATTTCACTGACACTCTGTAACACATTTCACTGACACTATAGAACACATTTCATTGACGCTATAAATTATCACTGATCGGAACTGTTCACTGCACTGTAAAACCATAACTTCACTGACTCACCTCGCTTCACTGATACAACAGTTCAAATAAGCCAAATAATTGCATTCTTATGCATACTTATAAACAGAACTACATTTAAACTAAACATTTCTAGTCTAAGGCCCTCTTACACGCTATTTTTAAATAATTTACAATTCAAACCAAGGAAGTAAGCTCGTCAGGCTAGATAAATACATGTCACCTTAAAAAATTAAATGTTGAATGTCACCTTAATTTTAATTTTCACTTTATACACAACTCTTTAAATTATTCTTGAATCTCCTTAAGGAAGGACAGCCCTCAAAGACCGCTGCAGGTAGGTCATTCCAATCATTTACAGTTCTATTTAAAAATGAGAATTTACCTACGTCCGTTTTCTGTTTCCTACATTTGATTTTAAAATCATGATCGTTCCTACCATAGAACGTTGGCTTTTCTAACCGAGCCGTTATGTCTACCCATGCTTTCTGACCTAGATGTGCTCTATACAATGATGTTATTCTAGTTTTCCTACGTCTGTTTTCCAAAGTTTCCCATTTAAGTTCTTTTATCGTATCGTTCCCATCTTCTCTTTTACCTTTAACAAATTTAGCTGCCCTATACTGGATTCTTTCTAAGGAATTTATCTGATATATTCTATAGGGATCCCAACACGTAGTTCCGTATTCCATTAACGGTCGCACTAATGTTAGATATGCCATTTCCCTCGATTTGGGGCTAGCCTTTCTCAAGATTCTCATAATAAAGTGAAGTGCCCTCCATGCTTTGCCTGTAACTTTATCAACATGCTCTCCCCAAGAAAGTTTGGAGTTTAAATACACTCCTAGGTATTTACAACATTGTTCTTGCGGAATTACAACACCACTGAATTCGTAATTAAGACTAGTTTCCTCTCGGGTTTTACAAAATGTTACAGATTTACTTTTAGAACCATTTATTTTCATCCTATGCTTTAACGCCCAGTTGTAAATGTTATTCAAGTCTGTTTGAATAGCATCTACATCTGAATTATTTCTAATCTTTCTATAGATAATGCAGTCGTCTGCAAATAGCCTCACATTTGATGTAATATCCTGGCATAGGTCATTTACGTATATTATAAAGAGTAATGGACCCAGAACGCTGCCCTGTGGCACCCCTGAACTTATATTTCCAATTTCCGATATTTCATGACCTACTCTAACTCTCTGGGTTCTACCTTTTAAGAATTCCTGGATCCATAGCACCACTCTTTTATCTATTCCTAGCCTACTTAACTTATCTATTAATATGTCATGTGGCACCAAATCAAATGCTTTCGAAAAGTCAATCACAACTGCATCGATTCTTCCGCCTCTATCTACCTCTTCAGCTAGATCCTGAACCAGCGACGTAATTTGACTATCACATGAGAAGCCTTCCCTAAAACCATGCTGGCGGTTGTGAAACCAGTCTTTCGCATTTAGAACATGACGAATATAATCCGATATCAAATGCTCCATGACTTTACATACGACAGATGTAAGGCTAATCGGTCTGTACTTTCCGAAATCTAATTTATTTCCACCTTTATGTATGGGTACCACTATAGCTGATTTCCAGTCACATGGAATAGCTACATTGTTTATGGAAACATGAAATATACGCATTAAGTATGGAATTATGGCCTCGGAACCTAATTTAAGTTAATTTAATTTAATTTAAGTAGTTTATGTTTACAATCCATTTATCATTTATTCGGATGACAGGAATATGAATGACATAAACAATGTATATGTAATGCACGTCAAACCCAATGATTGATTCTGATTGATAACATAAATGAACCTTTAACTCAAGGACGAAAAATGCATTATAATGTATACAAAATGTTGTCTTACCACCAGAAGAATCTGAATTTAATGTTTCGGCAATTCTGTGAAATTATAATGGAAAATAAACCGTTGTTACCATATTTTCCAAGCATCTCTGTTTCTCTTTTTTTTTTTTTCATTACACCATTGCCCCAATAGCACATATTCTTCTCTCTTTGCTTCCACTATAGCAGCCGTGGCATATACCATGCACGGAATGAAAAGTAAGTGTGTGGACAATGAATGCTGTAACATTCGTTGGCTTGATGAGAGCTGGACGATGGAGAAGAAAAATACTGTGGCAAAGTGAAGTGAGTTATAGCCTACTATGCTGGCTTCTTATCCAGGAAGCTGCAGAGAGACATTTCTCGGGACCGATAAACCAATGGTATTCGCCGTCCGAACAGACATTTTTCCACTCATGCTTGTACCCCCAAAGTTGCTATTCTTAATTCAAATTATACATTATTCATTCGTTCATTGTTCTTCCCAAGGGAAGGTCTTTCACTACAAACCCAGCATTCCCCAATATTTCCTATTTTCTGCCTTCCTCTTTGTCCCCTCATACGACCCATATATATTAATGTCGTCTATTATCTGACATCTTCTTCTGCCCCGAACTCTTCTCTCGTTCACCATTCCTTCCAGTGCATCCTTCAGCAGGCAGTTTCTTCTCAACCAGTGACACAGCCAATTTCTTTTCCTCTTCCTGATCAGTTTCAGCATCACTCTTTCTTCACCCACTATTTCAAAACAAATTCATTTCTTATTCTGTCTGTCCACTTCATACGTTCCATTCTTCTCCACATCCACATTTCAAATGCTTCTATTCGCTTATCTTCACATTGTCGTAATGTCCATGTTTCTGCTTCATATAATGCCACACTCCATACAAAGACTTCACTAGTCACTTCCTTAGTTCTTTTCCCAGAGGTCCGCAGACGATACTCCTTTTCCTATTAAAAACTTCCTTTGCCATTGCTATCCTCCTTTTGACTTCTTGGCAGCAGCTCATGTTAGTGCTTATAGTACACCCCAAGTATTTGAAGCTGTCCACTTGCACTACTACCTCATTTAGAATTCGCAAGTTTACTTTCTTTATTTTCCTTCCTATGATCATGGTCTTCGACTTATTTGCATTTATCTTCATTCCATACTGCTCACTCATTTAGCTCCTGTAGCAACAATTTACTTACTTACTGGCTTTTAAGGAATCCGGAGGTTCATTGCCGCCCTCACATAAGCCCGCCATTGGTCCCTATTCTGAGCAAGATTAACCCAGTCTCTATCATCATAGCCCGCCTCCCTCAAAACCATTTTAATGTTATCCTCCCATTACGTCTCGGCCTCTCCAAAGGTCTTATTCCCTCCGGCCTCCCAACTAACAATCTATATGCATTTCTGGATTCGCCCATACGTGCTACATGTCCTGCCCATCTCAAACGTCTGGATTTTATGTTCCTAACTATGTCAGGTGCGTGCAGCTCTGCGTTGTGTAACTTTCTCCATTCTCCTATAACTTCATCCCTCTTAGCCCCAAATATTTCCCTAAGAACCTTATTCTCAAACACCCTTAATCTCTGTTCCTCTCTCAAAGTGAGAGTCCAAATTTCACAACCATACAGAACAACCGGTAATATAACTGTTTTATAAATTCTAACTTTCAGATTTTTTGACAGAAGACTAGATGACAAAAGCTTCTCAACCGAATAATAACACGCATTTCCCATATTTATTCTGCGTTTAATTTCCTCTCGGGTGTCATTTATATTTGTTACTGTTGCTCCAAGATATTTGAATTTTTCCACCTCTTCGAAAGATAACTCTCCAATTTTTATAGTTCCATTTCGTACAATATTCTCGTCACGAGACAATCATATACTTAGTCTTTTCGGGATTTACTTCCAACCCTATCGCTTTACTTGCTTCAACTAGAATTTCCGCGTTTTCCCTAATCGTTTGTGGATTTTCCCCTAGCATATTCACGTCATCCGCATAGACAAGAAGCTGATGTAACTCATTCAACTCCAAACCCTGTCTATTATCCTGAACTTTCGTAATGGCATATTGTAGAGCGAAGTTAAAAAGTAAAGGTGATAGTGCATCTCCCTGCTTTAGCCGCAGTGAATTGGAAAAGCATCAGAAATTGGCCTCTACGGACTCTGCTGTAAGTTTCACTAAGACACATTTTAATTAATCGAACTAGTTTCTTGGGAATACCAAATTCAATAAGAATATTAATTCTCTCTTAACCGAGTCATACGCATTTTTGAAATCTATGAATAACTGATGTACTGTACCCTTATACTCCCATTTTTTCTCCAATATCTGTCGAATACAAAAAATCTGATCAATAGTCGATCTATTACGCCTAAAACCACACTGATGATCCCCAATAATTTCATCTACATATGGAGTTGATCTTCTCAAAAGGATATTCGACAAAATTTTGTACGACGTCGACAAAAGAGCAACATAACTATATCTAAACTAAATTAAACTTAACAATATATCGATTATTAAATCACTCAGCTTTAAACTACAAAACTTAGAATAAAATTATTAAATAAATTATTAAGAAAACAATGTTACAGAATCATAACCGAAAAAATTATCTTATTATATTATTAATTTAGATGGTTCTGAGTTGTTAATGAGATGCCTGATGTTTTCTGCACACCAGCTCCTCGATTCTTGGCCGAATCTTCGTGAGTGAGAGTATCAGACAGAGATGATTCAGGATTCAACCGATTTCTGTGTTTCGTTTTGATTGATGTCAATGCAGAGAAGCCCTACTCATACGAATAAGTAGAGGGGAACAGCAGGTGTGAAAAGGCAGTAACACTAAGTTCCACATATTCTTTGCGAGCATAACACCAAACGTTACAAACTGACAAGTTTTCAAATTTTATTTTCAGTGAACTATAAACGGACGTTTGTAGCAGATATTCTTTCAGTTTTTAGGAAAGTTCAGAGAAATTGATGGTTGTGGTGGAAAACGGATTTGTAACCTATTCTTGTCTGTTATCTTCTTTCTCAATTTCTGAAAAAGTATTTCAAAAACTGTACCCTGAGATTTTCTAAGTGACATTTGATTCTTTCCAAAACTCCATCTGTAACACTAACTTCATTTTGTGCACTATATTTAGAGTTGGAAAAACTGCAATATTCCCTTTAATCCAAAATAAAGCTTCCTAATTAAATCCTTTCACTTTGTAAAGGACTGCAAAATATTTTTATTGAAACTTTGGAGTTGAAGTGTGAGATAATTAAATTTGTTTAAAACATCCGTCAAAAAAGCTACCGTTAGTTGAAAAATCCACTTTTCATCTTCAAAATACCGATACGTCACCAGATCGGATTTCAACTTTGTAAGGAAACACCTTACCTCGTTTTTCAATTCAAAAAGAGAGTCAATACGCGTCCTGATGACAACCACAGCATCTCAGTGTGCAAAACAGTTGAGTGTGTGTGTCTTAGCTCCTCATACATTTGTTTTGAAGTCGGGAGTTCAGTGCACGTCACTTGATTAAATTTATCATTTTTACAGCAATGTTCAGCATTTCCTGTGAAATAGAAGTCATTTTTTTCGCGACCAAGTTTTCTCTGTATAATGCAATATTGCCACATTATTTTGGATTAATTTCGCGAATACAAGCAACAATACTATTTTTCTGATTTGTCAATGAAGCTTCTCCATCTGTGGAACACACACAACAGTCCCACGGCAAATTTAATTCTAACCTTTTGAAATTATCATGTATTTTAAAAATATCATTTCCCTTTCTATGTTTTGGTAATTATTTATATTCTAGAATTCCATTAGCAATAGCACATATCTTAACATATGAAGGCTTCAGAGCCATAGTGGGCCGAGCGCCATTTATTAAAAACGGAGAAAGCAAGGGTTAAACTTAAGTGAATACCATAGTTTAATGAAGATTGGCATATCATTTAGTTTTAATGTGTATACTTTATATTACTTGCTATATGTTTCCATTGAATTATGGTAATAACTTCATTTTAACCTTTGTTTTCTACGGTTTTTATAAATGGCGCTTGGCCCACTATGGTTCTGAACCCTTCATATAATGTAACTCGGCATCGTCAGACACATGCACCTACTCATCAATTTGAATCGCAAATCTTTTGCCCAATTTTAATGTTTCCTACTATTTGCTCAATGAATTGAGGGCCTCAGTAGAAAAAAGGACCCAAGCCACAAATATAAATTTTATAGGAGAAGCATTTATTCCACTGAGATTTTCTCTCTTCATATGAAGAGGAGATATTTATAAATGCTTACCATGTCCGGTAGACACATGCCACAAGACTGGAAGTTCATAAAAGAGGTCCTAGATGACAAGATCGATCATATTATCGAAGAAAGTAAAAATCAATTTCAATGTGTCATGGGACCCTTTTCCACTGGGACTCTCAAATTCTACTCCCTACACCAGCGGTCATCAGAACACTGCACTCTCGGGTTAGCGTCTCTTACCCGCAAGTCTTACAGCACCAGTGTGCATTCGTGGCTGCTGGCGGGTATGCGTTCTCCGTTGCCATACACTGTTTACCCTTTGTTCATTTCAGCTAGTGCTGACGACCACTGCCCTACACTGACTTTCATTAGCTCTGGTCATTCATGAAATGTATATTCTTATTTTAAATTTTATGTACCCACTCTAAGAAATCTTCGACTACCCCTGTTTGAATACCACTGCGATGAATCACGAAATTATGAAGTTAATTTATTGTTTTCTATAAAGATACTCCGTATGTATTATTATGGTAAGTTATACACAGAAACAAACTTCTTAACTATAAAAATTAGTACACAAAAACATATTGTAAAAGAAGAATCTTTGACAGTCACAGATCACTCATAAAGCCTGTTTTTTTTTCTAAGCAACAGCTATAAATGTCGGAATTACTGTAGCTATATCAGAAGACATGAACCACAGATCTACTTAACTTCAATTTTTCGAAATTCGAGCATTAGTTTCTTTCGGCACTCGGTGCCTTGACCTTGGTAGTAACAACTATAAATTCAACCGCGGATCGAATCCGACCCGTAAATTGCCGAGTTCACTTACGATTAGAGTTCGAGTCCGAAAGATTGAGAGAGATGGCGCTGCCATTAAACGTTCAAGGCGCAGTTCTTCCTGCGACTAACGCTTTGCGGTAAGTTTTGCCGTTATGTGTTCTAGTAGGCTATATAAACATGTCGGCTTTTTTTTTCAAATGTTACATACCTTCCTTCAGTGACACGTCATACAAGTGATCAACAACATTGACCCCACTCGGTCTCGAGACTTTCCGTGAGGAAGCGACATCGCGCGTACTTTACAGTTACCTCCCTTCAATATTGTTCTCTTGTTACAAACATTATTTACACTCTTCGTTCAAATATATGATCTAGAAACTAGTCATTTATTGCGTTCCATAATATGACAGAGACTGGCTAAGCTACATCAGCGGTGTACATTGCTATGTATTTCATCCACGTACTGAAGGCAAGCAGTGGCGGTATCATATCGCTCTACAAACTCTGTCTCTACAAGAAGTAAGAGGTGGTTTCGTAAAGAATGAGAAGGAGAACTATTTTGTTGTCGGACAAAATATAATAGCTATGTTTATTTTGCTCAACAGTTCAATTAGGAGTATATAGGAACATTAATTGCCACGCTGAATAATTTATAATTTATTATTATTATTATTATTATTATTATTATTATTATTATTTTATTACTGACCACTAATTATGTGTTTCTATAATTCTTTGTACATGCATGAATATTGATATTTTTAGATCTTCTCCCTAGAAGGATAAAATTATTAGGTTTTATCTCCATTTTAATCTTCTTAATCTTTAGATGAGAGTAACTATTTATTAGTTATTCATTTACTAATAATATTGTAGAAAATTGATTCAATATTATGTGCCAACGAACTGTTAAACGCCAGGAATTGACATGTCTTATATCATAGCCAGGAAGAGAAAGATGATATAAATAAATGTAAGGAAGTCAGCTACCTAAGGGTTTGAAATATTTCGTGCTCTAAAGCCTTTTAATAGAACAGAATTTCTCAAAAGAGTAATGATTGAAATACTTAAATAACCTGTCCATAAGAAGTTTTTAATTTTGAAAAACTACGAATATCTCGACCAAGTATCGAGAAAATAATTTAGAAAATTTCTGATTTTATTCAAGAGGAAGGTTAAAAAAAAGAAGCAAGAAAAATCATATATTATTCACTGGCTCTTGGTGACAGCAGTGACATTACTGATACAGCAAAGCTTGAGATTTTTATCAGCGGGATTGATCAAGATGTTAGTACAGGAACCACCACTGGTTGTAGTTTTCATGTCAACTACCTTCCCTCCGTCTCCTTACTTCATAGGCTGTCTGTCGCATGTAATCACTGCAGCTGGAGTTTTGGTCACCGTTGAGCTACATTATGTGAATGGTGAATGCCAAGTCCGTACTAGACTGTTGCTAGTTATGCAGTTTCTATAGCCTCGGGTTTGTACTGAAGAGATTCAGGCAATGAACCTCGATGATGTAGCTTGTATTTTCCCATGTGAAGTATATCTTATACGAGTATTATGCATTGCTCCCTGCTGCATCATACAGCAGTCCATGCACTGCTGCAAGGATAGAAACATTTTACACATTTTCTCTGCTAGCTTTGTTGAATGCCTGGATATCACATCAATTCTTGGACCGCTGTTCGTGGACTCATCCAGTACTTTAAGGCAGGGGTTCCCAACTGGTGTGTCGCGCAGCTTCATGGAGTATGTCGTGAAATTTACGCTATAAAATATTCTACAGAGTTCACCACTTTTTCCTCCACAAGAAAATCACTGGTTGTTACTAATAAAAACAAATAAGTGTGTCGCGATATCGTGGGCGTTCAGTAAAGTGTGTCGTCAATAAAAATGTTTGGGAACCACTGGTTTAAGATATCACTCTTTCAACAATTTTATTTTAAATCAACGTAAATGAACAATAAACTATTTCATAATGTTCAGACAATTCTTTGTATCATGAAAGGAGACGTGTAGTAGTTGGAAACTATATTAAATTTATACCTGCTGATCTACCAGTGGGGGGGGGGGGGAATCATTCTTAAAATTTTTTTACAATTTACATGATTGTTATTTAAAATTTTGTGCATTATTATTATTATTATTATTATTATTATTATTATTATTATCATCATCAACATCAGTTGAGTGGGGATGTGAAACTAGTTCTAGAAACAACGTTTGCGACATCGTCACGCTGCGGTTGCAAAGAAACATATGCCAATGTGAAATTTTCACTAACCTCGCGAGAATCACTACGCGACTTTTCGCTTAAAAAATTGTAAAAACGAACATTTCACAATAATGTCAGAATTAAAACTAACAAACGGGTGAATACCGGTCTTAAAATGAGTTTAAAATCGACAATGCAAACTATTTAACAACATCTGCACTGCAGAACAGCCAAAACAACCTTTTCAATAGGTATGTTTTACATGTTAAATTTTAATATTGTGTAAGCTTCATTTTATTACAAGGTCGGTATTAGGCGATAGGTCTCGCTGTAATAAAGATAACATCGTTAAAATTCGAACATGCCGCAGCATAAAGCACAGGTTTTATATTGAAGAAGGAGTAGGAGGACTATGCCTTATGTCGATGTAGATTTTGTTACTCTGACAGTGAAAAATTAGAGAAGGGGAAACGATTAGGGATTGAAAAAAAATACTGAAATCTAAATATCAAGAAGGGAGCTCAAACCCGGTAACCCCTCTATTCCCCTACGCCCCTATGATCTACCATGAAGCACACGTGTCCGGATCTATGGGATAAAATGTTTCGCGTATGATAGTCCCTAGTTACGGCGGATTATAATTTCATTATTTATCTACAGCTAGACCCAAAAACTCGTTAACTTTATAATAACAAATTCCAGAACCTTTAGTCTTCAATGAGTGGATCGTAAGGAAGCAAAATATTAAATCCTACCTCGTAACATTAATTCGTTTCGACCGTGAATTACATATTTCGGGAATGTTCCGATTGACAAATTGATTTTTCAAAAGATGAAAGTGGCCAGAGATATTCTTTAAAAGAGAGACAAACTTAGCAATAGACTCTCTCCCATCTACACACACTGCCGTTCCCATGGCAGCTGACAGATGAGCATCGTCCCATCCCCGAAATAGCTCGACTTTCAGTTGTTTCTTCCCATACCCTTCTCGAATTACACCAGACAGAACATCTGAAGTGGTACACTCGAAACTTTACGCAAATAGACTTCGCGCTTTGTAGAAATGTATAACTATGGATGTCAACAAGCCAACAAACACACTGCTCTTAACATGATAATTACGTACTTTTACTACTTAGAACAGTTCTTTCGGTACATATAAATAAAGGAAAACCGTTATTCAGTACATGAGAAGTTTCTCCTCGTAAATATTCTGCAGGGACAGGGCTCAGTAACACTATGAATCGGCTTTCTTCAAGAGTCGTGTTCAAATTCAGGCGAGTTGAAGAGAACTGTATGGTGTTGCAGCTGATTTTCCTACTGCACTTCCAATTCTCCGATCAACTTTTCACCAATTTGCCCTTCATTCTGTATTATTTACAGAGCTTAAACATTCTCCTGTTATACTCTGTAGGAATACCACATATGATTAGAAATTTTAACTCGAGGTAGAGGAGAACAGAAGCTGGAGAAGACGAAAAGATATTACTATTATATGATGATTAGGGCTAAGAATTGTATGCCGTTACATTGCGCTTCTTGCGCCTCTGACTTTAGGTACCGGTACGTAATTGCGTTGGGGTGGGGGATTTCAGTGTGTTTCATTGAGCATTGAACTTTAGTTGATCGGTTACATTACGACCGAATACTACTATTCGTAACAAGTAGCATTCAATGTCCTGTAAAGAAGAATAATAGCAAGATGTCGAGGACGAAATTTGTGACTTAATTTCAAATGAGGAAATTTGTAATAATGATACAGATTTTGAGATAAATAATGCTTGTGTAAAATATTTCAAATATACCCCCATTGTTTCTGCAGAAGTGGAACGAACTTTCTCTATATCTAAAGCTGTGAATTCTAGCAATAGGCAATCATTCTCCTTTGAAAATTTGAAAATGTGGTTTGTTATTCACTGCAACAATATATGAAATGAAATATTATGTAAAAAAAAACGTAATATACCATTATATTAACACAGTGAAATAATAAGGCTGATACTTGTCAATGTTGTATTAGGTGTATTTTCTACAGACAGAAAGTAAAAATGTATTTAAAATGATAGAACTTTTCTTTAACAAAGAAAATGATGTCTAAATTTTTCTTTAGCAGAAAGTTGTGCTTCGAAGTGAAAGGAGTGACTTTCAACCACTCAAAAGCTGAGGACTAACTTACCGTGATGATAAGCATGAGTTCAAACGAACGAAAGACACTGCGCTAACTCACCCCAACTCTGAGACGTACTCAACGTTAGAGGCGCACGAAGCCCATTGTTAGTGTTTCTCAGGCCTGATGATGATGATGATGATGATGATGATGATGATGATGATTATTTACATTAAGCTCCAGTGGTAGCATTGTTACCAGCTTTGTTTCTCTGATGTTGTTTCAAATGGTGGTCTTGCATAATACTGATCAGTTGATCACATTGTCGTATTCATAAATTGGGTGGAAACGGAAGACAAATGACGTAATTTTAAAATTTACAACATGAATACATCACTCATGAATACTTGGACAATCAGAAAACAAGGTCAGCCAGCTCTGGTGAGTAGAGAACAGGAAACAAGTAATTACATTTCGAAACAATTTTTAACAATATTTACCGATTTTCATCCACAAAAAGCGGTCACTTTTAATTGTGCATGTTATTTCACGTCTTATCGACTACTTCATCATTATTCTCAATATCCACCAGAGTGCGCGCTTTAATCGCCACAACTTGTTGCACAATGCCCAAATAAGAACAGCTGCCTATACCTTGACTTTTTCACCACGTCTGCATATTTGAAATTCTATAGTGAAGGTTTCTCCAAATGTTTTCGTTTTTACAAAACCTCATTGAAAGCTGAAGTGCATATCAGAACATGCAGTTTGATCACTTGAGCTTAGGGTTGCCAACTTAAGACAATATGGGAGACTAAGGAATCCACAAAATTTCAATTCACAGTTCAATTGTTAAGAAAAGGCTTTATTCTACACTTCGGAAACTAGTCTTAAATTAAAAGTATTTTGAGACAAATTTTGTTTCGCATAATAATTGAAGTCCTGAACTGCAGCGGTCGGCAAATGTAGTAGAGCATTTAGAACTTGCAGAATGAGATTTCTCAACCCCCACCCACTAGTTCATCTGTACCTGTAGGGTTTGTTGACGTGCTTCAATGTACTCACTTGCGGCGACTGAAGAAATAATGTTACATTCAGGGGAAGTAAGTAATTCTTCGAATCACTATTTCCATAAGGAATGAGAAGAACAGTAATTCTATTTTGAGAGAAGGGAGAACATTAGTTGTATGCTATGCCCAACAAGTGTTACTAGCTTGCTAAAATAAGAAAGGTGCAGCGGCATTATGAAAATATGCCGTCTGGTATTACGTTTACCTTTAGTCATAAAAAATAGTCTTGTTTCCATGTTTCTCTGAAATTAAAAACAAACCTACAATTTATTCGCCATATTCCACCACTTTACACATCCATGAATAGATTGTTATAGTACAGAGTTCAACCTCTGCTTACTGTATGCACACGTATGTGTTTTTATATAATATAGGCATAGTAGTCATTTGAATGAAGCATATATCGCTGTAGAAGTATTTGAAAACTTTGTGACGTATATAGACCTGTTTTGCAGTAAAATTTGTTCCTGAGGCCAGGATCGCTCGTGCCAGGTCTGGCTTCTGCATTTCGTATGTTTTCGCGGGCTTTGAGGTTGCACTTGAAACGTTGTAGGTGAGGCACAATTCGTCTGGCCTCGTGACCTGGTCAGCTTTCACTCCTCTCATCCATAGACAGGTCTCAAGGATGGAATGGGATGGGTATAGCAGTGATGACTTGTCTTCCTAAATAGATCATAAATAACATAAGAATTCCCGCTGTTTAGCAGGCAGAGACCCACACTATTCTCTCCCCTTATGTCTTAGTTTATGACTTAAGCGAGGTGTTGTACTAGTGGACTTCGTAGTACAGTAGTGAGTGTGGTTCAATGTTGTTATTTGTTTCGGGAAAATATAAACAAAAATAGATGCGAGAAATAATGATGATGTAGTTAGATGTTAGAGTGTACTTTTTCGAGAAGAAATGATATTGAAAGAAAGGAAGTTTGAAATAAAGATATAGCCTACCGAGATGCTTACGTCATCGCTGACAATTTTTCTGACAGAATCTTAAAACGCGAGTTTCTATTGCATCGTGATATGGGCAACATAAATGGTTAAGTAGTAATGTGGTGCTAAACAATCTTAAATAAAAATAAACCTTGTTTGTTGCTGTCAAAGGAAAAAAAAAAATAAAAAGGAAAGAAAGAAAGAAAGAAAGAAAGGAAAGAAAGGAAAGAAAGAAAGAAAGAGAAAGAAAGAAAGAAAGAAAGAAAGAGAAAGAAAGAAAGAAAGAAAGAAAGAAAGAAAGAAAGAAAGAAAGAAAGAAAGAAAGAAAGAAAGGTGTCTACTGAGAGCTTCAGTGATCTGAAAAATATTTCCAGGGGAGTTTCAACATATACCGAGACATCATTTTATTTTTACTAACATTTCTAATAATAACCTGGTTATACCTTTGGATTAACGGTTGAGAACCGGAAACACTGTTTGTTACCCCTTTCCACGACCGGAGTTTGATGATACTGGCGTATCACTTCACTAGGTATAGGAGAGAAGAAAAATAGTTCATTCATTTACGTAAACTAGGAAATATCACGATTTTAAGTTTGATAATTTTCATTAGGTTTTTGTTTAATCAAAATACAGTACAGTATTAACAATAAGTGATTTTACTCACGAACTGAGCTATCCATGCGGACGTATTCATTATGCAGTGTATATTATACTGTCTACAGCACATTAGCGTACAATATAGAGAGTGAATTTAAATTGAAAAATAAAATCATAATATGGATTATTTAAACACATTTTTGAAAATGGTGGCCGTTCATTTCGATAGAGGCTTCAGTTCTTTTGTGCTTATTATCTCACTGTAGACTATTGTACCAAATTCCAATTTCCAGTTTCATCCTTCGTACCAGTAACTCATGTTTAAATAATTCTTTATCTACTCTATAAAAGAGTAGGCCTGCCTTACGTACTGTAAATTCAATTTTCACTTCTGCCCGATATGAAAAGATACAATTTCTCAGACATGCTATCTACTGTCCGTCCAAATGGTTATGTCGCAGGATCATAGAAATGGGGCAAATCACTTAATGAGACCCTATTATTTAAATTATTTTAAACAGTTGTATAATATTACGTAGACGTCCAGTTCCTCACAGAAAATGTTTTCAGAAAAGAACTAAGACAGCCCACTCACTAGCCTTTACAGAGGGACGAGAAGAAGCAGGTGGGGGAACCGGGATGCGATGTAAACAAACGGACGCACAGTATCTGTGTCAAAATATGATTCAATAATGAATGCTCTTTCTTCACTGGAAAACGCGACCATATTTCTGGAACGTACTATACTAACTCACTGACTTTAACTGCATATGCAGCCTTGGTTCTGTGCGGAGGACGGTTGGACTTCATTACTAGAAGTGGTGAGAGGGAAGTATATTAAAAAACTCAGGTACAATGAAAATTGAAGTAAAAATAAAATGATGACCCTATACTTCAGCTGAGCATAATATGGGTTGTTTCGTCACACTCAAACTCACAGCATAACTTATTTGATAAGTGACATTTTTATTTTTCAATAATAATAATAATAATAATAATAATAATAATAATATGCAAAATAAGACAGTAATAATGATATTAATAATATAATAATATCATTAATATCATGAATAAACATTTCGTATCGGAGGCACTTCAGCTTGCATCTGGCCTCACCGAGGATTTCGGTCACCGACCGCTACTGACTGTAACATAATTTAAAAAAATATTTATTATTTAGTTGATGTGCTTGTTTCTCCGCTTAAGATTATCTTCATCGCAACTACACTGTAACACGAATAAGTAGCATGAACTTTACTAATCTCTTAACTTTTTTCTCCACCGAGCTCCTTTGGAAACTTTGAAGTTTCGGGCAGGCTCGGGTAATACATTAAATTTTGAAAACTATCTCTGGCTCAACCGGATTCGGGTTCGGATTCAGAGGCGAAAGGGTCGGTCCAGGTCGAGCTTTAAAATTCTGGCCCGTGCAGACCTTTAATATATTCACAACGAAGTCTCACAGCAGCTATAACAGTTATTCAATTGTGTTAACTCATAATAAGTACACGCTCGACGTAATTGTGAACACTTGTTACCCAAGTCACGACCAGTCCTGCTCTGTCCACGACGCATTTCACGGTTTACTGTTAAGTATTCACCATCCTTTTAGTGACATCGCAATTTGTTTATATCGATCGCCACTGACAATTCTAAAGGTACGCATTTAATAGTATATTGGCACAGAAACTAATGATTGGATTAAATATTAACAGAAACTATTATTATAATTGTTTCGTGGGTGAGAAGTGCACCACAAAACTTTCCTGGAAATTTCTTTTTCAAGATACAGTATAATTTTTTAAAAAGTGTCTCACAAGCAAACATTCTGATGGGGACAATAAAAAATGTTTTTTTTTTTTTTTTCCACAATGTTAATAATGTCAAAAGAAGTGGTTATACAAATTTTGGCCACTCCACCGCAATGACGAGGGCCGTAAAAATAAGTTCGCCTGGGGCCGTTAACAGAAAGAAAACACGATTTCATTGGAAAAAAATATTGGAACAGACACACCAATTGTTGAGCTATTTTTCAACATATTTCCCACCGGAATTGAGACATTCGTTATACCATGGGGTCGACGGAGAGGTGCAGACGGCTATCAAACGTTGGTTCCGATCTCAGGCGACTGACTTCTACGACACAAGGATACAAAAATTGATTCCATGGTATGTTAAATGTCTCAATTACAGAGAGGAATAGCCTATGTTGACAAATAGCGCAACAATTGATGTATCTGTTTCAACTGTTGTTTCTGTATTGTGACGAATCTTACCACTGTATGTTTAATGGCTTAATAAATTGAATTCAATAAATCTTTCCATGCAATTGTGCTTTTTTTCTGTAAACGGCCCCAGGGAAAATCACTTTCTGGATGGCCTCGTAATTGCGGTCGAGTGGCAAAAATTTGTACAAGCACTTGTTTTGACATTATTAACATGATGGAAGAAAAAAATTAACTTTTTTATCTGCCCCCATCAGAATATTTACTTGTCAGCTACAAGACGGTTCTCTCAACACCAATTCTCTTAAAAAAAACCTCACACTATTGTTTTATATCACTCTTTAAAATGCCGTTGGCCGTGGATGAAGGCCGTGATCGACCGACAAATTGTACATATACATTCGAGTCACTTTACTGCAGTTCCAATCCGCTTCACAAAACATCCACAAATGAAATAGATTTGCACTTTCTGTAGGTGTGGCTTCCGGACCAGAGAACAATTCATTGTTTGAAGATCAGCTGATCGATTGACAAATGATTGCTTTAAAGGTTGCGTTGCAGAAATGAAAAATTCGGACAAAAACACCTTTGCAAAACAACTGCCTCATCTTCGGCTTTCTTATCAATCATGTTTCAAAGTTTTTTTTTTTTTTTTACAAGATAACTTCAATGTATTGATCTACATACACAAGGATTGTCCAGCAATCTATTCATTTCTGTGAAGTAGTTCTTCTACTATCACAGATGGCTATGGCTTGTTTCATTGTTTATTTTAGGTTATTTTACGACGCTTTATCAACATCTTAGGTTATTTAGCGCCTGAATGAAATGAAAGTGATAATGCCATGAAATGAGTCCGGGGTCCAGCACTGAACGTTACCCAACATTTGCTCATATTGGGTTGAGGGAAAACCCCGGAAAAAACCTCAACCAGGTAACTTGCCCCTACCGGGAATCGAACCCGGGCCACCTGGTTTCGCGGCCAGACGCGCTAACCGTTACTCCACAGGCGTGGACCTGTTTCATTGTCAATGAAATGTCGTCTTTGACATTGTTTAAGGCAGGTTTCCGCTTCAGTCAGGTTCCGCTTTAGAGGCAGATTTTACTTTATTATTATACGCAACAAGGAAAGCATTCTTTTATTATTAAGAAACAAGTAAGACTTTTGAGGAAGTATGCCTTTCCTTCTTCAAGAAATTACTTTTCCACAGGGGACAGAAATTCTGGAAGAAAGAAAAAAAAAACAAAAAACAAGATTTGAAGCAACTGCATCTTTAATCCCTGCTGTGGTTGAGTGGTCAGACTTCTGACCTGTCACGCAGGCGGCCCGGGTTCGAGTCAGGTCATTTGAAAAATCCATAGTAACCCTTGTGGCGGACAAGGTCGCGGTTGGAGTTTTTCTCGGGGTTCTCCGTTTTTCCCCATATTACGCATTTACATCATTCTGTCACCATTACTCCATTTCGTCATCATTCCATAGCATTCCCCGGTCGCCGACTGGCGACGCACGGAGGGGGCTGGCCTACCGACGAGGGGAGTGCCTGCTCGACACCTGAGTACACAGCGAACCTTAGTATAGCCAGTCGGTGTGGGTTTGAGAATGCGCCTAGCTTGAGGGTTAGCGCAATAGACCTTAATAGGTCGCAGTGCTGAGCCATTGTGCCCCTTTAATAAATTCAATTCAAATTCAAAATTATATCCTTATCAACAAAGACAAATACCATCACGGAAGTCTAATAGAAGAAGAGGAGGGGAGAAACTTTATAACAGACTCTATTACGAAAACATTAACGATAAATTCTTTCTTACTTAATTCGCCCAAAAAAATTAGTGCGTATCAAAGAAAACAATGCACTACACTGAAGGTTCGGCTTATAATATCTGTAAACACTAAAACTCACGTTCTCGGTTGTGAACTTAGCATTTGCGCATGAATGTTTATTATTTACAAAGTATACAATTCATTGAAGTGGGAATTAAACTTCAGAATGACCACTGAACTTGCAGAAGTACCATATAAGTTATTTCCACACGACAGGATATCGTTTTATGTGTGCAACGACCCGCTGCATTATCAATGATGCTGAAGTTTATAAACAGAAGATAAGGAACTCGTAAAGTTCCCTAGAAGTAATGGATTTGTACCAAACAAGAATAATATACGCTACTCCTGACTGCAATGTCCAGCCAGAAAACTGTAAGCTAGATAAGAAAAAGGCTACTACTGCAATAGTAGAGACCGGATTTTAAAGGGAAAATTTTTCATTAAAAAAAGGGAAAGTTATAGCCAAGAAAAAAGGACTTAAAAAAGGACTACATTAATCCCCAAAACACGCTTCAGCACATTCAATGGATATACATGGCACACACAGTCTTACATTTATCTCTTTACAACATAAGAAAAGTGTTGTATTTTATATAGTAAAAAAAGGACTTCAAAAAGGACTTTATTACTCCTTCAAAAGGGTCTTTATAATGACTTTATAAACGGAAAAAGACCGCTCAACAGATCCATCAACTGAAACCAGAGGTAACAATTTTCTTTTTATCCCGAACTCTAAATCAGCACACTTTATTAGTTTTTCAATGTCTGGAATCAGAAGAAAAACGATATTTATTTTCGCTTGCTCAGGAAGTTATAGGCCTATCGGAAAAAATGTAGGACAATTATCCAAATGTTTACGATATTCTGTTTAAAAAAGACCAAAATAAGAGATTTTTTAAAAGGGGGGGGGAAGGGAATATGGACTATAAAAGGGAAGTCAAAACCACATAATTTGGTCGGTGGAAGATAGTTTTAAACGCCGTGATTAATTATTTCAGGTTTCATGTGGAAATAAAAAAAAGGGATTCTCTTTAAAATCAGGTTCTATTCATTACTAATGCAATGAGAAGGACGTAACAGCTATCAAATGTTCCATACATTTTGTTTTCTCCGCAATCATAGTGGCCTATAGTGAAGGCTTGGAAATGCTTGCTACCCTTTCCTTATTCGCTCGTGAGTCTTTCGAAACAATATAAAGTCTATTTATTCACTGGACTATATTGTATGTGGAACGTAAACAGCGGCGCTGTGATCTTATGTTGTTACTCTGAGAAAAGAGGACCCGTAAACAAGCACCGCAGCCTTATTGTGCAACCTCCATTTATTGGGATGATTTTGAAGTCCTTAGAACCGCTCAACAAACACGTGATTCACTGTGTGGTGCTATCTTATCGATTCAGCCACAGCATCCAGGTCTGATGAGTCCGCTTGAACAGGAACGCCCCTCAGTCTCCCTGTGATGTTCCTCTACGGTCTCCTCAGATTATTGCATCTGTTCGCAATTTACGTGGATAAATCTGCTGCATCATTAACCAGAGATACACGTCGCCGTCGATTCCACAACTCACCAAGGCATCATCTATCTCAGCAGTGGCGAAAATGTGACTCGCGAGCACATTGTGGCTCGCAATGATAGCTATGCATTTCTCTTGCTTCTTACCTACCCCAACCCCACACCCTCTCACTTAATGGAGTCAAACTCCGTTCCATTTGTATTTGTCTCTGATCTGCGAGTGGCGTATCGTCGCAATGCCTCTCTCGAAACCATGTCCCTCTACAAAAACGAAAGTTTCAAATAGGATGGGATGACCCACATTTTTGCTGCCAATATGATGAGAATATTAAATTTATGAATTGTTCACAAGTATTACGAGGAAAACAGTTGTATAACATAAAACAGCATTATACTACATGCCACTCATGAAACATTAAAAGGTTAAGTGTTATTATTATTATTATTATTATTATTATTATTATCATCATCATCTCTGAACGTCGATTCTTTTTCAGCTGATGTACGAATAACGCTGTTAGATCTTCAATTTAAACTCACAGACTTACAATGTGATGTTAAATAAAAGCTAGATGTAAGGTCTTGACAAATGTTGAACTTTTCAAATCTTTGCCAAAATATAAATATCCGAAGCTTCGTTCTTTCCCTTGCTCTGTTGAAGCCATGTTCGCTACAACTTACGTTTGTAAAAAATTATTTTCAACAATGAAAATAGTAAAAACCTAATTTAGATAACGACTGACAGACTAATGCCTTCGTGATTAACTACTACTGGCAGTAAGTGACATGATTTGAAACTCTGTCGCAGAGACATTCTGAAGACAGTTAATTTTAGGTTGTGATAATGTGTCCTATGTTTTCTTATTCATTCTTTTTTTCGTTACACCTACTAAACAGTAGTTTGTAACCTTATACTGTATAAAATTATATTTAAGTTCTTGACGTAAGGAAAATGAAAATCCGTTAATAAGTCAGACAGTTGCTTCACTTCCCCTTCGGGTGTCCGCCTCCCTCCATAGGTGCTATGCACGTTGCAGGTTACACAGTGGCTCGGCGCACGATTACATTTTCGCCACGGCTGAATTCTATCTGATGGAGCTACACTCCCAATATAACTGCAATCCGCTTATTGAAGCCCCTGCGGCTTCTCTGGAAATGTGCAGCTCCCGCAGAAAGATGTCACCTGTAGCTGGATCCTGAAACCACATCCGCAATGTCCTCCTAGTCAACCAGTAACTATTGAAGATGATTAATGAAATCATGCTAACGAAGACGAAATGAGGAGGTCCAACGCCGAAAGTTACCCAGCAATTCTACTTCAAGTGGTTGAGGAAAAAAAACACAACCAGGTAACTTGCCCCAACCATTCTGGTCTGCTCCTCACAACAAACGATAAAATAAACGAAATCAACTTCCTCAACTGCCTATGAGAACTTGACTCCTCTTACAATCGCGTTCAATAGCGAAACTTAATGACAATATGACGTCAATATGCTTAACACAAATTTATCCTACGAACGCCAACAATAATCACAAATTCACGAATAATGTACACAACAACGAAATGAGGAAAAGTGAATCTACAGCAGATTTGCTCAAAAGACACCACGTGACCCGTGCGCAAAATTTATTATTCTAAAATGTGACGGCCACAATACATTTCATCATAAGCATAGGACTCTCTGATCATGCCGTGAGCATAGCGCCCAGCCGTCACACAAAATAACACAGGGGAAGAAACGCAACCATCCCCTGTAGTGGAGTCATAAAATATCCTTCCTTTCTGCTGACTTTTAGCTAGGAAGGCTACTGCTTAACCACAGCGGAGAATTACATTTCAATATAAAACACATAAATTTGATCGAAATTTTTAGAGTAAATTCTCGTTCCTTTTTTTATTCTCTTATGTTCGACTGTAGTAGCTGGTTAAGTATGAAAAGCATGTCACAGGGTCTGTAAACCAACCTTTTTCCACCGCAAGAATTTAAATTCAGATAACACTAAAATAAAATTAAGACCGTTTGATCCTTATATGCCATATTTAACACTGTTAGCCCAGTTCTGCCTTTTCCAAAAACTCAAATTCACATGAAACAGCCATTCACAGGTTGCGAATTAACGATGGGAATGGGGGATTTCCCCCCAGTTGGAAAGTTATCCCCCTCATAAATTCATATTAACATCCCTACCAGGGATAACTTCTATCCCACCTTACAAAATGTAATTCTTTTAATACGAGTATATGTACTTTATAAAGTACAAAGTAAGCAAAGAAAATAATATTGATGTATTATCATCACCGGCAAGCTGACAACAATCAATAACTCAATAACTTAAAAATTACACATCTTATCTTAAGCCTATTCACGGATATTATTATTATTATTATTATTATTATTATTATTATTATTATTATTATTATTATTATTATTATTATCAAGATGCAAGACAAGCAACTCAGTGCGACCAGGCGTTGAGCCGTATCGAATGAGGATAACAATAATTTTATGTATGGTATTCTCTATCTAGATTCTATCCCCCCCCCTCATCAGAAATCTTAATTCGCACCCTGGCCATTCATAGAACAGAAACATAGAAATAAATAAAGAAAAAATGAATGGATAGATGCATAAATGAATCGATGATTCAGTTTTATTATATGAACGACTTAATATAATGGAAGACACAACAAATACAGAAAAAGCAAGCACGTGTGTATTTACTTTATACATTTTATTGTTTGAAATATAGATAAGCTTATATCGGATGAACCATAAGTAATGTCATTAATTTCAAAGGGTTATTCTGCGAGATATTTCAAACAAAAAAGTTTAATACAATTTTGCCCGTTTTTGCTTCATTTTTGAAAGAAAGAAAGAAAGAAAGAAAGAAAGAAAGAAAGAAAGAAAGAAAGAAAGAAAGAAAGAAAGAAATAAAGAAAGAATTATTTTGTGTGAAACACTTCATAACTTAGCCTATTTTGTGAAAGCTATTGAATTAATTCTCAATATGCTCAGTCAATTTAAGAGACTAGTGTATTATGATAATAAATAATTGAAAGAATTTATTTATTTTTTTCTTTAAATGTGCAGAAATTTGATCTGAACAATTATTGTTACTTTTCGCTCTGAAGTGGCTAAGGTTTTTCAATTATTTCCTGGAAAACGTCTATATTGTCACCTTATTATACGGGTTAGTCGTATCGGCTTCCGTAGCTACACTTCATGGTCGTATTGGCTCCCTGATCTGAAACGTTGTTCTTTCCTGAACAGTCGTATCGGCTCCCGGGTGTGGAGCGGTATTCTTTCCCGAAAAGTCGTATCGGCTTCCAGTGTGGAGTGGTATTCTTTCCTGAACAGTCGTATCGGCTTCCGGTGTGGAGTGGTATTCTTTCCTGAACAGTTGTATCGGCTCCCGGTGTGGAACGGTATTCTTTCCTGAACAATCGTATCGGCTGTCGGTGTGGAGCGGTATTCTTTCCTGAATAGCCATATCAGCTTCAGGGTGCGGACCGGAATTCTTCCCTGAACGTCTCTTGTGCTGTGTGTTGTGAATCTGACTTCCCTCCTGAAATGTGGGCTAATTTGGCAATACAGGAGACCGGACTACAAACTTCTGCGAATCGTTTCATGCGAAATTCAACTAAGAATTTAATGCTGCCCATCCTAATATATCCTATATTACTTCTTGGAAGTACTTACTTACAAATGGCTTTTAAGGAACCCGAAGGTTCATTGCCGCCCTCACATAAGCCCGCCATCGGTCCTTATCCTGTGTAAGATTAATCCACTCTCTATCATCATATCCCATTCCCTCAAATCCATTTTAATATTATCCTCCCATCTACGTCTCGGCCTCCCCAAAGGTCTTTTTCCCCTCCGGCCTCCCAACTAACACTCTATATGCATTTCTGGATTCGCCCATACGTGCTACATGCCCTGCCCATCTCAAACGTCTGGATTTAATGTTCCTAATTATGTCAGGTGAAGAATACAGTGCGTGAAGTTCTACGTTGTGAAATTTTCTCCATTCTCCTGTAACTTCATCCCTCTTAGCCCCAAATATTTTCCTAAGAAACTTATTCTCAAACACCCTTAATCTCCGTTCCTCTCTCAAAGTAAGAGTCCAATTTTCACAACCATATAGAACAACCGGTAATATAACTGTTTTATAAATTCTAACTTTCAGATTTTCTTGGAAGTATTAAAGGAAATTCAAGGAGACACATACATAGAGCTTCGAAGCAATAACGACAGAAGAAAATCAAGGAAACGGAACATAGTTGATACAATTATTGAGGCAGCCATGAATGACTTCCAACAAGGGAAGATCACTAGATTTCAGTACATGAAAAAAGTGAGCTACAAATATTTATAACATGGACGAAACGTGCTTCATATTACTCGTATGTTTATAACTTAGACCAAACGTTCTTGCGTTAACAACATTTTTAACCATGGCAATATTTTAGTCCTAAGCCTGTTAAATGAGACGGAGTTTAGGCCTATTAGTTCAGTCCCAGGGTCAAAAGTTAACAGTACTAGTTCGGTCTCGGATAAGAAATAGAACAGTACTGGTTGGAAATCAACATTTTACTTCCCATTCTAAGCAGGCTTGGGACTGTCATAAGGCAGGGACAGGTAAATTCGTGACTCTAGACAGCAAACTACAAAATCAACATTTTCCTTCTCATTCTATTTCTATGCAGGCTTGGGGCTGTCATAAGGTAGGGACGGGTAAATTCGTGACTCTAGATAGCAAACTACAAAATCAACATTTTTCTTCCCATTCTATTTCTATGCAGGCTTGGGACTGTCATAAGGCAGGAACGGGTAAATTCGTGACTCGAGACAGCAAACTACAAAATTATCTGCCCCTTCTTTAAGACATAATTTAAAATGTTGATTATCATGTACGTAGTACAGTATAAACTTTAGTCAAAACTTCTTAAACGTCAGAGTAGTCAGTGATACTAGGAGCTATGTTTTTGGAAGAAATTTGTAGGAGAGTGTTTTTATATATTTGAGTCTGTTTATTGATTTAGATAAAAATTCTGCCATTTTGTTTCTAATATATTTTTCTTTCTTTAATTGGTCTGTTCTTCTTTTTGTTGCTGGAACTTCTAATTGAACCACAATATTGAGAAACCCCACATGTCTAAAAAACTAAACTTTTCAGGCGATAGAAAAGACATCTCGTGTCCTAGATTTGTGGTCAAATAATTTTTTTCTTAACACTTTAGTTAAAATGAATTTTGGTGGGAATATGTGGGGTTTGTCTTCATAATATCACGAGTCTACGTGTTTAGAATACGAAATCATATATAACTGAATTTCCTTAAAAAAAATGGACATGTGGGGTTTCTCAATATTGTGATTCAATTGTACAGTATGTTAAGTGTCAATTGAAAACATGTCGGATTCGATACGACAGCTAGTTCATAATATATACTGTAACAGTCTCTTTGAGATATATATCTGAATAGTTCGGACCGAATTAGTACTGTATATTTCAGGTGTGTATTTGATGGGACCGAACTAAAAAAATATGCACCCAAATGCGAAGTAGGAGCCAATACGACCAGTCTTCTGTATTGAAGCGGGAACGGAAACGACCGTCCTTAGATGTTACTACGGGAGCCAAAACGACCAGCTCCAGTCAACAGCCAAAAATCAAAACAGATTATTGGGAGGCGATATGACCTCACCCACCTTATAATACCTAGAAAGCCGGGGTCGGTTGTAATGTGGCAATTTCTTGTGTTATTGCTAGGGCTAGGATTTTGATTACCTATAAGTCATAAAAAATGTCCTAAAAATTGATCGTACGTTCTAAAATTGGCTTAGTAGGAAAGGAGTTTTGTCCTACTTAATATTTAGACTAGTAATTGAATTAAATTCTAGTACCAACATCTAAGTTTATTTAATTTTACATATTTTTTTCTAAGTGGTATGCTTTAATTAATTATTTTACCTGATGTAGTTTCCATGTAGCCCATCACAAGGCCACTCTTATACGGAATTAGCAAGTATAGAGGAGTCTATATTGAAGAGATGGTTGGACTGATCCATTAGATGGGGTGTACTACGTTAAAAGGGCTATATTTGTGTAGAAAAACGATTAAAATATTATACAAAATAATGGGTATTAGCCACCGGCGTAGCTCGGTCGGTTAAGGCGCTTGCCTGCCGATCCGGAGTTGCGCTCGGCCACGGGTTCGATTCCTGCTGGGGCTGATTATCTGGTTGGATTTTTTCCGAGATTTTTCCCAACCGTAAGGCAAATATCAGGTAATCTATGGCGAATCCTCGGCCTCATCTCGCCAAATATCATATCACTATCACCAACTCCATCGACGCTAAATAACCTCGTAGTTGGTACAGCGTCGTTAAATAACCAAGTAAAAAATAAAGGGTATTGATGGACAAAATATGTAGACAAAATATCAAAGGAAATAAACATTATTTCATATTAATAATGGGGATTTGTGGCCAAAATTAAATGAAAATGCCTAAAAAATGTCCGAATAACACAAAAGATACTCTTACGAGTTGAAACGGGCAAAAAACGCAAAAAAAATTCCCTAACAAATATGTCTTAAAACACTCTGTTTATCATATAACATATAAATACTAAAGCGGGTGTATTTCTGGCGTACTAGAAAAAAGATGAAATTTCATCAAAATCCTAGCCCTAGTTATTGCATTCTACACATCGTGAATCCTGAAAATTCGTGTTTCCATACTGCATAATGGCTTAAATTTTGACTGTCTGGAAAAAAATAACGCTAAGTACTAAGAGATTTCAATCAACAAATTATGAAAATCAAAATATTTCGACATTTCCTTAACGTAAATACCTATAATATTTTATTTTTAAGTACCGAATCCGTAAAAACTTAAAACTATACCATCTCTGTCTCTCTGTACCAGCACAAGTAGCAGAAATTATAAACATCTGGCGTCTTCCAAAATGTAACGTCTTGCATCACACTAGTGTGACAGCAAGAAAAACGCCCTAATTTACACTCGTCTCGACAGTGTTCCGTGTTGCACCAGCAATTGGCAACGCCGGGCGACTGGAATGTGCAGACACTGTAGCGTGGCTCACACACACATGACTGCCCAAGCGCAGGTACACTCAGAGCCGACAAGAATCTGGAGGAAGCACTGGAGCCGCTGAATCAAAACAACATTGCTCGAATAACCTGACACTCACAGTCAACAAGTGAACACGTAACAAAGGCACTGTGACAGTTTAAATAACTGCTACACTCATAGCCAAAAAGTAGGTATATTTGGATTAAGCAGCTCAAACAATCCAAGCGACTTATAATAATAATAATAATAATAATAATAATAATAATAATAATAATAATAATTTCTTTCGATTTTAATGACTGGAGACAATGTGGTGGTGGTGGTGGTGGTGGTGGTGGTGGTGGTGGTGGTGGTGGTGGTGGTGGTGGTGGTGGTGGACGTTTAACTTATAGTTGCAATATATTAGTAGCAGCCACATTGTTATCTGAGGACATAAGAAAGTTGCATGGCTCGCTTTACGAAATGAGCACTGGTTCGAGTACTCATAAGTAAGAAATCTTCTCACGAAATTTCAGTCAGTGTATGGTACCGGTGCCACCCAGAATCGTGATGAATTTGAAGACTACAGTTAGAGCGAAATCTGAAGTCTATCCCAGATAACCTCATAAGGACTCCTTCCCTTTGCTACCGGTAGAGGGCAGGATACTAAGGTCTATTTCAAAAAAAATTTGTCCATATGAATTCATTATTCTGTAGTGTGCATGTTATACTGTAAGAACAATCATACTAAAATATAAGAATAAGAATGTGAGAATACTTCATATGTTCCATGTACGAAAGTTGAATTCATCTAAACAAAATAAAAATGTAACCTACAGACGAAAAATCAGAATTAAAAAAAATTACGTCAGAAAATAGTACACAAGGATATTTATATACAAGGTGGACCACTCGAATGTCCCTAATTTCAATTGTATGTGACTGGTAAACGGTTGAAGATAGAAACCTACAGTAACGTTTATATGATAGGAAAACTCAACAAGTTTCGGTATGCACATCACCATATCTCTACATGAGCTCCAGCTGTCAGTGTGACGATATCGACGAGATGAACGATTTCTTGCCAAGCACGTTGGGGCATGTCTTTTGGAATACTCTCAATAGCCTCTATGATTCGCTCCCGAAGATCACGAAGGTCTCTGACTGGGGTGGCGTACACTTTATCTTTGACGTATCCCCAGAGAAAGAAATCTAGCGGTGTTAAATCCGGAGAATTCGAGGGCCAAGCGATCGGTCCTCCCCTACCAATCCAACGGCCAGGGAACACTTTGTCTAAAGTCGTAAGAACGTCACTGAACCAGTGTGGAGGAGCGCCATCTTGCTGAAAAAAGATGTTAGGCTGCAGGTGTTCAATTTGTGAAACGAAGAACTGCTCCAGCATGTCAAGATATGTGGTACCACACCAGTTTTCTCGGCGAAGAAAAACGGTCCAATGGCCTGCTGCTGTGACAAACCGCACCACACATTTAACTTGGGACCATCACGAACGTGCTCTTGTATAGCGTGAGGATTCGCACATTATGCCGGTTTACTTTACCTGACACATGGAACGTGGCTTCGTCCGAGAAGAAAATCTTGGACATAAAATCAGGATCAGCGCCGAGACGGTGTAGCATCATATTGGCGAATTCCACTCGTTTGGGATTGTCATCCGGCTCCAGACGTTGCATCAACTGCACTTTGTATGCGCACAGTTTGAGACGTTCGTGGACAATTCGTTGCAATGTAGATTTTGGTACTTGAAGTTCCCGCGGAGCTCTTAATGACTTCCGCGGGCTTCGCTCATACGCGGCTTGAACATTTGCAACCATTTCGTCGGATGTTCTACGACCACCACCATGATTCTTCAACACCGATCCAGTAACTAAAAATGTATCGTGCCATTTCTTAATGCTTTTAGCAGTTGGAGCATCATGGTTAAACACTCGCCGATACTCCCTTTGAACTCTAACAATTGATTTAAACTCCGCATACCACAACACAGTTTGCGCTTTCATCTGCGGTGTCGCCGTTTGACAATCGATACAAGCTACGAAAAGAAATCGTCTCTGCGCACCATCTACCGACAGGATTCGAAACTTGTTGAGTTTTTCTTTCATATAAACGTTACCGTAAGGTTCTATCTTCAATCGTTCACCAGTCACATACAATTGAAATTAGGTATATTCGTGCGGTCCATTCTGTATAATAACTAGGCCTAGGCCTACATATCTTTTCAATCACTAATATTAATGGAGTCTGTTTTCCCGTCATTTCAGCCAGCTCTTCAAGAGTCATAGTAGGATATTCTTCCTTCAATGAATCTACTATACTGTTTAAACTGCACTGTTAACACTACAATTCGGTAATATATTTATAGTACTCGTAGATTTATATATATTGTATACTGTACACTATTTACACATACACGCACTGAACTATATACCGGTATACAATTTATTATTATATGACTTACGTAGACAGTTGGGACAAATTACTTCGCGAACACGTTCGACTGCAGAAACACAATGTAATCTTCAAGGACAGTTACCACAACTCTAGGGGAGCTACCGCATTCCTAAGTTTTCTCACACCTCCTCAAAGTTTAAATAAAAAAATCATCATTAATTAAAATTAAGGCTATTATGAATTTATTTCACTTATGTGATTGGGAAAAAGACATCTAAACACTTTTATCTATATTATGATGATTGCAGTTCAAAATCTGTACTTTTTAAAAGTAAGTGAATTATGGCGAAGCGATAAGAGGAACAGCTATGCTCACGCTGGAGACACGAAGAGGATACAAGGAGGGGGTAGAAGTTGTTTTGTTTCCCTATCAGGCTACCCGAAATGGACTTCAGTTCCCTGAGCCAGCCATGACGGTTGGGAAAGTCGTATCAACGTGCTAAACACATGTTACCTCCGTACTGGTTGGATGATCCTTCCCTTCTGCTGAGGCATGTGAACGTGAGGATAGCAGCAAGTTGGTAAACACTGGCTCTCTGTTTGCAGTAGAGCACATTATTATTATTATTATTATTATTATTATTATTATTATTATTATTATTATTCGGCGATATCACAGAGTAAACCTTGAAATGAAATTTTGTGCAATTCATTTTAGAGTTACCGGTATGTTTCAGCTAAGTCTTTTAATCGATAATGTAGAATGAAATATAAATTAAGTTTAAATCTTAATGACTTATCATAGTAATCATATAAAATCAAGAAACAACTATGTAGTGACCTCATGTACAATATTTTCCTCTTTAATTACGAGATACAATAAACAACTCTATGAACGTTTTCGCCGCGTGAAGCTCCTTCATACAATATTGATATAGATATTGCCAATATTGTCTGAAGATGCCTCACACGGCGAAAATGTTCATGAAGTTGTTTAGTGTATCATGTAAATAAAGAGCATATTATTGCATGTGGGATCACTACATATTTGTTTGTTGATTTTATATGATTATTAATATTATAAGTCATTAGGATTGAAAGTTAATTTATATCTCATTCTACATTATCTTGAAATGAAAGTTAAAATTATATTGATTTGATTTTGATTTTTTCCATAAACCTTATTAAACTATTATTTTTCATTACAAAATTCTGTAGAATTTTTATTTTTTAATCTATTTTATTTTTATTTATTTATTGTTTAAGGAAAATAAGGGATGTTGTAAACAGGAAATGTGGAAAATTTTTCACAGACGGTTTCAGTTCGACCCGTACAAAGTGCAAATCAAGCAAACTTTGTTGCCAGACGACCGTCCCCGTAATGCTGCATTTGCTGCGGATATTCTGGAAGGAATTCAACGATATAATGAGTGTCTTAAGCAAGTTTGTTCTTCTGATGAGGCAATCCTTCATACCTCATACTTCATATAATGTTCGGACTGAGGGTCGGAAAATTGAGATGTTGCCGAAAACATGGCATGAAATCGGATTTCGATCAGACGTTCTCCAGGCAACAGAGTACGGTACATGTTGAGGTGTATCCATAAAAACTTTGTAAGATGAGGAGTCATTTGCTGAAAAGCCCGTTCTGTATCTAGCGCAGTTTTTCAGTAATAAATGTTTATAATCAGGGTAATATTTTATATTGACCCTGAACATTTCCTTAATATGAGAACCAGTCTTGTATTTTTGTAACTCCGAATTTTTCGGATACAACTCTTAACTGATTTTGACTTGAATACTGTATATTTTCAGTTAAGACAGACTTAATTTTGGCGTTCCACATTTACATATAACAAAATAAAAAATAAAATTAGCCCAGAGCATCCCATGGGGGCAAAGACTTCTTTCCGTAACACAGAGACAGCTAGATTATGCGATCCCGGTTGCTGCTCAGAAGAAGTTCATGCTAATTTGGATATTTCTGCCTTGATCTGTCTTTCTCAGTTCGACCTCATTTTGGCCTTTGTTGCTCTTGTTTCCGAATATCTTCTTAAGGTCTTCTGCGCAACTGTCGCCCGTCTTTCTACACTTCTCTGGCCGATTCTTGGATCCCAAACAGTGAGTCGATATGAGTCCACCTGTTGAAGTCTCGGCGTACCACATGTCTCGCCCATGTCCATTTTAAGGCTCCTAGCGGCGATCTCTGCATCCTTGATCTTCATTCTGCTTCTAATATCATTCAATTGTCGGTCTTGCCCAGTATTTTCCTCTCCGTCTTTCTTTGGTGGAATGATGTTGCTTCTCTATCTTCCCTTGTTTGTCACCAAGTCTGTGAGGCGTAATATGAAGGTTGGAAGTATGCACATGTCCATGAGTGGTTGTCTTGAGTCCAGTAGTGCGTAGTGCTCTGTACAGAACAACGGTTTTTAAGTTCCAAAATTTTGCTCAAGCAGCGGAGATGCTGAAATTTCTTTCGCGTGTATTACATTTCGATTATTAGGTTCCTTCAAGACTTCTAAGATTCCTTTTTTGTAACTTTCCTATATAATGGATTTGCATGATTTACTATTAAATATACTTCAATTCTCTTCCTTAGAACTCATTATTATTATTATTATTATTATTATTATTATTATTATTATTATTATTATTATTATTATTTATTATTATTATTTTGATTCTCTTAGTTTTTATGGATTCTGATTTAACCGGCTGAACAAAGGTTAAATTCACTTAAGTATGTTAACAATGTTTTTCTGTTATTTTCGAACAATGCTGCTCGAACTCAACAAACTTTTCTTCTGCCGTCCGTCATTCAGACATGAAGGACATCTTTCAAAGAGTAGAAGGAATTACATTTTTGCTGAAAACATCAGTGAGATAAGTTATTTTCCACAATTAATTAATTTCATATTTCCGTTTGAGGTTCTGGCTGATATGGACACCTATTATCAGGTAGAACATCTCACTCGACAATGTGTCAGAGAAAAAAAAATGTTTGTATACATCTGCAGTCTGATTAGTGTAATATGTTAACTAGTCAGCAATACACAGAGTGATTCACGAGGATTTACCGTCCTTTACGGAGCTTATTTCCGAAGACATTCTGAGCAAAAAATATCATATAAAAATGGATCGTATTCTCTATATTTACAGAGTTACATTTCGTTATTGGAACGCATTGCTGTGAACGCGTGATCTTGGTCAGCAGCGTCAGCAGCCAGCGCGAGCGCTACGAAAATCAAAGATAGCCGTATGCAGTTACGTACAGCGACGAGTGCCGTTCGCAAACGTGCGGCCAAGTGTACTCAAGCGGACGGCGACATTTTTTTAAAACATGTTGTCAACTCTCCAAGACTGTAAATTGGGATGAAAAATTGAATTACAAATAATTAAATCGGTGGAAGTGGTGTGATTTGTAATAATTGCGTAAGACTACTAGCTAGATATAGAATAGACTTTGTGGGAGTACAAGAGGTTAGGTTAGATGGGAATGGCATATCACAAATAGGAGATTACTTGTTGTATTATGGGGAAGGAAACAATAATCACCAATTAGGAACAGGATTCTTTGTACATAAAAGAATAAAATCAGCAGTAAAAAAGGTCGAATTTATCAGTGACAGGTTATCATATTTAGTACTTAAGGGTAGATGGTGCGACATCATAGTTATAAATGCTCACGCCCCTACAGAAGAGAAAGACGACTATATAAAGGATAGCTTCTATGAGGAATTGGAACATACTTTTGATCAGTTCCCTAGATATCATATGAAAATTTTATTGGGGGATTTCAACGCTAAAGTAGGACGGGAGGATATTTTTAGACCAACTATTGGAAAAGAGAGCCTACACGCAATTAGTAGTGACAATGGAGTTAGATTAGTCAACTTTGCCACATCGAAAAATTTAATTGTCAAAAGTACAACATTCCCCCATAAGGATATACATAAATATACTTGGACTTCTCCAGATGGATTGACACACAACCAAATAGATCACGTCTTGATAGATAAACGGAGACATACTAGTATAGTAGATATTCGAACTTTCAGAGGTGCAGACTGTAATTCTGACCATTATTTGGTGATTGGAGAATTAAGAGAAAGATTATCAGTAGCCAAGCGAGTAGAGCAACAAGTTAATATTACTAAATTCAATATTTTGAAATTAAAGGACGAGGAAGCTAAGCAAAATTATCAGGTCGAAATTTCGAATAGGTTTGCCACTTTAGAAAGTTCCGACGAAGTTGAGAAAGAATTAGATGTTAATAGCGTGTGGGAAAATATCAGAGATAGTATCAAAATTGCAGCTGAGCAGAGCATAGGTTATTATGAAACTAAGAAAAAGAAACCGTGGTTTGATGAAGATTGTTGCATGGTAGTAGAAAGAAGGAAACAGGCAAAATTGAAATTCTTACAGGATCCAGTTGAGGAGAATAGAGATAATTATTTCAATGAAAGACGGGAAGCAAGTCGTACACTTAGGAATAAAAAGAGAGGTTACTTGAAGGAAAAACTGAATGAGGTAGAAACAAATAGTAAGAATAAAAACATTCGAGATTTATATAAGGGTATAAAGGAATTTAAGAACGGATATCAGTCAAGGGTAAACGTGATCAAGGATGAGAATGGTGACTTGCTTGCAGACTCTTCATCAATCCTAAACAGATGGAAAAACTATTTTGCGCAACTACTAAATGTACATAGGCCAAATAGAAATGATCGGGACGATATTGAAATACAAACTGCTGAGCCATTTATACCCGAACCCACGATTTCAGAAGTCGAAATTGCGATAGAAAATCTGAAAAAGTACAAGTCTCCAGGTATCGATCAAATTCCAGCAGAATTAATACAAGAGGGTGGAAGTGCATTATATAGCGAAATTTATAAACTTGTACTTGCTATTTGGGAAAAGGAAATTGTACCAGAACAATGGAAGGAGTCCATAATTGTACCTATTTTTAAAAGGGGGGACAAAACGAACTGTGGTAACTTTCGAGGAATATCACTTTTGTTGACGTCGTACAAAATTTTGTCCAATATTCTTTTGAGGAGATTAACTCCGTACGTAGATGAAATTATTGGGGATCATCAGTGCGGTTTTCGGCGTAATAGATCGACTATTGATCAGATTTTTTGTATTCGGCAGATAATGGAGAAAAAATGGGAGTATAAGGGTACAGTACATCAGTTATTCATAGATTTCAAAAAGGCATATGACTCGGTTAAGAGGGAAGTATTATATGATATTCTTATTGAATTTGGTATTCCCAAGAAACTAGTTCGATTAATTAAAATGTGTCTCAGTGAAACATACAGCAGAGTCCGTATAGGTCAGTTTCTATCTGATCCTTTTCCAATTCACTGCGGGCTAAAGCAGGGAGATGCACTATCACCTTTACTTTTTAACTTCGCTTTAGAATATGCCATTAGGAAAGTTCAGGATAACAGGCAGGGTTTGGAATTGAACGGGCTACATCAGCTTCTTGTCTATGCAGATGACGTGAATATGTTAGGAGAAAATACACAAACGGTTAGGGAAAACACGGAAATTTTACTTGAAGCAAGTAAAGCGATCGGTTTGGAAGTAAATCCCGAAAAGACAAAGTATATGATTATGTCTCGTGACGGGAATATTGTACGAAATGGAAATATAAATATTGGAGATTTATCCTTCGAAGAGGTGGAAAAATTCAAATATCTTGGAGCAACAGTAACAAATGTAAATGACACTCGGGAGGAAATTAAACGCAGAATAAATATGGGAAATGCCTGTTATTATTCGGTTGAGAAACTCTTATCATCCAGTCTGCTGTCCAAAAATCTGAAAGTTAGAATTTATAAAACAGTTATATTACCGGTTGTTCTATATGGCTGTGAAACTTGGACTCTCACTCTGAGAGAGGAACATAGGTTAAGGGTGTTTGAGAATAAGGTGCTTAGGAAAATATTTGGGGCTAAGCGGGATGAAGTTACAGGAGAATGGAGAAAGTTACACAACACAGAACTGCACGCATTGTATTCTTCACCTCACATAATTAGGAACTTGAAATCCAGACGTTTGAGATGGGCAGGGCATGTAGCACGTATGGGCGAATCCAGAAATGCATATAGAGTGTTAGTTGGGAGACCGGAGGGAAAAAGACCTTTAGGGAGGCCGAGACGTAGATGGGAGGATAATATTAAAATGGATTTGAGGGAGGTGGGGTATGATGATAGAGACTGGATTAATCTTGCACAGGATAGGGACCGCTGGCGGGCTTATGTGAGGGCGGCAATGAACCTTCGGGTTCCTTAAAAGCCATTTGTAAGTAATTGCGTAAGAATAATGTAATTTTCTAGTTAAAAATAGAAAAAAGATGTCTGTACGAAGCAACTAAGGATTTCACAGCACATTTTTAACTTCATAATACTCGCCAATTAAATAAATGATACTTCTGAATGGTTCACTCTCTATTTGTATTATTCTTTTACCTTCAAACTAAAGAAAAAACATATTTTACAAACAACTTTAAATTAGTGTAGGCAACTCTGAAAATATTGAGAATAGGAACTAAGTTTATATGATATTTTTTGCCCAAAATGCCTTCAGAAATAGCTCCGTAAAGGACGGTAAATCCTCGTGAATCACCCTGTATGCAATGGAGGGGGGGAATGAACTTGCCACGCTACCTCATTTATCTCCTGGCTTTGTTGTCCCATGAATGATATGTTATTAGGTTCAAATCTGTCTTTGGACAATTAACAAAACAACAATTAATTTCACTTGCAATGTCAGTGCAGTGAGACATAGTCGTAGTCTATATGCTGACTGTAACATTGCTGTGTTTTGGATTGCTATATCACTGCATTAACTTGGTTTATGTAAAAGTTTGTACAAAACTATAATACCTTCTCTATCATATCCAATTGTTGTATCCGTCACGTTGACATTATATGCATTGAAACACCTGACATTTGCTGTCAGATTGTCTGCAATATCTACGGAATGAAGGTATCAACAGCTTCAATAATTCGAGCACGGAAGTTCTGCATTTAGCTCGAAAAGCTCCACTAAAAGGACTCGAACAACGTGATATTATGGGAACGCAAAGACCATCAATCAGACCATTTATCAGTGCTAGTGGCAGTCAGAGGGATGAGCTGTCCACAACAAAGTGCATACCATGAAGTTTGTATCAACTATTCTTTTTAAATTTTTTGTGCCGTAAGAGTGGTACATGCTAATAACGTTTTCATTCTTTACGTCCTAAGACAATGTTAAAAAATGAAAATTGTACTGTACATCCGTAAGTATACTAATATTATTATTATTATTATTATTATTATTATTATTATCACCATATTCATGGCGAGCCCAATGGCCCGTACCACCTCAGAGACTGTCCTCCCGATGTCTTCTCGATCTTACGACATCTCTGCGAACATATCCATTCCATATAATACAGGGTTGTTTCCGATCTCTGATAACGAATTTGAATGACGCCATGTGCGTCAGGAGTCACACGACAGCTGAACTGTGACGCGAGGTGACAGACCAGTAGTGAGTGATTTCACAGTCAGAGTGCACGGCGACTCACAGCAGAAATTTCCAAGAAAATCGAGCCTTTTTGGGAGGTGTACATAACAACCCTTTCCGATGCCAAGTACAGTTAAGTGAAATTGAAAGAAGCCTGCAATAAACGAGGTTTCGTTATTTCCAAGAAAGGCATCTTCTGTGTACTTAATAAGATTGATACAGCCCGAATGAAATTAATTTGTATCATCTCGTGGGGTGCGGCGACTTGTGACGGGGGGGGGGGGGTTGATTTGCTTGCTTTTTCCACTCTACAATTAATCCCATCCGAGCTTTGCCACTCTTATTAGGTACACACAAAATGCCTTTCTTGGAAATAACGAAATCACGTTTTTTGCAGGCTCCTATGATTTTCACGTAACTGTACTTGGCATCGGAAAGGGTTGTTATGTACCCCTCACAAAAGGTCGATTTTCTTGGGCATTGCTACTGTAATACATCGTGCACTCTGATTATGAAATCACTCACTACTGGTCTGTCACCTCTCGCCGCAATTCAGCTATTGGTGTGATTCCTAAAGCACATGACGTCATTCAAATTCGATATCAGAGATAGGAAACATCCCTGTATTGTATCTGGCATGTAGCTCTTGTTCCGTTCATTTTTAAAACGTGACTTAGTCATTTTATAGTATACTTGATCTGAATCCTATAAATTAAATTAAACATTTTTAAAACCTGTCTTATAAGTTTATTCCATATATAGTTTCAACGCCATAACGCTGCAAGCCCGAAGGTCGCGAGTTCTATTGGTGAGGTCATACATTTTCTTCATCGATCATTACATCGATTTCTAATCGTTCCAACCGCACTACAGTCTTGGGGTCTACTCAGTCCGTAACAGAAATCAGTACCAGGGACATTTCCTTGGGGTAAATAAATAAATAAATAAAAACAAATGGTAACCTTTTTAGAGAGGCTGTTTTGAGTAACATGCATTAAACGGTAATTTAATTGTAGTGCAACAACCTCCAGCTCTCGCGACCGACCGAGCAAACATTTCAACCGATCGGTTATAAATTCTCGACTGCAGGCGCTCGAGCGAATCATTTCCCGGCTGCCTTCTGCACAACCGAAGACTGATAGGTGAGCTCAGGTCGGCCATTTTCGTCAGAAAGCAGAAGTCTAATCTGTATGTATTTTGTGTACAGTACGATTATTTAGTCCTGACAGTCGTCGGAGATGTGCGTCTGAGTCAGGCGGGTCAATTTAGTTACGCCAAGGAGTGTTTGGGTTAGTTACTCGCTTGTCTTCGAAGCGATAGGATGTCATGCGTGCGGTAGAGCAGTATGTTTCTAGTACAATGAAGCTGTACTGCATTCGTTTACCGATCGCTCGCCCTTATCTCTACTCCGGAGCTCTCCCCACTACTTCTATTACTTCCCCTCTTTCGCGTCGCTGAGCTGTCAGGACTAAATAATCGGTCTGTACACGTAATAAGGAAGCCTAGATTCGTATGCTCGATAGTTTGGGAAGTATCTCGTCGACATTGCTTTCACTGTATGAAATAATAATTGTTATATGCAAATATGCAGCAAATCCCTAGACTTGTATTGCAATTGTTTTCTATGACTGTGCACTAGAATTGAAGCAGACAATGAGTTTCTCACTATAATAAATGGATGTGCCTCCGTCATGTGTTCATGGCCCGGCACACTTCGTTCGAACTGCTATCTTTGTCTCCAGACACTCGCAATTCATACGTGCGTCTAAACACTCCCATTGTTTAAAACAACAAGCGGAACATTCGTTTCTAGCGTGCAATGTCAGCACAACACAATATTTACGTCCATTAATGCCAAACTTTGCCTATAATCCCCACTCTGTATAGTATAGTTTTCATTTCATAAACGTCGCATAGTTACAATCATTATCACCACTACATCCGAAGTTCGCGATTTCAGAACATGTTGAGGTCAATGGATTTTAAAGATTCATAAAAATTGGTAGCATGGCCTCCTTACGAATGTAAGAAAATTCTCTTAAGGACGCGTGTTCACATACCTTTCGAGTGTTTCTCCTCAAATTTCCTGATTAATTAATTAGTCATGCTAATTCATTCATTGTTCAGCGCTGTGAAGTAACGGTTAGCTTGTTTGACAGTGAAATGAGCGGTCCCGGGTTGAAATCCTGTTTAGGGAGAAGTTACTTGAAGTTCTTCCCAGGATTTTCCTCCAACCCAATAAGAGCAAATTCATGGGTAACTTTCGGTGCTGGACCCTGGGCTCACTTGGCTGGTATTATCACCTTCATTTCACTCAGACGCTAGACAATCATCGTAGTTGAGAAAGCGTTGTAAAATAAGTCATTAAAAAATGCATTCATTCGTTTTTTAACGACTAAACTTTCCGCATAGACAAAAAAAAATAATTTTAACATAAGAAAAAATAATTTTAACATAAGAAAGAAATCAGATACCTCTGACTGAGGTTCTGACTGATATGTATAGGGGAGAGTCGGGTAGTATCGGACATCGGGTAATATCGGACAGTGCGTTTCCTTCATCTACCACCATATGGTAGTACCTGAATGACATGGTTACGTTTCTCTATGCGACATCACAGAAATGTAACCATGTCAATCAGGTACTATCGTCGTGTGGTAGATGAAAGAAACTCACTGTCCGATATTACCCGATGTCCGATACTACCCAACTCTCCCCTATCTATTATCAGGCAGTAGCCTACATCTCACTTGACGATATGTGTCAGAGGAATAACAATTGTTTGTATGTATATGAAGTCTAATTAGTGGAATATGTAGGTAATCGGCGATGTACGCATTGGAGGGGGAAAGGAACTGGTCACCCTACCCCATTATCTCCTGGCCTAGTTGCCTCATGAATGGTGCCTTATTGGTGTTACTTATGAAGTTCAAATCTGTCTTCGGACAGTTGACTAAACAACAACAAATAAATCAGATCTCCATTCTACTCTCTGTTAGTCTAAGCTGTTATAATCAATAAATTCATCATTCGTGTATTAGGATATTCAATTCACTGCCTAATTAATATCTTACACCGTACTTTCGAAGGGCCAAAACTCAAACAGAGAAGGTTCAGAACATTATTAATAAACGTAAAGGTTAATTTTTGGTTCTACAGAATTTATCTGTTATGGTAACAATGTGCTGTGGATTGAACTTCGGCGTAGCTCAGTGATTAGAGCGCTTGGTACGTAGAATCAGGGACACGGGTTCGATCCCTGGCGCCGGAACGAATTTTTCTCCTCTAATAACTATTGTTACCATAGCAGATAAATTCTGTAGGACCAAAAATTAACCTTTACGTGACTCTTCGCCCAACAGTGTATATATAGTGGAATTCCGGCCACCAAGTCACTCAATCGAGTGCGCTCCTTGTATAATTGTAGTTGACTTAATATATGTCAATATTATAATTATGTCAAACATGAAAACAAAGATAAAAACATTAGAGGAGGGGGATTCGATCCGGTGCTGTGGGTTGAATTTCGGCGTAGCTCAGTGGTTGGAGCGCTTTGCACGTAGAGCCAGGGATCTGGGTTCGATCCTCGGCGCCAGAGCGAATTTCTCTCCTCTAATAACCGATATTAATAAAGCTTCTCCACACTCACACCTTCTACTCAACTGATGAACTGTTTATGATTGTAAAGTGAGTTAATTTTCTTGCTACGTATTGTACATTTTTTAATAACTTTGGACTTGTTCCACATCTCGGAGCTACAGTGCCGATTAAGACCTTTAGAATACAATAAATGAAATGATAAAAATGAAAAAGAGATGACATAAATGCAGTATAAATTAGCAAATGTCTACACTTCGCAACAGTATTACGTACAGAAGAATAAGATGTATGTGTGTATGTGTGTATATATATATATATATATACACACCTAACATATATATACATATATATAAACATACACACATGTACAGTGTGAACCATAAGTAGTGTCATTAATTTTAGAGGGTTATTCTTTGAGATATTCCAAACAAAAAAGTTTAATACAATTTTGCTCGATTTTGCTTCTTTTTCGAGACAAAAATTTGTTTTATATGTAACATTAATTCATAGCGTGTTTTGGGAAAGTCAATGATTTAATTCTCAATATGCTCAATCAGTTTAAGAGAGCACTGTATTATGATAATCAATGATTGATAGAATTTTGTTTTGTCCTTCATATGAGCAGAAATTTTACCTGAAAATGCAACATTTTAAAATTAATTTTCAGAAGAAAAAAAAGTTACATTTGTTTGGATTAAATTTCTAGGACAAAACTAAAATTCTTTTAATCAATTATTATCACAGTAAACTGCTCTCTTAAATTGACTGAGCATAATAAGAACTAAATGGACGGCTTTCTCAAGACACGTTATGAAATGTTTCATATAAAACAATTTTTATCTCGAAAAGAAAGCAAAAATGAGCAAAATTGTATTAAACTTTTTTGCTTGAAAAATCTCAAAGATTAACTCCCTAAAATTAATGACATTACTTACGGTTCACCCTGTATAATTTTAAAATAGTCATTGCTAAATCCATAAACTAGGCTATGTTGAAATTATTTTCTGATGTCTTTCTAGACTATTTTTCCCAAGATATTGTATTTGACAATTTTATTTTGAAACCTTGTCACTCTGCTCCATTTTGTTAGAATATTTATCTATATTTTCATTTCATGGCAATAATAGTAGTAGGCCTATTCCTTTGCCTCCCATTATAGTATATTTAACTCTGAATAGGTACCCTTCAAAATCTCGATAAAACCTCACTTCCGATTTAAGTATGTCTCATTGTTCCTTTCAAGTCAATTTATTGTTAACCCTAACAAAATGGGACTTTTAAATATATTATCTGTTCCGGCCTTGGTCTTTAATCGTTATGAATCTACACGAGACATTTACAAACAGGACTCCTTTCTCATGTGGTTAGTATGCTCAAAGCTGCCGGTTTAGACAACTTACTTACAAATGGTTTTTAAGGAACCCGCAGGTTCTTTGCCGCCCTCATATAAGCCCGCCATCGTCCCTATCCTGTGCAAAATTAATCCAGTCTCTATCATTATATCCCACCTCCATCAAATATTATCCTCCCATCTACGTCTCGGCCTCCCCAAAGGTCTTTTACCCTCCGGCCTCCCAACTAACACTCTATATGCATTTCTGGATTCCCCCATACGTCCTACATACCCTGCCCATTTCAAACGTCTGGATTTAATGTTCCTAATTATGTCAGGTGAGGAATACAATGCGTGCAGTTCTGTGTTGTGTAACTTTCTCCATTCTCCTGTAACTTCATCCATCTTAGCCCCAAATATTTTCCTAAGCACCTTACTCTTTGTTCCTCTCTCAAAGTGAGAGTCCAAGTTTCACAACCGGTAATAGAACTGTTTTATAAATTCTAACTTTCAGATTCTTTGACAGCAGACTAGATGATAAAAGCTTCTCAACCGAATAATAACAGGTATTTCCCATATTTATTCTGCGTTTAGTTTCCTCCCGAGTGTCAGTACAAAATACGCAAGCCGGTCCCGATCGAACCCGGGTCCGCTGAATTTGAAGGTGAATACTCGCTACTCAAGCCAAAGCGAGAAAGTCATTGGTTAAACATAATATTATCAACGTGTTCCTCTCTTGTGTATCGCTTGGTTACTGTTGTGATTTTCCCTTTTATGCAGAAAGAGGCGTAGGTTATTTGCATCGTTGTCAAAAGTTACGTGCAAGCATGGAAGAAAGTGAAACTGAACAGGCAGAAAAAGTTTTTGTTTTTAGTGGCGTTTTGCATTAATTGAATTCGTAATTACTGTAAGATGAGCCAGCACCGGTCGGACACGGGCGGGGCTCCAATGCACAGCCTGACCCAGGACAGGTAGAAGTGAGTTGCTCACGTCAGCTGACCTTGAGACTGGACTTGTTTACAAAGTATGGCAGGCAGTCGACACTGTATACACAGCGATGTAGAAAGTTCTGTGCGTATGGCGACAGTCAGCTCTTGCTTTTAAGAACTACAAACCCTAACCTTGAATCATAGGCTTAGATAGGACGATTTCCTTGGGGAGAGGGGAGGCACAATAGTATAATAAAATAAACTAATTAACAAATACAGTACATACTCTCATCATGAGCTTAAGAATGCGCCCACCCACATAAGAAAGATAAATATATAAATATACATACACAATGAAAAAAATTAACATTCACAATGCCCTCTCAAAACCATAGGTGGAGTTATGGGGGGGCATGAATGGGCACTGCCCACCAAACTTATCTGAACTTTTTTTTCCTATTAACGTTAGAAAATATTGAATTCAAAAGATCTTGTTTACTTTTGTTTATGATTAAGTTTCTGTGCTTAAATTGATGAATTAATGTCTTCAGATCATGTGTTAATGTTATGTTTTATTTAATGACGCTCGCAACTGCAGAGATTATGTCAGCGTCGCTAGATGTGCCGAAATTTTGTCTCGCAGGAGTTCTTTTACATGTCAGTAAATCTACTGACACGATCATGTCGCATTTAAGCACACTTAAATGCCATCGACCTGGCCCGGGATCGAACCCGCAACCTTGGGCATAGAAGGCCAGCGCTATACTAACTCGCTAACCAGGTCGACTTCAGATCATGTGTCTGGACTATAATATTTATTTTAAATTTCTGAATGTTTAAGAATTCCTATACTTCATTTGAGGAATGAAAGCACTGCAATGTTTCTTTTCTAACAGCATGTACTCAAGTGTCAGAAGTCTGCAGGTGTTCAGGCCGCCACTTGGAGAAATATGAATAACATACAGTACTGCACAACAATACAGAAAAAAGAAAAGTGATCTCGGTATAATGTGAAAACTTAAAGACGAGATTAAATAAAATATTTGGAGTTTACATTTCATATGATATCTTCAGGAAGGTAAGCTTCATATAAAAAAGTTTGTCAGCACTGTTACGTAGTTTTATTGATGAATGCATGTGTTTCTGTACGAGAGAGGATAAGAGGGAGAGTGTTTCAAGTTATGCTCTATTATAATTTATAGTACATCTACAGTTCAAGCCCTATACAACTCGGTCCGAAACATCGCGGATATGGAAATGTTAAAATGTTATGTTTTATTTAACGACGCTCGCAACTGCAGAGGTTATATCAGCGTCACCGGATGTACTGGCATGAGCCTGTCGCATTTAAGCACACTTAAATGCCACTGACCTGGCCCGGGATCGAACCCGCAACCTTGGGCATAGAAGGCCAGCGCTATACCAACTCGCCAACCAGGTCGACGCGGATATGGATGTAACACTGTAAGAAACATGCCCCCCAGAAAATACCTTTATTAAATGATCATATTCCGATATACTCTACCACGGTCAAGCTGTAACGGTGGAAGGAGGTAAATGATGTCCCCCATAACCCCGTTATATGAGGATTCTATGGTTTTGCCAGAGTGGGTAGAATAGAAAGTGACGATACTTCCACTAGTCCAGCGGTTCATCACAGAGCAGCGCTAGCTTTTTTTCCAACCGCAGTTTCAAGAGCGCTATTTAAGTCAATGCAAATGTTTCTAAAACACTCACTAGATAAATGTATATTATAGTTTATCACAATATTTTAGTTATTTTAAAAATGTAATACTACTAAATTAACTACTCTCGAGTTATATGATACACTTCTGAATCTCTTCTACACGCTCTGATTGTGCTTTGCCCCCCCTCCCCAAGAAAACGGTTCTCTCACCGCCTATATGCTCAAACCTAAGGTATACTTTGCTTAGCTAAGTAGAGAAAATGTTAATTATATATATCGAATATTGTCGACTTTTGTTAACAAGAAACTAAGATCTTTGTGTCAACTGGAGAGCTGTGCGAACACTGATTCCACAGAAAGCTTCATATTTGTCCATTTCGCCATTTGCTATCACTTGTATGGTCTCCAGCTGTTATGTAGGTTGAATGTCATCACCCGCAATAACAATAATAGCAGGTGCATTAACACATTAATATCAGTAGTATTAGCAGGTTCTTCAATATTAATAATACGTTTACTTCCACTTCGCTCCATACTTTTAAAAAACGAAGCGATCTCGTGAACTATGAAGTAAACTGGAATGAACTTTCTCTAGAAAATGTTCCAGGCTTGGTATCATTCTTCCTTTCTTACCCATGCTATAAAAAGATAAATCGCATAATGAATGACTATACTGTCAAACTTACGTAATTCGAACGTTTTAATTCCAAATCGTGAATAATTCGAACTTTTTACGCAGTCCCATGACATTCCTATACAACGCAATGTTAAGAAATCATCTGCAATTCGATTTTTTTTTTTAATAATTCGGAATGGAATCCAACGAAATTCAGTTCCGAAATCATGAAATTCAGCTCCCAATATAATGCGAGAAGACTATTGCCTTGTCTTTACAATCAAGAAGAAGGGCCAGATTATACCGAGAAACCATTGCCTACAATCTCCCAGGCCATGGACCACATCCTGAAATTGGTTCTACGTTGAAAGAAAACAAAATCTGAGTGAAACAATTTTCCAATAGCTCAATAAAATCGAAGAATTTTACATGAATCAAAGATTAAATGCAATAAATAAATAAATAAATAAACAAATAAATAAACAAGTAAGCCTATATAAAAAAGGGCATCAATCTTTTTTTAATTTTAAATTTCCTGAGTTTTGACAATGTTGCACAAAATCTTGAATAAATAGTCTTGTTCTTACTGTATTGTATTCATTTATATAAATGGACATCATTTTATTTTTTACTAATATTTCTAATATTAACCTGGCTATACCTTTGGATCAACGGTTGAGAACAGGGAACACCGTTTGCTACCCTCTTCCGCGACTGGAGTTCGACGATATTGGAGTAATATACAAACAAATCACTTTACTAGGTATAGGGGGAAAGAAAAGTAGTTCATCCATTTACGTAAACTAGGAAATATCACGTTTTCGAGTTTGATCATTTTCATTAGGTTTTTGTTTAATCAAAATACAATACAGGATTAACAATGAATGTTTTTACTCACGAACTAATCTGTCCACGCGGACGTATTCACTATACAGTGTAATTACCTTTCGTCTCGTTTCTCTTATCTATACTCTAACCACGACGTAAATACCAAATCACTTATCTGTGGCACGCTAAGTATACCTCTTCATAGAACATCTTGCTATTGATGATCTTTTACAGTATCCACCTCGCGTCAATGGAATTCCTTGTCACAAAGTATTAGGAGCTGCAAGACAATAAACACCTTTAAGAACAGCTTAAAAGATAACCTTATTAGCATTTCACCCCAATCATACTGATTTAAACTATCACTGACTACACTGTTACTTCTTTCTTTAGACATCATCCTGATAGTGCTGTATTTTCAAAATTGTCTCATAATAATCTCTTTCTATTATCTAATATTATTTGAAATATATTAACATTCTATGTATTTTAGCTTAATTATGCTACACAGTTTATTTCAGTGTTTAATTAATAGTTCATAGTATTTTGTTGTTTAATTCGTAAATAACTCTTGTATACATGTAACTCTCAACTAAATCAAATTGTTGAATTCTTTGTAAGTTCATGCATATGTATATACTCTTTTTGCTGGTTGAGTGGAAGAGAAGGCCTTACGGCCTTAACTCTGCCAGCTAAAATAAATCATTATTATTATTATTATTATTATTATTATTATTATTATTATTATTATTATTATTATATTATACTGTCTACAGCACATTATCGTAGAATATAGAGAATGAAGTTAAATTGAAAAATAATCATAATATGGATATTTAAACACATTTTTTAAACTGGTGGCCGTTCATTTCGATACAGGCTTCAGTTCTAATGTGCATATTATCGCACTATAGACTATTGTACGTAATTCCAATTACCAGTTTCGTCCTTCGTATTAGTAACTCATGTTGAAATAATTCTGTATCTACTCTATAAAAGAGTAGGCCTGCCTTACGTACTGTAAATTCAATCTTCACTTCTGCCCTATCCGAAAAGATAAAATTACCCAGACATGCTATCTACTGTCCGTCCAAGTGGTTATGTCGCAGGGTTGTAGAAAGGGGGGAAATTATGTGACAGTTTATTATTTAACAAGGCCCTTTTATTTAAGATATTTTAAACAGTTGTATAATATTACGTAGACGTCCAATTCCTAACAGAAATCAATATTTTCAGAAAAGAGCTAAGACAGAGCAGCCACTAGCCTTTACAGAGAGGCGAATAGAAGCAGGTGGGGGAAACGGGTTGCGACGTAGGCAAATGGACGACAGTACCTGTGCGAAAATGATTCAGTATTGAAAGCTCTTTCGTCACTGAAAAACGCGAACATATTTTTGGAACGTACTGATTACTGTGACCGTAAGGCTACTATGACTGTATATGCGGTCTTGGATCTGTATGGAGGACGGTTGAACTTCATTAGTAGAAGGGGTGGGAGTGAAGTACATTAAAAAACTCAGGTACAATAAAAATTGAAGTAAAAATAAAATGATGTCCCTGTACAAGAGGTTCCGGTTACGATTCCCATGGGGCTCCATAAAATTAGATGGTTGGTTTTGACTGTTTCTCTCGAAAAAAGTTGGCATATTTCAATCAAAATGCCTCTGGCATAGAAAGTAAGTGAACAATTATTGAAACATGTCTAATTCGAAATATTTAACAGTTCGACTTTATTAATTCATCTTTGAATTAACTAAGTTCGACTCTATTTAGAAAGTTGGTTTGTATATTATTTTGCAAATAAATCTATTGCAATACCTCCAAATTATGCTTTCTTCATACCTAATGCTAGAGATGGGCATTAGCCTATGACTTTGATCTGGAGGGTAGTGTTCCCTTGTGCCCCTCCCCCCGCATCTTGTTTATGTCTTTCAAATTCTGCGATAAAGTCCATCATGAGAAATTAATTTATGTTGTATTTAGAAACATAAACAACATTTAACATAAAAATCGAATCATGTATCAGTAATTACAAAGTACAAATAAATTAATGTGAAAATTATTAATGTGCCTGTTTTCCTGAAATTAGCTTCTCAACTCTGAACGCTGTATTCGATACATGCAGTGATATCATTTCCAATTTCAAGGAGATTCTAGCTTTTGTTTCGAAGACAGACATAAATACGAGGCTGCACGACAACCCCTAGATCACCGAGGGCGACGAATGCAACCAATAACTAACTTTAAGAGGGAGACGAGTGAAAGTTTGGTCATTTTAGATTTTTTGGGGGTGAAAAATGAATCAGCAAGCTCTTATTTATATGTTGAGCAAGTTTCAGTGCCCTGCGTCGCTTGGAAACATAAAGATTACGCCATATTTAAACGGGTGCACCCTTAAAAATGTTATGTATGTAAATGTTAAAATGTTATGTTTTATTTAACGACGCTCGCAACTGCAGAGGTTATATCAGCGTTGCCGGATGTGCCGGAATTTTGCCCCGCAGGAGTTCTTTTACATGCCAGTAAATCTACTGACATGAGCCTGTCGCATTTAAGCACACTTAAATGTCATCGACCTGGCCCGGGATCGAACCCGCAACCTTGGGCATAGAAGGCCAGCGCTATACCACCTCGCCAACCAGGTCGACTTTATGTATGTATGTATGTATGAAAGCCAAGGCCCTATGAACATCTGTATATATGCGTAGGAAGCGTACATACATAATATAATGCTATTGTATGCACTCGCACGTCTGAGTAATTTTCCATTAAGCAAAGTTTTGGCGAAGCTAAACGGAATTTCTCGTCAAAAATATGATGCAGAAAAGAATTCTTTCAGAATACTTTTCTTTGATGTTCCATTACTAGTATTACCAGTACACTAATCCTTCATACTTCACAATTATCTTTATCAACGAAGCAGAAAACTTCATTACATTCCCTCTCGAAGACATCTTCATTAAGAGTGCAAACTTACAGTACAGTACAGTAAAGTACATACATACATACATACATACATACATACATATACACATACAATGTATACATATAGGCTACATACATACATTGCAATACATACCACTGCATGCATACTTACATATATACATACATAGGCCTACATACACACATACAATTCATACATGCATACATATACACACATAATTACATACATACATAATGTAATGCATAAAATATATACATACATACATATACTGTACATACACGCATACTTGCTTAAATATACACACATACATACTTGCATAAATATACATGCATAAGCCTACATGCATGCATAAATATACATTACATACGAGTACATACATACATACATACATACATACATACATACATACATACTAGAGATGAACAAAACTAACTGCTGCTCTCCCTCGCTGTGTTCGTTGCATTTGTTTTTCGAGTCTCGCTCGTCATTCTCGAAATAGCATTTGGTTGGCGTGGAAAGATTTCGTAACTTTGAATAACATACATCATTGAAATAAATTACATTATAAATGTTTAAATGAGACAAAAAGACAAAACAGAACAGTATCTTAGTTATCAAAATGTTCTGGTTCTACCCAGGGTATTGTATGATATGACCTATGGTTATATAAATAAAAAAAAACCGTTCAAGTAAATTTGCATTTCTAAGAAATATAAAACATGACAACAATATATTTTTACTTGAGATTGCACACTTGATCTTAAACATATGTAAAGAAAATTCCTAGCCTTTTAATAAGGGCCTAGTAATTAAATAAAGACTGGGGAACGGATTATTATACACTGAAAGGTTGAGATGTTTTAAATAGGCTACTTGATTGTTTATACATATATAACAGTTGCCAAAGTAAATAAAAGTTCAATCAGTATAAACAATTCCTGACTTCGGGACTTCGGAAGATGATCAATATCGAGTCTCGAAACACTCACAACCAATCTTTACGTCAAGGACACGATGTTTTCGGCTTTGCGGGCGCTGTTAGTCTCGTTTTCTCGATCATTGTTCATCTCTAATACATATATACATATATAACGAAATGAGTACGTAAGCATTGAAGGCCCCGATTCAAAGCGGTCTCGTCGCCAGAAACAAAAAAGTGCAACAGGCACAAGAAGCTTTTATTTCATTCTCCTAAATAAGCTGATATCTTGACTCTTGACCTCTTCAACTCTGCCAGCATACCCTGCCCTCAATGTCCTTCAAGCGTGTAAATAAGAAATCTTCACCTTTACCTCATTGTTACGTACAGTGTCATGATCTTACTCGTGAGGCCATGACGGCGTGTAAGACTTCTTTGGTAATGCTATTCATGTTTTTCTACTTTACTTCGCACACAACTTCCTGAATTCTATGTAGTTTTTATAAACAGGAAACC